>NC_132792.1:116209677-116514677 GCF_048418805.1 Vulpes vulpes
GTTGAGCATTCAAGCCGTGGGGAGAGTTGCAGCCGAGGTTCTATCAAGGGAAGAGCAAATGAGTTAGCAAAACAGGAGAGGGACAGGGGGACAGGGGAGAGGATGGCTTTGGAGACACAGGAAGAGGCCAGCTCACATAGGGCACTGAAAAGAGCTTCAGGCCTACAGCTTCTAACCCAAAGGGACTGGGAAGTTTTAGTAGCCGATTCAGCCGGGTGTACTGGTAGCAGGTGCACATGTCAGGGAGCAAATGAATATATGAGTGTGGCCCTCTGGGGCCGTGATGGTTAATTTTATGGGTTACAGGATGCCCAGACAACTGCTAAAGGGTTGTTTCTAGGTGTGTCTGCAGGGGTGTATTGAGGGAGAGATCAGCATTTAATTGGTAGACAGAGTAAAGGAGATACTCTCACCAGTGTGAGTGGGCATCTTCCAAACCAGCGAGGGGATAAATAAAACCAAAAAGTTGAGGAAGGGCAGGTTCATTCTCTGCTTGAGCTGAGACATCTATGTTCTTCTGCCCTCAGACATTGGTGCTCCTGGTTCTCAGGGCTTTGGATTCAGACTGGGACTTACCCCATCAGCTCTCAGATTCTCAGGCCTTCAGGTGTGGACTGTCTTTCACCCTGGGCTTTCCTGGGTCTCTGGCTTGCAGATGGCAGATCCTGGGACTTCTCAGTCTCCATGATTGTTTGATAATAATAAATCTCCTCCTCTTCCTCCTCTTCCTCCTCTTCCTCTTCCTCCTCCTCCTTCTCCTCCTCCTTTTTCTTCTTCCTCTTCCTCCTCCTCCTCCTCCTTCTTCTTCTTCTTCTTCTTCTTCTTTCTTCTTCTTCTTCTTCTTTTTTTTCTTCTTCTTCTTCTTCTTCTTCTTCTTCTTCTTCTTCTTTCTCTCTCTCTCTCTCTCTCTCTCTCTCTCTCTCTCTCTCTCTCCCCCTCCCTCCTTTCCTCCCTCCTTCCCTCCTTCTTCCCGGTTCTATTTCTTTGAAGAGCTCTGACTAACTCAGGAGCCTGAAGACACACATATGGCAGCCCTAGGCATGCTGGAAATCAAGACATGGCCTGAATGAACTCATCCAAGGAGTAGATCCAGAGAGGAGAGGAGCCCTGACACAGCTCTGAGAAGGCCAGTATTTAGAGACCAAGTAGAGGAGCAGGGCCCAGAGAAGGGAAGAAGGAGAGGCCAGGGAAGTAGGAAGAAAACCAAGAGGGAAGAACACTTCTCAAATGGGGAGTTGTCAACATTTGCCTGTCCTCTCTCCCTGGAAGAAGTGCTGCAGATGAATTAACTCCTTCTGAGTTGTAAAGTCTCCGGGGTGGGAGGTTTTAAGAGGGATCAAAATCCGAAGCGAGAGTTCCAGTATTAACTAAGTGTTGCAGGGAGGGCTTCCCTGCCATGGCTTTGGGTCTTTGTGACACCAGTTGATAACCTTTCTGAGGCCGGGCCTGTTGGAGATTCAGTCAGGAGATTGAATAAGACTGGCAGGGAGGATCTCAAGAGGCCATGTTTATAACCATTTAAAAATTAAACTCAGCCTCTGATGTGGTTGTTTAGAGAGTTACTCTGTGTTTTAGGAAGTTTGTTTCCCATCATTCCATAGCACCGGTGCTGCTTCTGTGTGGACATCTGCCATTGTCTCAAGCACCCATCAGGTGGGGATGTCACAATCTGGACATTGTTTCCCCCACTAACCCTCCAACACACCAATGGGACTTTTTGACAATCCTGTCAAATATAGTTACAAATAATTTCTACAGAAATTCAAATACAGATTTAATCCATCTAACCCCCGAGTGAATGGCTGACCTGAGTGCATTGGGGGACGCTGGATTAGTGACTCTGAGGCCCTTTCAACTAGAAAAGTCTGAGATCTGATGACAAATTCTTGGTTAAAGTGATTGAATGATGACAGGAGAAGCATTTGTAATGCAGCCACGGCACAGGGGTTCTTACTCAGCAGAATCAGTCATCACTACATCATCAAAGTGGTGTTAGCATGGCTGTCAGCCAAGGCATGGGCAAGGCCTCCGTTTGTGAGCTGAGCAGCTATGCGTCCTTTTCTTAAAACTGCCCGCGGGATGAAGATCACTCAAGACCCACCTCAGTCTGGCCTGGATCCCCCGGCTGTATGATGCTCTGGCTGCCTCCTCCCACACCTGTCCTCATCCTCCCCACCTGACACTCCAGCTGCTGCCTTTCTGCCTGCCAGCCATGCAGCCCCTGGCGCTGGACCTGCTGACCTGGTGACTGCCTGTCTCCACATCCACTAGGACTTCCTCCCCACCTGGCAGCTGGGTCTGCTCTGGACGGTTCCACTGGGTTCTTCTCCGACCTCTGGGGCATTCACCCTCTCATGGCCAGCCCAGCATGAGATGACACATTTTGCAAACACCCTGCTATCATCTGGTCCATTTCCCTGTGTCTTTTATGTGTTGTGCTTCTTCAGTCAGTGTCTTTGCTTCCCAAGTGACCAGCCCTCTCTCTCGTCTTCCAACAGGTGTCTCAAGGGCTTCTTTTCCAGGAAGATGGTTCCTCTCACATCAGCCCTAAGTAAGCTTGTCTTTCTCTGCACATACTCTTACTGTCTATGACTTTTATTTGGCCTGAATCCCATGCTGTCTAATGATAACTTTTGTATTTCATTGAAGGTTTCTAGGGCATGACACTTCCCACGGACTGAAACGTGTCACCTCAAAATTCATATATTGAAGCCCTAATCATGATGTGATTGTATTTGGGGGTAGGACTTTTAGGATGTAATTAAGGTTAAATGAGGCCATGAGGCTGGGGCCCTAACCTGAAAGGATTGGTAGCCTTATAAGAGGGAGAGAGACAGAACTCTGTTTGCACACCTGCACAGAGGAAAGGCCATGTGAACACACAATAGGAACATGTCTGTCTACAAGCTGGGAACACAGCCCTCACCATGCTGACCATACTGGTCACCGTAGTGACCTCACCAACCTGACCATACTGACACCCTATCTTGGGCTTCTACCTCCAGAAGGGTGAGTAAATATATTTCTGTTGTTTAAGCTCCTCAGTCTACAGTGTCTTGTTCAAGTGACTGGAGCCAACTAAGATGACACCTTTTAGCATGTCTGTGTCCTGTCTGCCCAATACACTCTGCCATCCTAGGCCAGAATTGTTTTCTTTCTTTCTTTCTTTCTTTCTTTCTTTCTTTCTTTCTTTCTTTCTTTCTTTCTTTCTTTCTCTTTCTTTCTTTCTCTTTCTTTCTTTCTTTCTTTCTTCTTTCTTTCTTTCTTTCTTTCTTTCTTTCTTTCTTTCTTTCTTTCTTTCCTTCTTTCTTTCTTTCTTCTTTCTTTCTTCTTTTTTCTCTTTCTTTCTTTTTCTTCTTTTTTTTTTTTATTTATGATAGTCACAGAGAGAGAGAGAGAGAGAGGCAGAGACATAGGCAGAGGGAGAAGCAGGCTCCATGCACCGGGAGCCTGATGTGGGATTCGATCCCGGGTCTCCAGGATCGCGCCCTGGGCCAAAGGCAGGTGCCAAACCGCTGCGCCACCCAGGGATCCCTCTTTCTTTCTTTCTTTCTTTCTTTCTTTCTTTCTTTCTTTCTTTCTTTCTTAACTTTTAAGTTGAAATTTCATTATTTCTAGCAAACAACACATGTATCCTAAGTATGGAGCTTGCTGGGTGTTCATAAAGTGAGCACACCCGTGTGGCCAGCATGTATCTGGGTCAAGAAACAGCACATTGCCAAAACCGCTACAGGCCCCATCATGCAGCCTTCCTGCCCAGGGTAGCCCCCATCCTGACTTCCATGCATAGGTCATTTGCCTGGCTTTGTGCCTTAGGTACATAGCATCCCACCGCAGGCATTCTTTTGTGTTGGCTTTTTTTTCCCTCAGCATTTTGTTTGTAAAATTCTTCCCTACTCTTGCATGTGATTGTAGATTATTCATTTTCATTGCTGTCCTGTTGTCCACTGTGGGAATATGCCACAGTTTATTTATTTGTCCACTCTACAGCTGATGGGCATTTGGGGAGTTTTCGGTTTTAGCCATTTACGAATAGTGCTGCTATGAATATTCTAGTATGTGTTTTTTGGTAAACGTATGCATATATTTCTGCAGGGTCTCTGCCTCAGCGTGGAAATTGCTCAGTCATGGGACATGTGTATGTTTTAGTGGATATTGATGAATAGTTTGTCAAAGCAATTGAGCTTCTTTGTGCTTTTGCCAGTCAAGTGTGAGAAGAGCTATTTTTTATTCTCTTTTATGTCCCTGGCATAGGGAGAAGTCAATAGAAGGTATTCAAGAAATGTTTGCTGGAAGAGTTAGAAAGAAGGATTTTCTTGGTGTTCAGGCAATGGCAGACATAGGTGTACTTGGATGAATGAAAGGGGGGGGGGGTTAATGAGGATCATAGCATCTGGTGTCAGAATGTTCAGAAACCTTCCATTTCAGAAGCCGTTGAAAAGTCACTCTGTTTTTTTTTGTTTAAATCCTGGTTGGGGAGGCTGTGGCTTCATTAACACCTGGGTTTCCTGATTACTTCATTAAGCATTTGCAGTGGAAATTGTCTGGAGAAGTTGCCTGGCATTACAATAATGCGGAAACCCAGTTCTTCCCTCTTGTCAGATATTTCCACAGAATAATCCAGCAAGTGGAAGGAAGTTAGGGGCAAGGAAGAGTCAGTCATCATCTTCAGAACCATATTCAGAGGATGACTGATAAAGTCGAGCTGTAGAGGGTCTACTCCATCAGAGGGCAGCCCCGAGAAGGAGAGATGCAGTGGACAGGCGGGAGGCCCATTGCCTTAAGCAGCTCCAAGCACCTGCATTCCCTGCATAAACGTTATGCACCTCAGCAAAGTCCCCATACCTCAGGAGAGAGAAATGATAGGGCCAAGGGAAGCTGCCGACAGCCCTGTGAAAAGCAATCAGTTCAATCAAAGAATATTAAAGATCTTGCAAGGAACTGTGGAGGATTTCCAATTGCATCATGGCTGGCAGAAGGAGACTCCCAGCATTTCAGCCTCCTCCTCAGGACATGTACCAGATTTCGTGCTCCTTTTAAAATCTGGAGGCCAGAAGAAGGAACTAGAAGTGCAGATATGGTCTGTCTAAGACAGCACAGGGGCATCTTTATCTTCCTTGATATGCAATTTAAATCCACATCAAGATTTTAATTTGCTTGATTTTTCTAGCAACTCTATTACATTGTTAATTCACACTGAATGTATGGTGAGCTGAAAAACCAGCCCACACCCTTATCATCTCAATATAAAGTGCTGTCATTGTTCAGGCTGCCACAATGAACTACCAGAGATTGGATGGCTTACACAACTATTTACTTCTCACACCTTTGGAGTCTGGGAAGTCCAGGATCAAGACACCAGCAATTTTGAAGTCTGGCGAGACTGGATTCTTGGTTCATAGATGGCTGTGGTTTTGCTGTCATCCCCTTGCATGGTGGAAGGGGTGAGAGAGCTCGGTGTGGCCTCTTTCATTACGCATTAATCCATTCAGGAGGGCTCTGCCCTCATGACCTGATCATCTCCCAAAGACTCACCTCCAAATACCATCACATTACAGATTACGCTTCCAGCATGTGGATTTTGGGGGCACACAAACCTCTAGTCCATAACAGCTGCCATCTTTCCCAGTTGGCCTGCGGTGCACCTGTCATTGTTTTTCAGCTTAATAGAAATACTTGACATTCATCATTGCTTAATTTCATCTTGAAGATTTTGGCCTGGGGCCAGCCTGACCTTTAAGACTGAGGTAATTCCTGCGTATACTTTAGAACTCAGTGCAAATGTCCCTTCCGCCAGAAGATTTTCCCTGCACCTCCAATCAGGTGAAGGCTCCCTGCTCCATGTTTTTATCGCACTCTGTATGTCTCCTTTTGTTCCTTATCATAACTGTCTGTCTGCAATTTATTGAGTGATGTGTTTGGTTTCTGATTCTCATCCTAGACTCTCAGCCCCACAAGGGCTTGTGCCATGACTATCTCTTTCCTTCACTGCCTCATCCCCAGGGTGTAGCAAAGTGCTTGACTCCTAGTGTGTCCTCATTCAAATGGAAGGGAAAGAAGAGAGGAAGAAGGGAAAGAGGGAGGCAGGATGAAAAGAAGGAAAGCTGTCCTAAAGGAACCTATGTTATTTATCCAGTTATGTCTTCCCCCCACTTTCCAGGAGAAAGCCTAACAAGATCACTTTCCAGCTGGATTGTAAGCAGCACGAGGGACCCTCCCATCAAGAAATTAGTGCTTTTTTTAAAGCTCCTTCAGTATGCTAACCAGTGCTTTGTTCTTCCTGACACTTCCTTACCAGAAGCAGCACAGGCTCAGCATAAGAAGAGCATTAGGTACTCATCCCAATGGTCAAACTCCTTTCTTGCTTGTTCCACTAGCACATCTGGGCATGGGAAGGAGGGCTGGGAAGCCATCTTGACTCTAGCTCTGCAGATGCCAGAAAAGTGCTCATCACCACCAAGGGGTCTACCAAGAGTCTGTAATGACATGTCCTGCTTTTCCACATACCTGCCTTCCCAGCCCCAGGATGACAGTCCTTGGCTGCAGAGGCTTGGGAGGGGAGGGATTTCTGGAGCAAGCAGGGTGGTTTGTAGGTAGCAGGTCCAGTTGCTCAATGCTTTATGCCATTGAAGGGGTGTGACCCCCACCTAGGTCTCTGGTGTGTGGTGGTGGGGCTGGGGATGCACCTCCTTAAAAAAAAGTCCTCCTTCTTCACACGTCCTTTTGTTGGCCTTTCTCAGTCTTTTAATCACTCCTACTGCTTGTGAATCTACCCCCTAGTTTTATAGCAATAACCTTGATTTGGTCTCTATCATTCCCCCCCCCCCTTTTTTAAAGATTATTTATTTATTTATTCATGAGAGACACAGAAAGAGGCAGAGACATAGGCAGTGGGAGGAGAAGCAGGCTCCATCTAAGGAGCCCAAAGCGGAACTTGATTCCAGAACTCTGGGATCACGACCTGAGCTGAAGGCAGACACCCAATTACTGAGCCACCCAGGTGCCCCCCTATCATTCCCTTTGAAAGAGAATGTCAACTACCTCCATTTTGACCTCAGGCTGTACTTTCTAATTGATTAAGTTCTTCTTTCCAGCTTATCTCTTCACTCAGGCCAAAGACCCAGTGGGCAAAGTGTCCTGTGATGGAAACTGAAACTATCTCCTTAAGCAAGAAGGGCTGCCCTGATGCCTGCCAGTCTTCAACACCCTGTGAACAGAGAGATACACCGGGAGAAGAAGTTCATGTCATGACAGGGGCAGAGATTGGAGTGATGCAGTTGCAAGTCTAGGAACACCAAAGATCAGTGGCCTCTGCCAAAAGCTGAATGTTTGTACAGCCCACTCCCCCATCCTTCCCATTCATATATTAGAGCCTTAACCTGAGTGTATTATAGTTTTAGGACATGGGGCCTCTAAGGAAGAAATGAAGGTTAAATGGGATCATAAGAGTGGGGTCCCAGTTCTGTAGGATTAGTGTCTTCATAAGAAGCGACACCAGAGGGTTTTCTCTCTGTGTATCTCTTTGTGTGTACCTATCTCTCACTGTACCTGCTCAAAAGAAAGACCACATGAGGACAGAGTAGCCTTCTACAAGCCAAGAAGAGAGCTGTCACCCAAAACTGAACACTGTCAGAGCCCTGAACTTGGACCTTCTGCCCTCCAGAACTGTGAGAAAACAAATGTCTGTTGTGTAAGCACCACAGTCTTTGGAGTTTTGTTAGGGCAGCTAGAGCAGCCTAAGACAGCTTTCATTTAAATAAAGGGTTCTATGGCCTAAAGTAAAAGCTTGAGATGCTCTGCTGCAGTCTAAGCCATCCATTCTGGAAATGCAAAGTGGATTTAGGAAAGACCAGAAAAGTTGTTAGTTGACAGGACTAGAACTGATTCCCCTTCTATAAATGTCATCTTTAAGAGCGCTAATCCTGGGGATCCCTGGGTGGCTCAGCAGTTTAGTGCCTGCCTTTGGTCCAGGGCATGATCTTGGAGTCCCAGGATCAAGTCCCACATCAGGCTCCCTACATGGAGTCTGCTTCTGCCTATGTCTCTGCCTCTCTCTCTCTCTCTCTCTCTCTCTCTGTCTCTCATAAATAAATAAATAAAATCTTTTTTTAAAAAAAGAGTGCTAATCCTACTATGAATGAGAATGATCTTCTTGCTATTCAAACAAGGGACGACAACTTTGTAGGGTAGCAACTGAAGCATAGGTGTTGATCAGGACCATGCTTAGGGGCCTCCTGGAGAAGCACATGGAAAGAGTAGTGAGACCTGGGAGAGTTGAAGTGGATGAATGGGATTTTTGTTATCCAGGGGATTTGGGTTGTTTGGGATCTTGAAAGAAGGGAGTGCTTTGAAACACAAACTCAGTGTAATTCAACCCAAGATTCCAAATCCTAAAAACAAACAAACAAAAAAACATAGAAAATGAATGGGATCCTGGGCTGAGCTGGGCTGGAAGAAAGTAACAGAGAGTGAGTGTCCCCATAGGCTCAGACTCAGGATTAGTGTCTCTCGGTCAATAATGGGCCCCTCAGTTTTGGAAAGCTATAGAAAAACTGGATGTCCAGCAGTCGAGCCTGTGTCTAAGAAGTTTCTGCTCTGGGTAGAGTGCTGGATCTGTTCTCTTTCTCACTGGGAGACTCTGAAATTCTACAAAAGGGACCTGACGACCTAACTAACGTGGGTCTTTTGGGAGGCAGAGGTGTGGAATGGGAAATAAATAGGCAAGAAATGGAATGAGGAATGGTTTTTAAAAATGCGTGATTATAAACCAAAGGAGTCAAAGGTGAGGACGTGGATTCCAGGGGCAGAATGGTTGGTTGACTGACCCAGGGGAAAGATTCTGGCTTTGGGGTTGAGGACAGAGGTGGGACAATATGGTAGACTGTGGCCCTGCCTGGAGATTGTCTGAAAGCTCAGTTGGCGCTCAGTTTTGGGGGATAGGAGCAATTCTGCCTGAGGCAGAGGGTTGGACCAGATGACCTCTCAAGATTCCTTCTCTCCTAACGATTCTGGGAAGACATTTCTCATGGTCTTGACAGTCCTGAAATGTCTTTTTTTAATGGGGAATTTATCTGCCGGATTCAATTTAACTGTTGCATTTGTATTTTGTACATGCACCCGCCCTGGGGCCATGGTTACATTTTAAATAAATCAAATAAATCAATAAATATGATACGCCTCCCTTTGATCATTACATAATGCAAAAAAATTATGATAATGCCACATTAAGTTGCAAATTAAGACGTGCAAAAGTAAGGAAATGTGGAAATGAATGTTCTGCCAATGACATTAACTCCCCTGCCTCGTGATGTGTTATAATAAAGTCTATATTTATATCTGCCTACCTAGCAGCCTCCCATTCAGCATGGGCCAATGTGGGAGATTATTGCCATTATGAACCTTAACTTCTGTGTCTGATGGCTTGTTGTCAATGTGCCACCTCAAACGAGCGTTAGCCTGGCTCCTGCCGGGAGGAGGGAAGGGTGAGACAGTGGGGGACAGGATTTGAGTGAGCTCGCCTGGCTTGAGAGTCCCAGTTCTGCCTCTGAGCAGCTATGGAAACTTTCCCAATGTGCTCAGCTCTCCGGACTCCTGTTTCCTCAACTGTAACATGCAATTTAAAAAATACAGATTAGGGATCCCCAGGTGGCTCAGCGGTTTAGCACCACCTTCAGCCCAGGGTGTGATCTTGGAGTCCAGGATCAAGTCCCACATCAGGCTTCCTGCATGGAGCCTGCTTCTCCCTCTGCCTGTGTCTCTGCCTCTCTCTCTGTGTCTCTCATGAATAAATAAATACAATCTTTAAAAAAAAAACAACAACAAATGGATTAAACAAGCTGTCTGCAGCATCTGGATCTTTGCCTTCCCCACCTTCTACACCAGTACTGACCAGGGCAATCTCATTTGAACTTGTTTTATTGTGATTCGTGTATGATTTCATTTGGAAAAAAAGAAAAGTTTCTGCTGCTCCAGACAACTTGCTGTCACTGCTCTAGTCCTAATTTTATGGAAAAGGAAGAATAACTTGCTTAGATGAGGTGAATAACTTGCTTAGATCACAGAGCTGTTTAGTCTCAAGGAGACCTCCACCCCAGGCCAAGCTTGTTGCCAGGCCGGCAACTTCCCACTAACCTTGGTTTTGCTGCCTCATGAAAGCTGCCCTCTGGCCAGGGCCTGGGGTAGAAGCCCAGACTGGTTGTGTGGGTGCCAGTCACAGTAGGTCTCCAGAGCAATGAGGGCCACCAGTGGGAACATCAGAGCTGCTGGAGTTCGATGGTTACAAATCCCAGGTCTGTCCTGTCACTTGCTACCCTGTGACCTTGAACCATTTTGAGTCTCTGTAAAACAGTGGAAGAGAATCCGATCTTTTAGGATCCAAAGCCTGTGAAACAAAGCCTATGAAATGCCTGCCTGGGCGCCCAGCCACTTGTAGGCACGAAACAAATGTCAGCCAAATATTCAAAAACTGCTCTAATTTAAGGGACTGTGTTTCCTCAGTTTCCCTTGAGCTGCCTCAAGGATTTCACTTTTGAAATTCTGTCAATTGTGATACATTTAAGTGGATTAACATTTTCCTCTTACCACCAAATAATCTTACCTTTTTTCATTTGTAGAGAAATTGGAAGAGGATTATACTCAAGCCCAGGCCTTTCTGGCTTTACTCTCCCACTGCCTAGCCGACTAAGTAAAAATATTTTACTCCTCACAACTTGCCAACATTCCACACAGGGCAATTCCACACAATTATTAGCTGTGTGATCACTGCCATACTGCAGGGGAGCCTGGGGCAGAAGGAATGTGTTGGGTCCATGGGGCAGGGGCTGGGCTGGGGGACAAGGAGAGGTTCATAAAGGCCAAAGTGAATACTGAAGCCCAAGCTTTGGGGCACCACAATTTTGCCAAAGGTGGGCCTGCAAAAATGGACATAGGAACCTCACCAAAATGAACCAGGGCCCAGGAGGAGAGGAAGCTTTGGCAGTGTTTACTGCTTCCTTACTCCTTCTGGAAGCCCATCGGTGTCATTAAGCCAGGCTTTCACCAGGACCTGGAGCTTTCGAGTCCTAGGACTGGCATTATTTGGGATCAAACTGGTGAAAATGTAATATGTTTTTCATGTTTGTTTTGCTCAAAAGCTCCTGAGTGGGGTTCAGAATCACACTGGATCTACACCCCAAGGAGCCTCGTGTTTTATAGACTCCACTTTTTGTGAAGGAAAGGGTGAGTGCAGGATTGGGGAAGTGACTTTCCTTTTCTTTCTTTCTTTTTTTAAAAATTTTATTTATTTATTCATGAGAGGCATAGAGAGAGAGGCAGAGACAGGCAGAGGGAGAGACAGGCTCCCTGCAGGGAGACCGATGGGGGATTCAATCCCAGGACCAGCTCTGAGCCACCCAGGCATCCCAATTGTCCTTTTCCTATGAGTAGGGAAAGGGTATGAAGTTCACAGCCATACCAAGAAATGAGGCTTTTGCGGGCAGAGTCAGACACCAAAGGTGACACCAAAGATATGGTACATGCACCACTTGTTCCTTGGGAATTTACGCTGGGCTGGGTCCTATCTCGGTCCATCTGCCTCATGGCAGGGATTTACTGGGTGCCAGTTAAGTGCCCCAAATCTGTGTTATGACGAAACAGTTTTGATAAAACGGTGCTACTATTTCTTGTCCAGAGCCTGCAGCATGTCCTCTGAGGTTGTCTGTCCCCTGTTTCCAGGCGTCCGGGAGGGCTGTGCCTGCAGGTAACCCAGGCTGCAGGCCAACCGTGCATATCTTGGCATCAGTGGGAATTGCTGGGTCCCTCTTTTCACTCACCTGTACCTCCAAACAGATCTCTTTTGGGGGTGACCACAAACGAGCTACCTGCTCCGGGTCATTCACTATGCCTGACTTTTTTTTGATACATAAGTTATGGAATATTTCAAAAGTACAGAAAAGTATGGAGAGGATAAACTCTTTAAACCTGCTCAGAATTAACACGTTAGCCTTTGCTCATATTGGTTTCAGATCTTTCTTTATTTTTAAAACAAGTTTCCAGAAACATCATATATACATTTTGAAGTCTTCTTGCAACTTTCTCTACTGTGTGACCTCACTTAATTCTCACCACAACCCACTGGCTTTAATAATATGGTACTGTCCTTTCCTTAGAAATCATAAAGGTAAGGGTCTGTGAGGGAAGTGTAAATATCTATGGCTTGGAAGCCAGAGCAGGAGCCTCCCGACTTGGACCCATCTCACCTCTCAGGTTCATGGTTTTCAACCATCCCACTGTTGTTGTTCTTATCCCAGGAAAGAGGAAAGCCTATATTCTCTAGGTTTCAGCGGGACCTAAAGGGAAGCAGTGAGTAGACAAAGAGTTTTGTTGTTGCCCCCAAGCCTGGAAAGTTAGGCCGCCCCTGAGCTCTGTCCTCTATCAAAGCTCCTTTGTGAAACCAGGTGAGATGGGATCTTGAACGTCAGGCAGAGCCCAAGCATGCGTGCCTGTTACATCTCATCTCTTTCCTTTAGGAAAATGTAAAGGAGGGAACTAAGATTATTTAATGGGTAAAGGTGAAAATAGGTTGGTTTCAGCAGTGATTCTCTACAGCTTTTGTGCAAGAATGCGCACTCACACTGCTGCATCCACTAAGATGATCTGAAGGGCTTTGGGTCCAGGCTTCCTCATTCTGAAGCCGTATGAGTGGGTAGTGAGATGCCCCTGGCTGCAAGGAACAAGGAGTCTGGCCCACAAGGACTTACATACCCCCCTTCAGTCATCTTCAGGTCCAGAGGTAGAAGGTTCTGAGTAGAGGTCCAGAGGTGGGTCATCTAGGCCACATCTGAGCTCAGCACTGCTATCAAAGCCATCCTTCCAGTGACACCATCCTTAGAAGTTTGTCTTTCTGTCCTTTGGTGTGTTGCCTTATGGTCCCAGGTGGGATGTAGCAGCTCCAGGTATCATACCAATATTCAAAGATATGGGGCAAGAAGTGGTTGGGAGTATGGGGTTGACAAAAGGGCAGTGTTTTCTTCCCTTCCATGGCAAAAAAAAAATGTCTTTTCCAAAAGTCTCTCAGACTTCTTTTTATATTTCATTGTGGGTCACACTATCACTCATTGCTGCAATAAAGTCTGGGAAAGGTAGCTTGTATTCCCCGCCCCCCCAGTGTTAAGGGCTGAATGTTTGTGTGCCCTTCCATGCCCCCAATTCATATGTTAAAGCCCTAACTCCCAAATATGATGGTATGAAACCATGGCACTTATTGTAGATAATTAAATTTAGATGAGGTCATGAGGGTGGGGCCCCTATGATGGGATTAGGGCCCTCACAAGAAGAGGAAGAGAGACCAGAACTCACTGCCTTTTGAGGACACAGCAAACCATAGAGAAGGCTCTCACCAGAACCCCGCCGTGCTGGCACCCTGACCATGGACGTTTACTTCCAGAACTGTGAGATAATAAATCTCTGTTGGTTGAGCCCCTGGTATTTTGTTCTAGCAGCTGAATGGACACGTAGACCCAGTAAATGTCTTTTTTGTAGATGCTGGAGTGGGAAGCAAGCAAGGGCAATGTGGCTGGGAGTTATTTTAAGTCTGAAAGATTCTGTGGAAATTGTTTTCTCAGGACTTGTAAAGAATGAGATGGTTTAGGTCAATGGTACCCAAACCCAACTTTCTTCTGGCCCTTTGGGGCCTGGGTACTCCTTGTGCAATCAGAACCTCAGGGAGCAGGGGCTGGGATCCTGCATTCACTGTCTTCTCTCCTCCTCTTTGGGGATTCAGAGGCTGTGGGCTCCACACCATTTGGGGTTGGGAGCTGCTGGCTTGGGGCAGGAGAGTGTGGTGAAGGAGTCTGTGGCCAGGGTGCACCAGACTGGTTGTCTGGCTCTGCAGTGCCCGGACCTGCCTGGAGCACAGACAGGGTGTGCCCTTCAAGCCTTTAGGCCAGAGTCAACATCTTCCATAAATGGGCTCCATGCTGCCTCCCTCGTTTTATCTCTATACTCTTGCATTCACTGGCCATCACTGTTTCCCCGTCTCTGCCTTCCTGCCTTGGCTCACGTCATTCTTTCTTCCCTCCCTCCCTTTCTCCCTGCCTTTCTCCCTCCCTTCCTCCTTTCCTCCCTTCCTTTTTTCCCTTCTCAAAAAATGCTTGCTGATGGCTCATATTTTCCCTCGAGCCTTGACCATTTACTCCCAGCCTTTCTGCTCCTTTAAATATTTTATAGTTGCTTCTTCTTCATCTTTTTTTTTTAAGTATATTTGTCTCAATTTTTAATTTTCTTTAGGTTAAGGATGTTTGGTTAAACTGTTTATAAAAGTTCAAAAGTGACTTCAAATTTTAAAATCCTCCTTCAGCCTCCCTATCAAATTTTATTTTAATTGAGATATAATTGACATACCAAATTATATTAGTTTCAGGTGTACAACATAATGATTCAGTATTTGTATATATTGCAAAATGATCACCATGATACGTCGAGTTAACATCTGTCATCATACATAGTTATTCACCCCCCCAGTCTGGTTCCTTGTTGAAGCTGTTATGGTCATCTTCCCACTACCACCCTTCCCTCTAAGATTATTTTCCACCCTTAGTTTCCAGCTTACAACAGCAGCATCTTTATTCCATACTCGGCAACTCTTGATTGAGCATCTCTGCTGCCCAGGGAATGTTCCAGATGGTGAGGACACAGAAACAGAAGAGACACACAACACAGACCCTCAGAGTGGCTTACAGTCCAGTCTGGATTTGGGCTCTTTCTATAAGTGTATTTTAACAAGTAATACATTGCTGTAAAAAAAATTCTGATGGGAGAGTGTAACAAGTGAAAAGGAAAAGCACAGCTCTGAGGAGCTTCAGGGCTGGTGAGCTGGTAGGGGGGCCGGGTCTGTGCACCTGGAGGCCTGTGGAAGCCCTGCCCCTTCCTTCTACACACCTTGTCCTGTGCGTCTCTTCCGTCTGGCTGGTCCTGAGATGATACAGCCTTATTAAAACATAATAAACTGGTGATCTAATGACATGATTGTCTATGTAGAGAACCTCAAAGAATTTATGAAAAATCTTCTGGAACTAATAAAAACCAATAGAAGAAGAATATACCAGACCCAGAGTGAACAGAGGAAGGAAATGACAAAGATTAGAACAGAAATAAATGGAATAGAGATCAGAAAAACAGTAGAAAAGATCAGCAAAACTAAGAGGTGATTTCTTTTTTTTAAAGGTAAACAAAATTGACAGAGCTTTAGTGCATCTAAGTGGAAAAAAACTCTCAAATAAATAGAATCAGAAACGAAGGAGATATTACCATCGATGCCACAGCAACACAAAGGATTGTAAGAGAAAAAGTAAACAGTTCTACAGCAACGAGTTGGATGCCTGAGAAGAAATGGATGAGCTCCCAGAAACATGCAACCTGCCAAGCCTGAATAATGAAAAAAATGGAAAAACCTGAAGAGACCAGTAAAGAGTCATCAAAAACTCCTCAACAAAGTAAAGTCCAGGATCAGGAGAGCTTTTTTTGATGAATTTTATGAAATGTTTAAAGAAGGATTAATACCATCCCTTCTCAAACTCTCCAATAAATAAATAAATAAATAAATAAATAAATAAATAAATAAATAAATAAAGGAAGGAAGGAAGGAAGGAAGGAAGGAAGGAAGGAAGGAAGGAAGGAAGGAAGAGTGGGGCAAGGAACACTTCCAAACTCATTTTCCAAAGTCAGCGTTACCTTGATACCAACGTCGGACAAAGACACCGTAGGACAAGAAGATTACAGGTCAATATCCCTGATGAGTATGGATCTAAGAAACTAGATCTGAATTGTTCCCACTACACACACACACACACACACAATGGACACTAGGTGAGGTGATGGATGTGCCAATTAACCTGATTGTTGTCGTTCCACGAAGGATGCATATATCAAATTGTCTCATCATACACTTTAAATGTATACAATTTCATTTTTTGGTTATACCTCAATAAAGCTGGGGAAGAAAAAAAAGCATTGTTCTTCTTTTCCCTTCTCCTATTCTCCTTCTCCAGAGGTAACTGGGGCAGGGGGAAGCAGCACCAGTGTCTTGTATGTCTCTTCCAAAAACATTCCACACCTTCGTGTTTCTTCCCCTAGTGGTTTTGTGCATGAGTCCCCATCTCCTGGTTGGGTGACAAACATTCAGACAAAGGCACCTAGTTTTCCCATGTGTCCTTCCACGTTCATCTTCACAGGCCTGGGCACACAGTATTAATAGACTGGCATGAAATTCAGGGACAGAGAACATTCTTTGGGAGAACTTGTCCAGATCTCTCAGGATTTCCCGTGTGTGGCTTCTCACCCCACTGGAGGCAAGTCCCTGGAGGGCAGGGCCACTCAGACTGTCATCAGATTCCTCTTCCAGGCTGATGGTTCTTTTGGGCTACCTCTCATGAGGCCAGAGCTCCTGGGTGGGTCCCAGGAGCTGGATACATTCCCTGACTGGTGCCGGGGCAACCAAGGCATCAATACCTTCCCCTCAACCCTGACCCCGACCCCAACCAGCCACTTGCACCACTCCTCTCGTCTTTTCAAAGGAGTCTTGGAGACTGAACACCTTTGCTGGCATCATGTAGCTTGTAAGAAAGGAAGGGGGCCTGTTGGTGGGCACCCAAGAGAGGAGGCTGAGCTGTCGGAATGAGAAGGACGGAGAGGGAGCAGGGGAGAGCAAGGGTATCACAATGAGTGATGTGCCGTGTTCCAGGGTCAGTGCGTTACAAAATGATTCTTGTGAATTATTTAGAGCCCTCCATCTATCGGATGGCAGGTGTAGATGGGGGAGGGGGTATCTGTTCTTTCTGAGCCACAGACGGATGGAGACCAGGTGGCTGCAGGTCGGCCTTTGGTTGGTGATTCTGGAGAGGGACCTACCCAGGCCCAGCAGGGCTCCCTGCTTTCGATAATTCTCGCATTCAGTGCCACGGTGGTCTTGGCACTGCGTGGATACAGGACAAAGGGAAATCAGCCCCCGAAAATAAGATCTAAGTCAAGATCACATGTGCACAGCCAAGGCCAGCTCATCGGCGAATGAGCAGTAGGAGGGAAGTTAGGGAACGGAGAGAGAAAGTGTCTGGGAAAGGATACCCTCAGCCTCAGGGGAGTCTGGTGCCTCCTCTCCAGCTCTCCCCCTTCTCTGACCCATCTCCTTGTCTCCCCAGGCTGTGTCTCACCATTCTCTGCCTGCGTAGGCTGGGCAGCGTCCTTGGGCCTGGTTCCACTCACCGAGTCCGCCTCATCGGCCCGGGTTAAGGGAAGCGTCTCCCTAACACTAAGCCAGCTACCCAGGGCTGGGCCCGGCCTGGCCTTGGAGATTCATGCCACTGGGCAAATGGCCCCGCCTCCTCCAGCCTCGGTTTTCTCATCTGTGAGTTGGGCCTAGACTAGGAACTGCCGTGGGGACTAAGAGGTGATGCAGGAGTGCCCGGCGTAGAAGCCGCACTTGGCCACAGCGGCTGACCCCATGTGCCCTGCTTGTGTGGCCCTAGGGTGACAGGCTCTAAGCAGAAGTACTGGCAAGTGCCAGCCTCACCCAATGCTTCATTTGGGGAAAACTCTGTCTTCTGATAAAGGAATGTTGGACAGAGAGCCCAGCAGAAGACGTGCCCATGACCTGCAGGCCAGGTCAGCCCTGGGCGCCGGTGTCCTGCCCGTCTCGGAGTCCTTCCCTTGGGCCACTGAGTAGCAGTCTGCCAGGGGGCTGACCATGTGGGTCGGGGAAGGAATCTGAACACCCGGGAAAGTGAACCAACAGGCACCGCCGTACAAAGGCACACAAGGGAGCAGACACAGCCCTGGCTCCAGGCCTCCTGCAGAGAGGGCACCCTCCCTGGGTCCTTCACAAACTGCTGGGAAGGGAACACATGACGCCCCTTCCCATGGATGCGCGGAGCCTTGGCCATGTGGGTTGTGGACATTTAATCCTGCCCGAGAATGCCAGCCGTGTTTCCAGGAGTCTCTGGGCTCTGTCCTGGAATGGAAGTCCTTTGAGGGCATCCTGCAGGTGGCCCACGGGGCAGAGGCCACAAGTGGCTGGGTCTTCACGGAAGCATCTAGTACCGATGTGGCCTCCTTCCCAGGCTGAAGGGACGGGGATACGTGTGAGCGAATCCCTGGCCTGGCGGCCTCCCCTTCCTGGGCGGGGGGGCACTGGCCGCATGGTCAGCAGGCTTCTTTGCTAGGCTGGAGCCCTTGTGTTGAGGGGAGGTGGCTCTTCTGGCCTGTGTGTTCTCAGCTGCCAGTGCAGCACACAAGGGCTCGCTGGAGAAGGGGTGAAGGGGACGTCCTTGCAGCTCAACCAACTCACAGGCTTGGGGAGGGTGTGGGGGGGCTGTGGTGAGGCGGGAACCATCTGATACTCGCGGAGCACTTAGTAAGGGTCAGGAATTTTCCCGGATGGTTTTGACATATTAAAACATTTGACCCTAACGATAACTCTACGAGGCCAATACTGCTGTTGCTTGCATGGTACTGATGAATTGGAGGCCTGGGGTGGTTCTGATAATGGCCCAAAGTCACACAGCTAGCAGGTGGTCACCCTGGAGCCGAGGCCTGGAGCAGTCTGGCTGGCATGTTTTCTACTGGGAGACAACAAACTACTGGGAGATGAGCGTGGGCCTCAGATTCCAGCACGTGTCCGAAAGTGGGGGCAGGTGAATGGACACTAGAGGGGACTGGAGGATTGAGCCTAATTTTGGGATTAAGATGTCGTCAGAACACACCCCTGCATCATCTGTCAGGTGGGGTGTCATTCCCTTCAGTGCAGACAGATGGACTCAGTTTGCTCCAAGTCCTTATCTGCTCTAGCACTTTGGGGACTGCTTGGTGGGTATTCCAAGGGATGGTGGTGGAGACGCTCATGGTTTTATCACCCTCCCCCTGGCTTACTCTCCAGCTGATTCTAAGTGCCCCCACCCCAGTATTTCTGATCCTCCTTCCTGGAGATTTGGCACCTCCGGGGGACACTCTGCACGTGCCATCATCAAGCAGGGTACTACCCTCCCCTGTTCCGGGGGCCTCATCCCATGTTGGGCTCTCCCCAAAAGGGACACTTCTGGTGTGGTTCTGGCACAAATCCACTCTCTGATTTACTTGGAGAGAGATGGATGAATGGTTCCAGAGCATAAAATCTGGTGCCACAATGTGATAGTTTCTGTAAGTATGAGGAGGAATTGAGAGAGGAGAGATGAAGGCACAACAAAGCCAGTGGCAGTTAGGAGATGTGTGGTCCATCCCAGAGACCATACCCCCTTGCTGTGTGACCATGGGTCACCTCCTTACCCTCTTCTGGGGTCAGTTCACTGAGCAGTAAAATAAGATAGTTTTAAACTCTGGGTGGCTGTGTCAGTTCGGTGTCTGACCCATGATTTTGGCTCAGGTCTATGGTCTCAGGGTCATGAGACTGAGCCCTGGGTTGGGGTTCACAATCTGTGAGGGAGTCTGCTTGGGATTCCCTCTCCCTCTCCCTCTGCCCCTCTGCCCACTCATGCTCTCTCTCTCTCTCTCTCTCTGTCTGTAAAATAAATAAATACATCTTTAGAAAAATAAATAAAATTTAACAATTGTAAGACTTCCTGAGATGGAGGGGACCTTGGGATCTGCCCCAGTGTGGGGAGGCTTTGAAGGGGGCTGGGAGACCAGGGGAGTGCTTGTGCCACGTCCTGTCCAGCCACACCCAGGGCTGTTCCCGGGGGTGGGGGGACTCAGGATGGCCCCCTCCTCCCTGTTCTACTCCACCCCACCTGGGGTTGGCCCGGGGCTGCCCCCTGCCTTCTTTCCCTCTTTCAAGCCCAGCTTGTTTCAGTATTTGTAACTGGTTCTCAGCTTCCCTCAGACACCACCGAGTTGAGCTCAGCCAATTCCCTCCCTCTCGATTCATCTTTCTTCCCTCCGCTGTTGGACCTTCCTTCCCTCCATCCTTTTCCCAGAACCTTGACTCCAGCTCATCTATCTTCCTGGTGTGCTGCTGATCCTGGCGCTCCCGCTCCCGTGCATTCAGGGGGACAGGTGCTGTCGGGATGCACACATGGAGAGAATGAGATGCTCCTCCCTGGGTACGGGGAGGATAATGATCTGAGTGCTTCCCTCCCAGGGCATGATGAGAATCAGTGAGTTAATGCCCATAAAGTATTATAATTACTCCGTGGAGTCATCTGATGGAGCGATGAGGAGCTGGGCATCTGGCTCGAATTTACTTCGAGCTGGAGAATTCAGGCAGAAGCAGCGCCCTCAGTTGTTTTTCTTTTGGTCCCAACCACTCACCCCAATGCAGAGCAGCATTTCTTAGTAGAGACTGATGCTGTGGAGTAAGAGATAAATACACCAAATTCTTGATTCTAGGTGGGCTTGCTGTCCCCCCACCACCACCCCACAACCTCTGATGAAACAGGTTCCCAGCCCTTCAGTGACTTAACCTTGGCCACTCAGCTGGTCAGTGGGGGGTCTGGGAGGAGAAACCTCATTTCCTTGTTCCCAAAGTGTGCCACCTCCCATTCCCATTCTCCCCCTCCTCTTTTCCCTCCCCTTCCACATGTATTTGTTAGGGGACCTTGTATGCAATTTGATCCTGGGCAGGACACCAGGTGTCCTGTTTTGTGTGTCCCGCCAGCAGGGGAAGGAGAAGCTACTGCCAACCTCGAACTCTGTGGCACAGAAGCAGGTGTTCCATTCACAGAGTCGTGTCATGCTCGCCTCCTCTGCGCCCACCAGCCTTCTCTCCATCCACCTTCTTCCAGCTTCTGCCCCTGCCTGGTGTGGCTCTTCCTTCTGCATCTCTGCCCATGTGGTTCCTCCTTTTCCATAAACCTCTTCCACATATCCACTGAGACACAACCTCCTCCTTCCAAAAAATCCCTCTCAAGGCACAACCCGCCCTCCTCCCAAGCTCATCCAGAAGCATTTCATCCTGAACCCTGCTGACACAGGACCCTGTTGTTCGGCTGTTCCCTGTCGCCATCCCCCAGGCTCTCTGGGCTCACTGATGTCCTACAATTGCATTGCAGACATATGTATAGCCCTTTATATGGTAGATTCACTAGGGAAGACCATGCCCTTTGCTTCACTTGCTTGGCAACTCTAAGGCGGGCACCAAACCCTTTCACTCCGTACTGGTGCTGCCCTGACTAGAGCCCCAGCCCTCAGATGTGTTGTTTTTATCACACCTGCAACCCCTTATGCTCATGTTACCTGTGGGCATCCTTTGTAACAGAGCCACATCAGGACCGCAGCCCTCACCCTGCTCAGTGTCAGCCTCACCTCGAATCCAGGCCCTCCAACCATGAAGTTGAGTGTTGGAAATACTGACTACCCTGGCCCTGCAGATGTGTCCCCCCTTAGACCTTCTTGAGCACTCCTGCTTGGTCAACATGTAAGCCTCATTTCTGCCCTTGGAGTATAGTACGTAGTACAAGGAATGGAGGAGCCTAGTAAGTAGCAATCATGGTCTTGAAAGTAGAGGCCATGCTTCTAAGAGAATCTCCATAAACCTCAATAAGTATTTGTGGATGAATTGATTTGTTGACATTCGTAGGCATGAATCTCATTCCTGCACATTTGTATTGAGTCTATTGCTGTGTTAGGCAGCTGAGGCCCCAGGATTTATCTGGCCCAGACTCGGGTGGAAAGATCAGGGACCCTTGTGCTGGAATGGGGGTGAACTAAAGAATTACTTAAAAAAAAAAAAGGATTTGGCCACATTCTAGACTCGCATTAATGCCTGTAGACAGTTGATGCTTTGTAGCAACACTGTAATTGTGGCCCTGCTGTAACTGTTAATGCAGAATGGTCCTGCGTTAATGTACATGAGCCCCTCCATGCTTCCTGGGGATTCTCTGTCTGCTAAAACACTGAACTTGCAAACCTGAGCACCTTGTCTCTTGCTGGCAGGCATAGAAGGACAAGGGGGAGAAAACAGCTTCGGGTCAAATGAACACGTGTTCACCCCTGATCACAGACATAGAAACATGACCTTGAAGAAGAAATGAGTAAAGCGACGTCCCCATACTGTAGAATTTGCCTCCGGTTCCCTCTCTCACCTCTCTGCCCTCTGCTTCCCTGCCTACTTCTACATCCTCTGCTGTCTGACCATGGGAAACCCTTCCTCTGGCTTCTCAGTGGTCACGATGCTCAGTGACAGGAGGAAGCCTTGGATGCATCCAGAAACATCAGATGCACGCGCAGATCCACCAACAGTGGAAATTAGGTGCGTTCTTAAAGACATCAGCCTGGTGGGTGTCCTGAGCGGGAAAGGCCCTTCTGTGGGATGGTCAGATGTGGCTGAGCACTGGATAGAGTCCTGGCTGCGAGGAACCTCCTCCTGCCTCCCAGAGACCGCCGGCCGGTGGCCAGGCCCCTGCCTGGGGTGGGGGTGGCAGCTGCTTTCAGCTACCCGGCCCCTGGCTGCGCTTCCTCTGGGGTGGCCCAACAGGCCCTCCACTGGCCAGGGACGCCTTCCACCCAGGCCCTGGGCAGCAGCCTCCATGCCAGTGCTGGTGAGAGGCCGCGGTCTGTTCCGGGGGGGGGGGGGGGGGGGGGCCCTGAGCCACATCCAGTTTCCTGTCTCTTTTTCTTTTGTTAAAGCCAAATGAAACAATGTAATTAGCTTGTTACAATTAAAGTGACTCGACTGGATAAATTGTAATCACCCAGAATCAAGTCAGGCATCCCTGCAGGTCCCGGACATCGCAGCTGAGCTGCCTCATTTGCATAATTAAAATATACAAATGATAATGGATTTTGTACTCAATTTCCAGCGGCTGTGAATTTGAGAAACTCTGAAATTAGAATAACAGAGATGAAGCCCGCCTTGAGGTAATGGGGATGACAAGTTTTGACAGTAGGGGTGTTTATAACACTAGTTTCTCGCTACAAAATAAATAAGTACAAAAAAGATTAGAGAGTGATATTAGTTAATAGCTCCACGGGCAGTGGGAAGTGCAGATAGACTATGATTACCTCTGTGAATTTACGCTGCCTTTTTTTCCCCTTCCTGACAAGCTCTCGCCTAACCTTAGGGGATACCATCCCCCTGATTATGAGAAATTGAGAATGAATTAAATGCATAAAAAGGGTTGTCACAGATCGACTCACCAAAGGAAAAGAAGAGAAATGAAATTAGTCTTGCCACTCTTGCTTCCAGCGAGGGGGGGAATGAAGGCAAAGGGCGCCGAAGGAGGCAGAGAGCGGGCCAGAGGGTGAGGAGGGGCTGGGATAGTCAGGGAAGGAGGGGGCGCAGAGGCCAGACATCAGGGTGCAGGCGGAACTGAACATTGGGGGAGCCAGAGGACAAAGTTACTACGCGGAGTGAGATTGGAGTCTTGGAAAGCTCCCTCTACTCAAAATACACTCTGCAGAGGGCACTCACAATTCTGGTGGCCACACCATTAGTGTAGACGCTGTGCTCTCTGCCGATACTCTGAACATGAACCTACGGATAAGGCTATTCCTTTTTTTTTTTTTTCCTGTAAAACACCAAGAAGGCAGGGGTCGTGCCCATCCTAGTCATCCACTATTCCCAGGACCTTAGCACAGGGTAGATTTAAGTATTTCTTGAATGAATACATGAGTGACTAGGCGATACTGTGGACAGTGTTTAAGAGTACGGAGAAGCAATGAGAAAGAAGGACCTTGAAGGCTCAAGTCATCGATCTTCCCCTTTTTTCTTGAAGCCAGCCAAGCCCTGGGTATTGGAGTCCCCATCCCAGTGGCTGTGGGGTTTCCAAACCCATCTCTCTGAGGCCAGAATGCTTTCACCTTGTGGTCAGTTGTGATGGTGGAAGCGGGGCGGGTTCTCTGTGTCAGGAGCAGGCAAGGGGGAGCAAGAGGACAGTAAGCTGGTGAGGGCCAAGCCTACTGCTGTCTGGGAAAGAAATCTAGAATGAAGGCTCTGGGCCTCTCTCACTGATGGGCTCAGCACAGGGGCTGTTCCATATGGCAAGGAGGGAAACTGCTGGTCCCCTCAAAGCTGTTGGCTGATAGATACTTGCCCATCTCACTGAAAAGGGAGTGCAGAGTGGGGCAATCAGAAAATACACCAACTAGCCAATCCATTCTATGGGCAAGGAGATGTGACTAGGGCCTGATGGTTGGAGTCTGACAGAAGCTTGGGAGCCCTTGTTTTTGGGAGCCTGTGAACTGAATGCTGCCCTTGGCAAAAGTGTCAGCCCTCTGAGCCAGGTAAGAGAGGAAGGAGGGGGCCAACATCAGTTTCCACAGGGTGTTCCTCACACTGGCCTCCCAATGGGAGAGTAAGTAGAAATTCCACTTGTGGGTCTCAACCCTGCTCTGAGGGTGGTGGGACCTGCCTAACCTCAGGTCCTGAGGAATGATGGGACAAGATGCCACAGCAAAGGCAAGGTTGCTTGGAGAAAGTACACCAAGGTACACAGATCTGTAAATCCATGCACTCCCGGATAGGGCTGGTGACCGTGACCACCAGGTTAGTGATGAGGAAAGCCAGTCATGCCCTTGTTATCTAGAGAAGGCTGGGGTAGAGACCTCTGGGCGCCCCTCAGACCTGCACTGGGCATCACTGTCTCATGGGAATCGGAAGTGCCACCATGAGCCATCCATTGGTTCATCCAGTCTTAGCATCTGTCCCCAATGGAGGGCATTTGACAGATACCACTTCAGGCATTACACAGCTTTGAACTTGCCCCCAATACCCTCAAACTTTCTTTTAATTAGCCATCAGGAATTTTTCATAAGCTTCTCCAAATCAGTCTCAAAACTATTTGAATTACGACTTGCTGTTTCATCTCAGAATTCCTGCCTTTTGGAGGTGGTTTTTATCATTCTGAAATGGATTTTGTATTTCTTTTAACGTTGACATGCAGAGGTGGTCAAATTCTGCTATCTGGGATGTAGCACAGTGTCTGTTTCACTCCTCTGCTGTCAGCCCTGAGCTCAGCCCCATCATCTGAGAAGGATTCTCCATCTTCCTCCCCGTCCCTGGGCACTCGATCGCCTCCTATCCTGCCCGGCTGTGCACAGGCTAATTTGCAGAGGCCAAGCAAGCTGGCCTTGTAGTCGAGGTGCGGCAAAGTGCTCTTGGGTGTGAGAAGATCTTTATTCAGACTCAGAGGGACCGCCATGCTCTGCTGGGCAGGTCAGAGCTCAGGGAAACTAGGCAAAAGGAGACATAGATCTTCAACGTGTTGCTTTTCACCATCCCGTAGGAGGCTTGGCATTGCTGCTTGGCTTGGCGGCCTGGTTATTTCTCCCAGGCATACTGTGCCAGGAAGAGAGGGGCCAATTAATGATCTGCTGGGTGAGGAATTCCCATGGAGAGAAATGGGAACAGCCTGTGCTCTCCTCCTCCCATTTACTTTCTCTAGAAGGCAATACTATGTCAACATTATAGTAAAAAAAAAAAAAAAAAAAGAAAAAAGAAAAGAAAAGAAAAAGGTAAGTAAGTTCTTTGAGGGCTTGGATGGACTGTATCTGTTTTTATTATTAGGTCTCCAGCATCAGCATAGTGAATAAGTACTGAATAAGTACTTGTGCTGAATAAGTACTTGTAGAATGAATTAATGAGCAATCCTGTGCTGTTTTTAAAGTCAAGATCCATTGCAGGGCATTTCAAAAGAGAGAATGTATTCTTAGGTTCAAATCTGTCAGTTGTATTCCTCAATCTTTCAGTGGATATTAGTCACTTTTAGGTTGACCCACAGCTTATTTTCTGGGTTCTTCTCTCCCTTCATCCCCTCTTTCATTCATTTTTTTAAAGGTTTTATTTATTTATTCATGAGAGACACGGAGAGAAGCAGAAACATAGGCAGAGGGGGAAGCAGGCTCCCTGCAGGGAGGCCAATGTGGGACTTGATCCCAGGACTCCAGGATCACACCCTGAGCCGAAGGCAGATGCTCCACTACTGAGCCACCCAGGCATTCCACGCCACGCCTCCCCCCCCCCCCCCCCCCATTCATTCTTTTTGCCAGGCTCTGTTCTCAGCCCCAGGAGTGCTAACAGTGAACAATTGCTGGCTCATCAGCTATGCTCTGTACGCTCCCTCTGGGCATTGCTGCTGTCACTGCTCTGGGCCAGGCCACCACTGACTCTTAGCTGAATATTGTCTTCTTGGGTTCCCCAAACTCAATCTTCTGGCCCTCTTGTTGTTTCCACACTGCAGCTCCAATGAGCTCTCTAAAAAACAGGGCTGGGCTTTTGAACAAAGAATATGACCCATCCTCCTCCCTCCCACATGGTCCCAGTTTGGGACAGGGGATTGTCAAGATATTCTACTTTCTAGTCCTTGATCAGGAAGGCAAGACCAGTGTCCCCTTCCTGTTTGGAAGGCTGTGGGACATCCTTTTCTTGGGGCAGACAGATGTCATCAGGGTTGCTAATGGGTTCCCCTGGGCATGGATTTAAAGAGGGGATGCTCCACTCTTGGGCTGCCCCTGCCTTTGGGTGTCTCCTTTCTAGAGGCAATGCACATCTGTCTTGTGCCCGGAACCTCCGGGCAGCCAATTTGAGCCCTTGTCTATTAGAGAATTAATTTTTAATGGGTTTTATAGCATGGCGGATAAATCAGTTAGGGAGAGACAAGGAGCTGGCAATGCCTAATGAATATCGATTGGGCCATTTATAAGAGAAACCTTGCCAAAAGGGGGACAGCCACCCAGCAGAGTCAGATCAGCAATGCTGAGTTGATGGAGGGGCACCAGTGGCTTCTCTTTGTCATCAGTGGCTGAGAAATTTCTCTAACTTGTTAGCCACTGATGCCAGAAATGTCACCACTTTTTTGGGGGAAGAGTCTTGCCTTTTGTTAATATTTCCATACCTTTGAGACAGGATAAGGAATCTATTACCAATATATAATCTCTTAATATAAAATAATTGTGTAGATATTTCCCAAGGAATGTGAGAGAGAAGAAGAGAATGGAGATAAGGGGATCTTAACCATTTTCCTCAGGTTGGCTGTGTTTGGGAATTCAGAAGACAGCTTCTGAGAGGTACAAGCCCTTTTGGGGGGTCCTTGGTGTTGCAGAGGGGAGCCCAAAGCCTTAGGAATGATATGGCGGGTCTTGCAATGTCATTGTTACTTAAAAATCTGATGAAAACCGTTGTTCATTAAAACACTTTTCATGGAGAGGACAAACAATTGACATGCATAAAGAAATGTCTCAGCCCCTGTTTCTGCGAGAAGTGAGACTTCCTTCCATGATAGAGACAGAACTGGCCTCAGGGCAAAAGCTCTGGGTTCAAGTCTTGATTCCAAGCCTAACTAATAGATGTGCAGTATTAATGGACACATCATTCATTATTTGAATAAAGAGTATACAATTCAGTGCTAAATTTTGCAGTATAGACTCTAACGCAAGGGGGTTCAGTTATCTCTGAGGACACTTCTAGCTCTAACATGCCATGACTACTAAGAGGATTCATTACATTTAACGTGCCAGGGTGTTAAGTCTTCTCATGTCTGCCCTATTTTTAAATGAGTGTGCTCCTCTCCCACTGGAAAATCATCTGTGTTTTTCAATGATGGTGTCTCAATGCAGAGCATGTTAGGAAATTCTTTCTGAGGATGACTTTAGGGCCTGTGAACCATGAATGAACATCCACTTCATCAAAAACCTTTGAACCCTGTAAGCACAATGTGTGCTCGGAGGGGTGGGCAGTGGAATGGAGGGAGGAGCAGGAAAGGCCAGCTGGGAGCAGCCCTGGGCACCGTTGTGGAGGTATAGGGGCTTTTTACATGATGGGCCTCTCTGTCTCCAGATCCTTTTATTAAGTGAAAGTTGTCTCCCCTAGTTCAGTTCAGAGCTCTGTCGATATTGCTAAATAATGGTATTCCTTGCTACTCAAGGTCTGGTTATGTGGTTCTCTTCCACTGGTCCTAGGGAAACCTTCTAGCCCCCTGCCGCCCGAGAGCCACCAGGTGGTAAAGGGCTGGAGCAGTGATTCTCATTGGAGATGGGGACACTGTCTGTGGAATCCCAGGGGAGGGGTGAGGCATCTGCCCTCTCCCTACAATGCCTGTCTCTGTTTCCAGAGAGGGTTGGGCCCATGCTGTGAAAGCCAGAGGAGTGATTTTATTTTTTTATTTAGTATTTTAATATTTTATTTAAATTCAATTTGCCAACACATAGTATAACTCCCAGTGCTCCTCTCATCGTGTGAGCTCCTTAGTGCCTTTAGTAGGGGATTCGAAGGCCATACTGTTTCCAGAAGGGAGTCAGCCCCAGTAGCCTGCAAGATTTCCTCTTCTGTTTCAAATCCTATTGCCGGTATAGAGCTTCTGCGGAAAAATTCAAACTCCTACAATTTGTAGACTCATAGAACGATATCTGGAGTTGGGAGCAACTTTAGTAGAGTATTTAGGCCACCTTGACTTCCTCACCTTGACTTCCTCATGAAGAGACAAGTACAGAGAGGGGTTGAGTCTTGCCAAGATATTAAAGCTAGTTAGTGACGGAACTGAGTATGTAAATCTTAACACCCTAACCAGAGTGTGAGGTCCCTGAGGGCAGGTGCCACATGTTCCCCTGTATCCTTACATCGTGGGGCATCGTATATAGTAAATGCTCAGGAAAACCCTGATGACCTATAGTCATGGTTCTCAAACCTGGCCTGGTACTGAAATCACCTTGTAAAAACACAGGTTTCTGGGCCCGACCCCAAAATTTCTGGTTCAGTAAGTTTGAGGAGAGGCCCAGAGAATTCTCACTTTTAACAAGTTCCCATGTGGTTCCTGGGACCACACTTTGAGAACCACTTCTGTATATGTTTTATGGACTTTCCCATTTCTATATAATTTAAAACACTGCATTCCCAGGAAGCCTGCTTTATTAGACAGTAAGTGGCTACGTGAGAAATCCCAGACTTAAAAGATACTAGTGTAAGAGTATTTAAAGTGAATAATTACCTTCAGGGTGGTCTAGGTAGAAAGATTAAATAAATTAAGTTGAGTCAATAGGAGTTTAAGCATCATTTGTTAAAGCAGTACTATTAGTTTTTCTTTTCCTGGTGGAAATTCTCTTCTTGTCACATAATCCTAATTAATTATTGTATAAAGACCTGAAAACTTAAATGCACAAGGGAGTAATAATCTTATGTTTCATTAACCAGCAGCTTTGAAAGCCAGAACCAAGTGTGTAGAAAGAGCATGAACAACGTGTACCCAGCAGAGCTTCTTCCAAGCTGGCCTGAGGTCTACCCTCGTGCTTTCATTTGTCACCGAATGTGTTAACATGAACACACATTTACACTCTTAAATCTATCATCTCTGTTCAATATAATCTTATCAGAGTAAGCCAATCAATAGGAATTTCAGGAGTATTTATCATTGATTTTGCAATATGCTTTGTAATTACTGAATCAATATAAAATTCTCAACTCATTAGGAGATTAGCTTTTTTAATCATTTATATTAATGTGTTTAACCAAAGGCATTGGAATTCTTTTTTTTTTTTTTAAATCACTTGTTTAATTACTTACATTAAAAATGAACAAATGCTGTGGACTAAAAGCTCACTTTGATTTTTGAAGGGCCCTTGCCTTGTGCCTTGCCTTTGATGGAATCTCAACAAACTGGTTGCATGGAGCTCACATCATAATCTAGAACAAATGGGAATGCCCATCTGAATAACTTGATGAGAAATGGAAAAAAAATCCAACCAAAACACTGACTTTTGGATTCATAAATATTGGCCCTAATGCTCTAGTTTAATTTGGTGGCTTTGACTTTTATTCTCCACTAGTTGTTTGTGTGTGATACCTTGTCCCAGGCATGCAGCTTCCACGTGTGGTCAACTAATAGAAACTGGCCATTTGGGCAAGGAATACACACAAGGTGAATTCAATAATTATGCAAATTTCCAGCAGTGATAATAGTAATGTCTTACCACAGCCCTGAGAGTGGCTTGGGCAGGTGTTTGTTTTGTAAAGGAAGAAATTGAGTCCTGGGGGATGAAATGACAAGGTCCAGGTTAACTCACACTTGTACGGCAGAGATGGATCTAGGACACAGGTATTCCTGTTTGAGGGATTAAAAATGGGACAGTAAAATTTTAGGTGGCCTAAAATTTTAGGGGTTGTAGTCCTCACTCATAAAGTATATACCTGCAGGAGACTTTTTTTTTTTTTTAAGTATAATGATTTTATTTATTTATTCATGAGAGACCCACAGAGAGAGGAAGACACAAAGGCAGAGGGAGAAGCAGGCTCACTTCAGGGAGCCCGATGCGGGACTCCATCCCAGGACCTTGGGATCATGCCCTGAGCCGAAGGCAGATGCTCAACCCCTCAGCCACCCAGGCATCTCTGGAGACTTTTTGCACATTCACGGTAACCTGAGAGTGTGAAGGAACCCCCTCAGCACCTCCCCCAGGGCCACAAAGACCCAGCTACTCTGACTCCAGCTGACAGCTGTCATCTGAAGTTTTCAGGGCTTACTGCTCAGTTTTAGGGGTTTTCAAGGTGTTTTCTCTGCCATCAGGATTGCATTACCCTGGTTACCATCCCTGGGAACCACGGTAACAATGATCCAGTCCTTTGGTACCGAGCCTAAGTTTACACAGTGCCTAAATATGTACGATCCTATTTTGTTCTCACAATGACCCTATGATATGGGCTAACGCCATGGTCCGTTTTACAAGGTGAGGCTAGGGGAGCTTACAGGAGGTAAGTAGATTTTACCAGGAATGAGTAAATGCTTGGGAATATATCACCCCCCACACTACACCCTGTGCTGTCCTCCCAGGAGAGGGAAGAGCCCCAAACACCCAGTCAGGAGGCCAGGTTCTGGAATCCACTGAGCTCTACTTCCTGAGGTCTCAGTTCCCATTTTAGGGAGGTGGGGTTGGATCTCCTGCTCCTCTCTCCTTCTGGTGCCTTTTACTTCAAACACTCAGCGACGTTTATCGCATTCTGTATTCGTCAGGGCGGGACTGCCTCATGCACACCAGGTACCACGGCGCAGACCCGTTCTCTGACTTGAGGAGCTTTGTGTTGAGAACAGCACTCATCCCCAAACTCCGTCTGAGGATCCAGCTTCCTTCTAGTCTTGTAAGAATGATAAGTCTCTGGTTGGTACCTTTGCAAACACAGTGTTTGTGTGCTTGAAGTTTTAGCCTTTGACTTCGCGATGCTTGATGACCGCAGAGTGTGAACCTGTGGTCCCAGCCCTCTCAAGCCCATCTGCAGCTTCCATGAGCTCACACCATCCCTCGTGCCTCTGGAAGGTGGGCAAAGCCAAACCAGGGGCTTCCTAGACTATGGATGATTCCATTGCAACTACCTTCCACTGCTGAAAAAAAAAAAAAAAAAACAGTAAAAATGCTTGCACTGGGTAAGTGTTCAGTCTCTTGCCTGCCAGGAGATGGTCTCATTCTGAAGGAGCTTTGGCCTGTGGCTTCAGTCTGTGGACTGCCAGGGTCAGAAGCCCCCGGGGTGCTGCCGAGTGGCCCCTTCCTTCCCCTGGAAGCCTGGCCTGGAGATGATGGAAAGGACACCCGTGGACATCTGCAGCTCATAAAGCTCTTTCACATGCGTGGTCACAGCTGTCCTCTCCACAACCCTGCAGGATGACTGTAGGATGTCTGGGCGCATCCCAGCACTGCCACTTTGTAGGTGAGGAGACTCTCAGCCACCAGGACGAGAGCTTCGTGAGAGCTGGCACTTTGTGTCAGTAATTACACAGTGAAGTATGAATGGAAGGACAGATGAGTCGACAGGTGAATGGATGGATGGATGGATGAATAAGCAAATGGCGAGTAAGTTCCCTCAGCCTGGTTTCCCATCCAAAGGCTCCGCAGCGGTGCCTTGGCTGCTGGAGGCCAGGGGGCCCCAGCTCACTGCTGGTGGCAGTGGAGAGGGCTCTCGTGCTGCCGGAGAAAAAACGGCGATGCCAATGTTGTGCTGGGGCCTGGCTGCCTCTCCTCTCAGGGCCTTCCCTCTTCACTCCAGGGGCCTTGCCCATTGCCCCATGTGACCCACATCTTTTCTCAGGATATCAACCCCAGGCTTTGAAATGGCACCCAAATGTGCTGTGCTGGCTTCCATTCCAATGCATGCCTCAGCTGGCTGAGCAAGGAAAGGAGCTGACAGTCATTCCCCTAGAGGTGCAAATGACAAGGTTTGAATACTGCCCCTGTGCCCTGTGGAACTTCGTCCCCTCCATGTGAGCGGGGTCTGATGGAGGGCACACATCAGCTGACTGCAGGGCCTTGCTGCTCCTCTGGATAGAAGGGCACTTTGGCTGCCATCCCGGGGACTCCTGTTAATAAATCAGAGCTCTCTGCCACCAGCTGCTTGGCATATTGCTCTTGGACGGTAGTGCAGTTGCCAAGCTGTCAGTGGGCTGGGCTGGGGGTGGCCCGGGCACCGGTGTAATTAACCCCCGCAGTGCCCCTCACCCTGGAGCTCGCCCAGAAACGTGGCTGCAAGGTGGCCCACATGGCCGGGGCATGGAGGGCCGTTGGCCAGGCTGTCCTCACCGGGGAGAATGGATGAATCAGGGAAGGGCAGTTGACAGACTGGAGAGGGATCAGCTGTCCCCCAGGATGGGGGTGAGAGGTGCTGGGCCGCAGCCTGTGGGAACTCTGTGAGCATCCTCACTCCAGATGGGCAGCCATGGGAGTTAAGCAGTAATATGGGTGTTTGGGACTTTGCTCCTCAGCTCCACTTGCTTCACAGCACCTTTTAAAATGGTTATTGAGAAGATAATGTAATAAGGAAAAATTTCTTAAATAACCTTTGAAGCTACCATCACAAAGAACTTCAGGTTTGCATGTTACTCTAGAGCTCCAGTTCACAGGCGTATTTATTATTAATTTTTTGGTAGTTGGTAATTAAGGTGCTCTCTCATTCTTGCACTCTCTTGTTGCACTTTCTCCAAGAAGTGGAAATGGGGGCAGGGCTGTGGAGCTGCCTATCTACCCACAGAACCTGGTCCAGAGCTGAGCCTCCTTCCTCGGGCCTGGGCTGCTCTTACTGGGGCACTTGAAGGCCAGGCCAGTGTTGGGGGTTTAGGGGCAGAAGGAGGGCAAGACCTTTTAGGTATTGCTGTGTCACCAACCACACCTGATTCTGTGATTTACATGGGACTGCTCAGAGCCTGGCTGACATTTTCACTGGGCAGGGAGGCCCCCAGGTGTGTTGGGGGAAGGATCACTGTTTTCAGTTTCTACACTCGGTGTTAGCAAGAACCTGGTGAGATTCTAGCCCAAACTTTCCATTGTACAGATGAGGACTCTGGGACAGGGAGGCTCTGGGACAAAAAGTGAACTTCTGACAAGGGATTCACTTATGAGTTGCATGGATTGTAGGGGTCAATTCAAGACCACGGAGAAAAATTTATAAATCACATTAAGGAGTCAGACGTGACATTTAGGTTAAATCACACCAAATGAACATGTATTTTTGACTTATAGAGATAGCAATTTCACAGAGTTCAACCTGCTCTTTGGGGGAGGCAAGACATATGTGAAGAGACCTCCCAGAAGATAAGAAACAGAAACATTAAAAAAAATAATTCAAAGGAATTATTGGAGAGCTGCCATAAGACATTTATCATTGAGAACATTTTTACTTAGTTTGAGGGAAGTAGCAGAGTCATGTCCAGATTTGTATTCCAATGTATAAAAAGTATTTATCGTAGTACCTGATTCATAATAGGTGCTCATTGAATCGTTTTTTTTTTTTTTTTGAATGCTTAAATAGTTACAGTGTTTATTTCTGGTTAGCAGCTGACTCAGGATTCCTCTTGGCTGTCTGTGACAGAATGTGGCCACAGTGGCTTAAATAATTAGGGATTTTATTTTTCCCACGTGAAAAATGGGCCAGGAATAGGTTATCCAGAGCTAATGTAGCTATTCAAGCAAGTCATCAGTGACCTCACTGCGTTTTTGAGTTCCTTTGTCCTTTGCAATGTGGTCTTGTCTTCATAGCCCCAAGATGGGTGCTTTCCTCAAGGGATCAGGTGCAAGTTACAGGCAGGGACTTTTGCAGATGGCAAAAAGTGCTGCGTGCTGCGTTCTGCTGGTAAAGCATTTCTCTTTTTATTAGAAAAATAATATTTTTTCTGGATGCCTAATCATTAGACTTCTGCTAGTAATTCATTGACTGGAAACTGAGTCACATGGTCACCCTTAGCTGCAAGGGAGTCTGAAGAGTAGCATTGAACCAAACTAGGTTCTGTTGGTCAGAAAGTGGGGAAATGCCTCTTAGTAGATATTGCACTCAGCTGTTTTAATGTGAGCAACAATTTTTTAGGCATAAATATGTAGAGGTTCTAGTTTGGAAATCTCTGAGAATAGGTTTATGTTCACTCACGCACTCATTTATTTGTTGCCCTGCCAAGCTTAATAAAATTTTCATTATGTGGTAGATGTTGGCTAGGAGCTGGAAATGCCAAGGTGGACAGAGTAGACTTGACATCTGTCCTCAAGGGGCTCAAACGCACAGATGCAGGACAGTAAGACCCACTGGGCAGCGAGGAAGGCGGATTCAGGTGGACAGTGGGAACAGCATCTGCAAAAGCCAGGAGGAAGCAGAGTCTGAGGAATCCAGAAGAAGGCCGTGGTGCAGGAGCAGGGTAACTGAGGGGGTCAGGCTTTTAGAGACCTGGCTGGATTGGGAGGTAGGCAAAACCAGATCTGGGTCACATTCTGCAGACATCAGTTGGAGGTGGGGCTCCAGAGTGGCATTCTGGGCCCATGTGGAACATTTAAATCTTTCCTAAAGTGTGATGCACCTAGACACTCAGTTACCAAATACCCTTCTTTTGCTCACTTCAAGCTGGAAGGGACTTGTGAGATCTGGACCAGAGGTCTCATTTTACAGGTAAGTAAACTGAGGCTCAGAGGCCCCAAAGAACTTATTTATAACTGTTTTCCTAGTCAATACCCACACTGGGATCAAAGCTGTAGTCTCCCAACTTCTGGGCTTTTCTTCTTCAGACACACTGTATGTTTACAAGCACTTAGTTTCCCCTGTCTGATAGCAGCCCAGGGGCACAGGCCCAGGGGGGTGATTCCTTCTGAAGTTACACACAGGAAGACTAAGGCCGGGAGATGATGGGCTAGAGCTGCCTCAACTCCTGCCCCTCGCTTTCCTCCTGCGGTCAGGAGAGCAACTCTGTCTCTGCTGAAGTGAGGAGGCCTGGACTACTGTCCCCAGTTGCTGCTCTCATGGGTGTGACAAGTGGGAAATGAAGGGTTTCACTCCATGACATGGACAAAGTGGCTGAGTTCTTGACTGAGTCTCGAGCCCGAGGAAGACAAGGACAAGCTCTGAGTGTGCTCTGAGTGTCCCAATTGCTTCTAACATTCTTTATCATTTGTGATGATCTGGCCATGCTTGGTCACCCTGCATCTGGGGCCCTGAAGGTGGGAGAGGCCATTAGAAAGCTGACAAGGTGCAGAGCTGTGGGCAGTGATGGACTGACTGGCTGCCCGATAACCTCAATGCCAGCACACATTCTATTGATTGACCTTTTGGAAACAGAAATTGGTGTCCTGCTTGTCACCTGATTAGTGAGGCTGGGCAGAGTTGTCTAATGGAGACAGGGTCTGTTCAGAGTTCACCTCCTCTGCTCCACCATGGAGCCAATGAGGACACTCTGAGTGGGTTGTTTCCACAGGGTGGCTTTGTGGTGGGGTGTCCTGTGGCCTGTGGGACACTTGAGAGAGACCAGGGTCAAGCCTGGGGAGCTCCTTCTCCCCTTTCTTTCCCAGTCTGCCCCCCCATGGGTCCCCTCTGATGTGTTTCTACTACTCCCTTGCTCCCTAGACACCATGGGGTTCAGGGTCTGATGGCCTGGCTGGCATTTCTTCCTTCCCGTTCTTCTTCAACAAAAAGTCTTGCTCTCACCTCTGCCAAGGACATGCCATGCTTGCCCCTGCCAAGCCACTGACACTGGTGATGACTTTCTCAGAGCCACTGGCCACTTTTGAAAAGGCAGTAACATCTTATCCTGTAGTTTTAGAAAATGGACTCTATGCGAATCTTAAAGTCTCACTGCTTTTTGTGAGATGAAATTCTAAAAAAAAGTTAATCTAAATAAAATCAGAATCTGTGAGGGGTTTCCTTAACCCCAGTCTTAGGACTCTGTTTTTGAGCTGACAGTATTATGACCATAAAGTAGTACTATTTTAATGGCAGAAAACCCCAGAGGATACCCAAAGATATGAATCTCCAATGCAGGCATTTAGGACACTCAGATGTAGGGTAGCAGGAGATATTTGAGGGTATTTGCCGGCCCCTGAAATGATGTGATGTGAACACACATGGATGGGAACACCTCCCAAGAGGTTCTAACCATGTCACGGCTTGTGCACAGAGGACAAGAAGACCTCAACCCTACTTCCATTCCCACTCCCCTGACTCAGGAGAGCCCGGTTCAGAGTTCAGGTTCAGGTCAGAAACTTTAAGAAGCATTGTCTGCAAAGTGAAGAAATAATGGTAGCCCAGCCTCCTATTGTGTAGTTGTGCCAGATGCCCTTAAAGGTCTGGGAATATTGAAGATATCTCCTTGTTTGAAATAACAGCCTGTGAGAAAAACAGAATCAAGCCCACAGCTGAAGGAGCAATGTGGGAATGTGGTGGCTTCCATTTATTCCCTGATTTAGGCAGGCGTCGGGCTTAGCTGCCTTCAGAGAATTCTCTTACTGAATCTTCACAACTTCACGAAGTAGCCTCTACTCATCACTTCCAATTCACCAAAGAGAAAACAGAGGCACAATGAGGTGAAGTAACCTGTCCTAGTTCACTCAACCAGGACTAGGTAGAGGCAGGTTCAAGCAGTCTACCTTCTGACCCTGCTGTAGAGCTGAACATGAGAGGGCAGGCCAGGGTTCTGGTCTGGGCTCCTCCATCCACTCTGTGAATTTGGGTGGGTGCCCAGATTTCCCAAATCCTCAGAGCCCTCAGCACACCATGCTGGGGTTAAATGGTAAGCTCTGCTATCATGAAGGAGACAAGGGTTGAGTCCTCCCCAGCCACCCCAAAAAGCATGACTCTTGGTCCCATGATTATTTCAGGTCCCATTTCTTTTTGATCTACTGTGTGGGGTCGCTGCTGGGCTCCTGAGGCCCACCGGGCATTGGGGGACCCTTGAAAGCCTGGCTTATTGGTCCAGCTCTGTAAATATGTATTTAGGGAGCTTTAATAACACATATTATTGACCAGATAGGACTGTAGAGCTATTTGTGTGTAAATCCATATTTAGTACACTATTGATCTACATCAGGCAGCCAAAACCATATTAATTTGAATGTGAAGATTAAAACCATTTTGCAAAAGTTGTTGCAGAGTATAAAGGAGCTGATGTTCAATTTCTAACAGCGTGATGCGCTTTGCTTTCCTTTTGACATCCCCCTTCAGCTGACGGAGCTTGTTTCTTTTCCAACTGGCTTCTCCTTCCCATTCTTCCAGGGTGGCGGTTCATAGTGGAGGCTGCGCTGAGCCCCTGGATGCTCTCTCAGGGCAGGGACCTCTTCCTCAGGGCTTGGAGTGCAGCTGGCTGATGGCTCTCTAAGTCCCTCTCCAGAATTTGTGCTCAGCTGGAGGGCCTTGTCCACCTCATCTAAGGTGACATCCGCTCCTGCAGACAACCAGTGACAGGCCGGTCACTGTGGGCTGCGAAGGGCTTCCCCAGGCTCAGAGATCCCTGTGTGGTGGGCGAGGGCTTTGTGACAACTGCTGTGCTGCTCAGCTCCTCACTCTGCATGTTAGGACCTTCGCTTCCCTCCTCTGAGGGTGTGGACTCTGCCCACGGATCTCTGCCTCTGAGTCGGTTTTCTTCTTTTCTTTTCTTTTCTTTTCTTTTCTTTTCTTTTCTTTTCTTTTCTTTTCTTTTCTTTTCTTTCTTTCTTTCTTTCTTTTTTCTTTTCTTTTTTTTTTTTAAGATTCCATCTATTTATTCATGAGAAACACAGAAAGAAAGAGAGGCAGAGACACAGGCAGAGGGAGGAGCAGGCTCCATGCGGGGATCCCGACGTGGGATTCAATCCCTGGACTCCAGGATCACGCCCTGGGCTGAAGGCAGCACTAAACTGCTGGGCCACTGGAGCTGCCCTGAATTGGTTTTCTAGGGAACCTGACCCGAGACACTACTCAAACCTGAAGGCAACCATCCTTGCCTCTCTCCTCTTCAACTTCTGCTAAAAAACAAACAAACAAAAAACAAAACAAACAAAAAACCCCAACAAAACAAAACCAACTTCACGGAGGTATAGTTTGCATACCATACAATCTACCCATTTGAAGTGTACAATGTAATGTTTTTTTACATATTCATGGGTTGTGCACTCATGGACACAATCAATTTTAGAACATTTTCATTACTCCAAAAAGAACAGTCTAGATCCCCCCAGCCATCCCTTCTGATCACCTCCATCTCACTAAGCCCTAGACCACCACTAATCTACATTCTGTATTGAGAAACTTGCCTTTTGTGGACACTTTATATAACTAGACTCAGACAAGATGTGGTCTTCTGTGACTGGCTTCTTCCACTTCACATCATGGTTTCAAGATTCATCCATGTGGGAGTGAGTCAGTACTTTGTTTCTTTTCCCAGCCTAATTGGATGTGTGGATGAACGTTTTATCTATCTGCTCTTAAGTTGATGGACACTGGATTGTTTCCACTTTCGGGCCATTGTGAATAATGCATTTCTGCTATGTTTTACTTCCCGAACTTTCCTTGGGTTCTGCAGCTCCTCCCACCATCTGACACTCACAGAAACCTCTTTATTGGCCTCTATTCTTTCAGTCTTGTTTATTCCAGTTCATCTCCCAAAACTGGGCATCTTACTCTGTTGCCTAAAACCCTCAAGATCAAGCCCAAATTCCTTAACATGTAATAGTAATATTGTGCCACAAAACAATGCTTCTCTACGTCACCAGGGATTTCAAGTCACACCCACATCTCAACTAGTCTAGGTCCTCTTCCCCCTTGAGTGCTCATTGGCCTTCAACACCGTGAAATACTTTCTGAAAATACTCTCTGGTAAGAGTCTTGTTTTCCTCTGACTTCCCTGGCTGTTCCTTTCCTGCCTCCTTTGGAGGCTCATCCTTATCAAACCTTCTCAGAGGCTTGACCTTGGGCTCTTTTGTTTTCTCACTCCTTACCTTTGTTTTTTACTATGGTATTCATACCCAGAGTTCTAGATTTATCTCTCCAGGCATGAGCTTTCCTTGAGTCAGAAGCACTGAGGCAATAGCTCACTCAAGATGATACCCTCCTGTCTTAAAGAGACTTCTAGCTCGGTGTGTCCCCATTGTGCTCCCATGTGGGCCTCCCAGCCAGAGATGCCTGCCCAGAGGATCACAACCTGAACCTGAACGACAGCAGAGCTGGCCCATGATAGTCACTTCCTACCTCCCTGCTTATTAAAATAGGATGCCCCGGGGTCTACCCTCAGGGATTCCAATCTTGAGGTTTGATTAGAGGATCAGGAATCTGTATTTTAATAAGCTCTCCAGGTGGTTCTGATGCAGGTTTGTGGCCCATGGTTTGAGCAGTGTCTTGTTAGGGGAGGTCAATCCATGGATCCCTGAAGGGAAGTTAAGAATTGATGTGGATAGGGTGAAGGAAGAGAACTGGCTTGTCACTTACAAGTAGTGTGATGGTTTTAGGACCCGTGAGGCTCCAGGCTTCACAGATGTCATTTGATTAAAGTTTGGTCAATCTCTGTTTTCCTTCCCTTCCTTGCCAGATAGGAGTTATTGGCATGACACCAGTGACAGGTGTCTTTTAGCTTCTACTGGAATCCTGTAAGGATAGGGGGTCATGACCTCATAAGTAAACCACTTTTTATTGGTGAGCAGCTCAGGTTTTTATGAAAATATTGTTATATTTTACCTTTAACTTCTGCTGGGCCTCCTTCTGCCCTGTTGAGCCTGGCACAACTCATTAAATACATCAGCAAGTCATGGGATGATGGGGAAGGGAGGAACTGTGGGCAGCATGGGTCATGGAAAACAGGTCTCACTGCACTTTAGAGCCAGCATATATAGCAACCCAGAAATCCACCCTCAGCAGTCAGAGGATGAAGACTGACCTTGAATAGGCTGGTCTCCAAGGGAGTGGTTCTGATCCGGGTGGAGCACGACAACGGGAAACTCTAGGTGGTCACAACATTCAGAGTCAGGTAGGTGGCATCAGGATTTAGGGGGCTTTAATGAGTTTGGAGTAATGATGATGTTAGTAGTAGTAAATAATAATAATAATATCTAACATTTATTGACTGTCCTACAGAGCACCCAGCCCTGGTTGGCCTCACTTTGTAAAGATTTGACTTCATCTGGAAGCTTGTTAGAAATGCTGCATTCAGATCCCAGCCCAGATCTGCTGTATCAGAGTCTGCATTTTATTGTTAATATACTCAAATAAAAAAAAATAAAAATAAATGAGTCCTACAAAAATAGCTTCTAAAAAGAAAAAGGGCCTGCATTTTAATAAGAGCTCCCTGAAGTGATGCACATCACAGCTGGAGAACTGGCTAGGAGAGTCCAGGCTATATTAGTCAGGATTCTCCAGAGAAACAGAACCAGTAGGAGACAATATGCAGAAAGATATTCATGTTGAGAGACTGGCTCATGTGGTTATAGAGGCTGAGAGGTCCTGCGAACTGGAGACCCAGGAAAGTGTGTGGTGGAGTTCCAGTCCAAACTGGGAGAACCAGGAGAGCCGATGATGTAGGTCCCATTCTGAGTCTGAAGGCCCCAGAACTAGCAGCACCAATGTCTAAGGGCAGAAGGTGGATGTCCCAGCTCAGAGACAGCAAGTGACCCTTCCCCCACCTTTTTGTTCCAATCCAGCCCTCAACAGATTGGGTGATGCCCACTAGCACTGGAGAAGATTCCTTCTTTGCTCTACCAATTTAAATGTGAATCTCTTCCAGAAACACCCTCACAGATACATCCAGAAATGTTTTGTCAACTCTCGGGGCATCCTGTGGCCCAGTCAAGTTGACACGTGGGATTTGTCACCATGCAGCATCGGGCAGTAAGACACTTCTAGAAACCCTCAGCTGGGGCAGCCCCTCAGTGGGGCTCCCACTGGAGGAGGACAAGCCTTGGCAAGGCTGTTCTAGGAACTGAGGGTTTGAGGGAGATGGGAGTACTTGCCCAGCAGCCTTTCAAATATTTAAGCTATCATGCCACCATTTCCAGTGAATTCTTCATCTGTTCTTCCATGGTTTTCAGATCTGTCACCATCCTGGTCACTCTGCTCTGGGGAACATGTCAATGTCTCTCGAAATGTACAGTTTATACTTACTGGGTCTTAAGTTTATAACTAATTTTATTGGCAGCTTTATTATCTTTGTGTCAATGAAATAATGAAATCCCAAAGTTTCCCCCCTCTTTCCATGAAATGATTATTTAAACAAGTTTCTTACCCTTTCATTGCATAGTAAATTAATATTTTTGTTATATCTGTTAATTTACATTTTATTAGTTTTGGCTGTATTTTTGGAATCCCAATTACACTATTTGATGTACTCATACCTCCAGATTAACAGGAAAGTCCAAAAAGAGTCTAGGAAAGAAGAATCCTGAGACCTAACACCATATGTGGAGAGATCCACCTTCCAGCTGATGCCTACCAGGTAAACACCCTTTCCAAGGCAGCTGATCCCTGAGCCAAGGGACCAACCAGCATAGGGCCACCAAGGCCACACTTGTCCAGGTTGACAAGTGCATTTCCCTAGATGCCTGAGGTGCTCTGCTCCCTCACAGGAGCAAAATGAGTCTAGCTGCTCAGGCTTGTTCTCGTTGAGACTATGACAGATTTTTATAATCATAGTTTTGTCTCCTCAATGTCTGACTTTAAAATTTTTTTAATCTGATAATAGTTTTTGATTTGACAGAAACTGCAGAGATAGTATAGAGAATTCTCATGTACCCCACATCAGGATTCTCCTGCTAACACCTCACGTTAGGATGGCACACTGGTCACAACTAAGGAAATGACATTGTTACATTACAGTCAACCGAATATTAGTTTCTCTGGATCTCATGAATTTTCCCCTAAGGTTTCTCTTTTTCTTCCTTCCTCCCTCCCTCCCTCCCTCCCTCCCTTCCTTCCTGAATCACAAGGACATCACTGTTGAGCTCAAGATTGCATATCCGAGAAACCACCAAGGAGCCGACACCGATGCAAGCGCATGAGGGTTTATTTGCAAGCTGGAGCTTGGGTCCAAGTATACCCGACACAGCAAAGCAGGGACGTGGACCCCGGGGTTAAGAGGCCCCAGTTTTATAGGGGCCAGTGGCTAATGAGGTTGTAACACACACAGAAAGTTGCATAGTCATGTCGGTCCACACGCAGGTGGCCAATTGAATTACAATTTGCCCTATAATGACCGTTTGAACTAGCCTATCACTCTGGTCAGAATTGGTGGGCAGGTTTGGTGGGCAAAAGGTGGGGTTTACATTCTTTGGCGGTTAGGAGTTCTGCATTCCTATATGAATTGGTTTCTGGTAAGAGTGTGCTCAGTGGCTTGACTAGGGTGGGGGAGTGCCTTAAGCAATAAGCAGGTCATGTGGGGGTTATACATGAGATGGCAGGTGTAGCACAAAATGGAGTTAGTTCTGCTCTGCTTGTCCAGGGGTAGGGGATTTTTGTTAAATTCCTTGGGTCCCACATCACAATTATATGTAGTCATCAGGTCCCATAGGCTCCTCTGTGCTGTGACAATTTCTCAGAGTTTCCTTTATTCTGGCGACCTTGACAGTGTTAAGGAGTACTGGTTGGGGATTTCGTAGAACGACCCTCAACTTGAACTTGTCTGATGTTTGTCTCATGGTTTGACTGGATTTTGTCTCATGGTTTGACATGGATTTTTATGGATTTTGAGGAGAAAGATCACAGACGTAGAGTGCTGTTCCCATCACATCATGCCAGTTAACATAGTACTGTTAACATGACTTACCTGGGAAGGTTGATCGTGATCACCTGGCCGAAGTAATGTTAGTCAGGTGTCTCCATGCTCAAGTCCCTTTTACACTGCTCTCTAACTTAGCTGAGGGGAAGCCTAAAGGTTTCCTGCCTTGTATTTTCCAGAATCCATTCTTAGCCTATACCTAAGAAGTGGAGCATTTGCCTACACTGAGTTTTCTGACTCCTCTAGTGTCACTCACCATGATTCTTTAAGACTTGATCATTTTCCAGTTACATTTGCAAGACCTTTTAGAATTCGGAGATGCAATAAATCAAGGGCAGGACATATCCACACATTTATTTATCTATTCAATTTATACTTAGTATCACTTTTATTCTAAAATCTCTGCGAGGTTCTGGAAGGGGATATAACAATGGATAAGGCATGACCCTTCTTCTAGAAGGCCAGCTATGTTTAAAATCACTCTGGCTCAGTATATCTGTGTGGACCAGGGCAGTAGGTGTGAAGGTCAGCTGATGAGCTCTGCCTGAGGGTGGGGTTTGAGGGCTGAGAAAGATGTCACAGAGTTGGTGGCACACAGGGTGGTTTGCCCATAACCTTTGTGCTTTGAAGAACTTTCAGATTACACTCTGGCTGGCTTTGCATAAAACCCTAGTGCTAACTGGTAAGTATCTTAGACTCAAGATGGGACTGGGCTTAGGTTAAGGGACGTTGGGTAACAGCCACACCATCACCCTTTGCATGGTGGTGGCCCTGGGGAATGCTTCCCCATAACAAGAGAAAATTAACAAGGCAGGGAGCTCCCAGCCAGCCCCTGGGTAATTCAGGTTCTCCCGGTAGTGAGCATTACATACGGCCCACAGGCTATAAACCACCCTAACAGGCATAATGACTTCCGCACCTCCACCTGAAGGGGCTCATTGCAGTAAGGTAACAGCTCCTGCAGATGCCTCTAGCTTTAACTATGGGAACACTTGCTTTATAGCACCACCTGAATGATCTACATCCTGCTCTCGTCAATGGCAATTTCAGGAGTGATTTGGCTTCTGTCTTTAGTGCCTGTGTGTCTACACAGCACCCTGAAACCTTTGGCATTGGGAACAGGTGAAGGGGGATGTGTCCCAGCTGCAGAGCTGGGGATGGGTAAGAGATGGGCCTTGAACTAGAAGATGTTAAGAGAGAATTCTGAGGGGTTCACGCTAATCAGAGGGATAAAACTAATCCCTATCTTCATTCATTCATTCAATCAATCACAAATCCTTACTGAGTCCTCCTGTTTACCAAGCACAGTATTGCTTACTTGGGATGCAAAGAGAAAGGAGACAGAGGCCTTTCTTTTAAGAGATCCTAGATGAGAGAGGGAGGCAGATTCAGTGGTGTGCTGGAGCCACCTCATGCTGGATAGTGAGGCACCGCTGCCCAATAATCAGAAATATTGTGTATTTACCCTACCCAAATCAGCAGACTATAAATCAGAGGGTTTTTATTATTATTATTTTTTTAAGTCTTTGGAGAGCCAGCTTATCCTCACACCATAACTGACAACATGCCTACATAGATAGAGAGCAAACAACCCATGGAAGACTGCTTTGTGGGCTCGACATCTAGATCACCTATTTTATTTTATTTTTAAGATTTTATCTATTTATTTTATAGACACTGAGAGCACACAAGCAGGGGAAGCAGCAGTCAGAGGGAGATGGAGAGAGAGAGAGAGAGACGCAGACTCCCCCCTCCTAAGCAGGAGCCCGATGAAGCGCTCAATCCCAGGACCCTGGGATCATGACCTGAGCCCAAGGCACATGCCCAACCAACTGACCCACCCAGGCACCCACCCTAGACCACCTATTTTAAGTCCTGGCCCTGCCACTGAGCTATGTGACCATGAAAAGTTAGTTATTCAACCTCTTTGAGGCATTAAGTTGAGGTCACTAAGGAACAAGACAGCAAAGTGACTTGCCTAAGACAAGGAGCAAGGTCTCCTAAAATCCCAGCCTCTTGGTGCTTCTTCTTTCAATATATCTCTAATTTTTGGAAAAGTGACTTAAAGCATGTGTCCTCCAGATGGTGGGGAAATAGCAAAATTGTTCTTGATTGAAACACTCCTGCTCAGCATACAGGGATCAGTTCAGTGTCTTTTCCTCCAGGAAGCTTTCCCTGACCACTCCTCTCCTCAGTGTAATTATTAGCCTCTCCATCCTCAGGACTCTGAACCTGTCTTCTTCAACTGCAAATATAGATCTGGTTTCTTTGCAGGGTATTTATTTGTTTACATGTCTGACCTTCCGATTAATCCTTGAAGGCAAGAACAGTAAAAATTGAAACAGTTCTATAATTGTTTTATTCATACTCCACTGTACTTTAAAGAGGATTTAAGAAAAAGAAATACAGTACAAAAAATTGGTAAATGAGAAAATTCAGTTTCTGGATAAGGCTAATACTCCAAATTAGGTTAATACTCCAAAAAAGGTGCATACACTGGAGCTGCACTTAGGCTCTGAGATACCTGGGAGAGCATGCAAAGAAGGAAATGTGATGGGTTCCAGGATCGACCATGTTCATCAAGTGAATACAAGTTCGTGGCATTGAAGATGAACAATGTTTCCTGGCACTAGGATTGGAAAGAAACTTTTCATATGGATTCTCTTCAAGAGAAAGCATGTAACATGATGAGTAATCATCTTAGCTACATCTATTCCATAAAAACTGTGGGGACGAATCTTGGAATGGCCCCAAATAGTAACTAATATCCATTACCACAGTTTGTTCTCATAAAATTGTTTTCATAACAACATCAAAACATGTCATCCATGTGCCTAGGTATCTGATGATTTTGCTCTGTCTAGGGGAATGTCATGGAATAATTGATAGAGGATTCTTACACTGGCCTTTATGAGGCCTCTGAAACCCTAACACGGTCTGCACAATTTTCAACATGTGTTTATGCACATTTTTCTAGGGTGAGAGTCCATGAGTTTTCCCCTAAAGGTTCAGAACCTCTAAATTAGAAAAACAGCTGGATTGTATCTCTGTAGATGATTTCTTAACCCGTCACACTTTGATCTGGATCATTTGGCCAGAAGTTTGGGGTTATCCTACATGAGTAGTACCTGGAATCGGATATTTGCTGGGGCAGGTGAGGTGGTCAGTTGAACCAGGCAGGAGTAGTTTATGTGTCCCTATGAGAGTCGAGCTGCTCAAGGAGCATGCGCGCTTGAACTGAAGACCAGAGCTGGTATGTAGCCAAGCCTTTGTGGAGCAAATACCTGGAAGGAGCATCACCCAATTAACAGTGACAGGTGCCACACAAATTCCTGAAGTCCTCCATAGTATTAGAAACAAATGAATAAAAAAGAACCAAACCCCAAACAGAAACAAATTCACAGAGATGGGGAACAATCTGATGGTTGCCAAAGGGCAAGGGAGGGCAGGGAGACAAGTATATTAAGGGAAGGGGATGAAAAGATACAGACTTCCAGTTATAAAAAAAGAAAGGACAAAGGACACAATATCAAACACAGGGAATATAGTTAATAATACGTAACAACAATGTCCAGCGACAGATGGTGGCTAGATTTACCGTGGTGATCACATTGCAATGTGTATAAACGGTTGAATCACTATGTGGTACACCTGAAACTAACATAATATTGTACGGCAACTACACTTGAATAAAAAAGAAAAAGAAAAAAGGAAATGAGAAGAGGAAAAGGAAAGAAAACAAAAAAAAGCACCAGGGCCGCACAACCGAGCAGCCATCCCGGCCACTGGCCGCTGTGGACTCCGCGCACGGCCCAGAGCGGGAACCAGCCGGGGAGGGAGAGAGAGGCTCTAGGGCACGGTCCTCCTGAGCCATGCTGCCTTTAATCAGGTTGATTAATAAGAGTCAGTAAATAAACTCTAATCAAAAGACGTCCTAAGCCCTGAAGAACTCCCCTGCTCTCTCGCTATTTGTTTTTGGATTAATTTTTTCTTTGTGGAGATGAAAAAGGAGCCATTATCCAAATGAGGCCGGGTAAGGTGATTAGATGTTATTTACAGAAGGGGGCAAGGGGCAGATGAAATCATCCAGTGGACCCTGGGCGTGCTGAGCAAGACATTATTTTGTTATCAGTGTCACTGTTTTTATGGTTGTGGTGAGGAGGGATTCCCTGTTTCAGTAATCGCCCGTTACAGGAACTTGAAAAGTTGGTAATTTCCAATACAGCGACGCTCAGCGGGCCTGTGTCTAATGCAAACCACAGATTTGTCAATCAGTCAATCCGGAGATATGTATCGATCGCCTACTACGTGCAAAAACATATCAGAAGGAGGGAGCAGGTGTGAGGCGTGACCCAGACTCCACAAAGCTTTCCTGAGCGTGCAGTGCGATGAGCAGAGCTCCCCTACCTTTAATGCGCCCTTGGCTGTCTGGACACCAGTGCAGATTCTGATGCAGGAAATCTGAGGTGGAGCCAGAAACTCTTTGTGACTGACAAGCTGGTGCAAGGACCACACTCTGAGTAGCCAAGGGGGAGAACGGCCCCGAAAGAGGAGTTGGTGGGTGTGGGTTTCAAAAGGCTGTCACCAACTTGGCCAAATCACTTTGCCCTTTTAAAAATTGCATGTCCAACTCCTCCCGGGGCACCACTGGCAGAGACTCCGGGTGACTGGTGCAGCACACAACCTGCCCACGTGTATGCAGAGCTCCTGAGCAGGTTGGCTTAGAGACAGTGGCTCTCAACTCTGGCACTTTGTGATCATGCAGCGAGTTTAAAAAAATACTAATTTGTGAGCCTCCTGCTCGATGGTCAGATATAGTTCCATGAGGAGACTGGGCATTGGCATGTTCTCTAAAGCTCCCTAGTGGATCCTGAGATGACTCTCCAAGTCCCTCTCAGCTCAAGGTTCTTTGGCACTGAAACTCTTAGGCTGTGTCCACAGAACCCCTAGACTGGCTGGTTTCCTACCTTTAGAAGACCAGAGAAGAGACATCACATAGAAGGAGAAGACCAGGGACTTCCCTGGAGGAAGTTAGTAGGTTTAACTTGATCAGAAGGGGAGGCCCCATCATCAGTAGAGCTGCAAGAACCAGGTGCAGAGAGGGAGCCCCAGCTCGAAGGCGGTTGTTCTTGGGGCACGTTTCTACATGGGCAGGTGCCAGCACATACCCCGGAACTCCTGTTTGTTGACAGAGATCAACAAATAACCATATCCGCCGATGTATCACTGTGCACAACAGTGAGGGCTTGGAAGGAAAAGCAGAGGACACTCCAGCAGATGCCACGTTTTATTTATTTTTTTTAAAAAAATATTGTATTTATTTATCTGAGAGAAAGAGCACAAATGGGGTGTGCAGCAGAGGGAGAGGGAGAAGCAGACTCCCCGCTGAGCAGGGAGCCCGATGCAGGGCTCCATTCCAGGTCCCAAGCACTATGACCCGGGACCATGACCTGAGCCAAAGGCAGCTGCTTAACCAACTGAGCCCCCCAGAGGCCCCGATTTAGACTGGGGGTTTGAGAAGCGGCCACAGAGTGAGAGAAGAGGAGGAACATGGAGGGACAGCTCACTATTATTTATTTATTTATTTATTTATTTATTTATTTATTTATTTATTTATGTGTGTGGGGGGGGACAGCTCTTTCTGTCATGGGTGTCTGTATATGGAGCCTTATGGAGTCCCCACTATCCATCTCAGTCCCGTCCTAAGGACATGGGGTGAGGGGCACCGAAGGTGTACCTGCCTGGGCCTGCACTGTGGCCCTCCTGAGGCCTGCATTGGCTCCTCCCTGGTTTTGGAATTGGGGGTGTCAGGACACACATTGAGCGAGAGTGGGTGCAGGGCTGTCCATCTCAAGTGCCCTCTTGCTTCTCCTGCTGGCGGCCTAGCTGGACATCTGCATGTCTGTCCCTGTCCACACTGTCCCCCACTTGTGTGCTGGGCCTCAGCCTGGTCACGGAGGCCCCAAGGCCTGGAGGGGGACAGCCTAGGGGCAGGGGACAGAGCTGTCTCCCCATGCCTTGGCTCAGGCTCCGCTTGGGCCTCAGTCTGCTGTCCCTGGACCCCTTCGGCACGGGGTCCCGGCGGTCTCCAGCTTGGGGAGCCTCCCAAATCTGGCCGCCGCGTGATTGATAGCGCCGCAGAGCCTGGAGACAAAGCCACCCTCTCTGGTTTTCCTATTAATGCTGGGTTATCTCCCATGGTATTGATTTTTTGTTTGGCTTTGGAAATTTCTCTTCTCTGTTTCTGAGCCGTTCCTATAAAAATGAAAGAGGAGGTGAGGGATGATGGTGCCCGGGCTGACAAGCTTTGCTGACTTGCAGTATTAGCTGCTGTTTTCCATTAGGTCTTGCTGAGCCTGTCAACTGCCTCCCTTGGGCGGAAATATATTTAAAACGTGGTACGAAAAGGTCCCCTTGTGTCAGTCATAAGGGCCTGCCACCAAGTTGTCTCTGGATTTCACTTTCCCACTCTTAGGACTCCGGGTCCCCTCACCAGGGCCACAGAGGTTTGGGCCCCTGGCCTCCCTCTCTCGGCTCCGGTCTCTCCCTCCTCAAAAGGCCAAGCTCTGCAGGACTGTCTGGGGCACTCAGCCTCCCGGCCTGCACCCTACCGTCCCCTGGGACCTGTTCTGGTCCTACCTCTCCTCTCCTCACTCCTTCCTGCTCTTGGGCCACCAGCAGCCCTGGGCGTCAATGGCAGAGCAGCTTATAGGGGGATGCTCGTCCCTGGGATTTTGCCTTAAGTCGGATTGAAATGAAGGCTTAAGGATGTTGAACTCTGAACGGTGGGGTTTCGTGCGTCCAGCTGAGAGAGGGAGGATGGGAAGGCAGCAGTCCTGATGTCTGGACGTGTGTCCTCGACCACTTCCACTTTCCCTGGCATAGCTTCATGTGGACTGGGGTTCGGGGGACCAATGCCAGGAGGGTGGCTGCTTCTAAAATCCTGGGGCTGGGATCCCTGGGTGGCGCAGCGGTTTGGCGCCTGCCTTTGGCTCAGGGCGTGATCCTGGAGACCCGGGATCGAATCCCACGTCGGGCTCCTGGTGCATGGAGCCTGCTTCTCCCTCTGCCTGTGTCTCTGCCTCTCTCTCTCTCTCTCTCTCCCCCTCTCTGTGACTATCGTAAATAAATAATAAAAAAAAAAAAATAAAATAAAATAAAATTCTGGGGCCAGTCATTGGCCTGTATTTTACAAGTATTTTAATTGAATTAAGGGCCTGCCTGCTTACAATGTTGTGCTGGGCCCACAGGCCTATTTTGTCAGGTGCTACTTCTCTTTCTCCATTTGTTCTTCATTTCACAAACATACGCGTACACAGTGGCCACAGTGGCCAGGTGCAGGGCTAGGTGCTGAGGATGGAAAGAGTCAGTTCCTGACCTTATAGAGCTGCTCAGGCCTGTGACCTGGGAGCCCTGACGGCCCTTCTCCCTTTGCAGCTCTAGCACATTCAGTCACCGGTCCTGGCTCCCTGCCACTGGCCCTGACTCTCTCATCCAGAGCCCCTAGAATAGTCCCTATCACGTGTAGGAGGCCCCCTGTACATGGCAGTCTACCAGCCTCCACTTCGTGCCCCTATATATGATGGAACATATGGCTAGGATCTCTCTCTTGCCTTGAAGTTTCCAATGACTCCTCATTTTCTACAGAATAAACTCAGAATGGCTTTGAATGGCACCCAGGCTTTTCATGATTTTGGTCCCTGTCAATCTACCCAAGCCCATCTCTATATTCCCCCTCACCTCACCCCTGAATTATTGAGGGTTCTTCAGAAAACCAAACCAATAGGGTGTGTGTGTGTGTGTGTGTGTGTGTGTGTGTATGGAATTGCCTCATATGATTGTGGGCGCTGGTGTGTCCAAAATTCGTAGTGTGGGCTCGTAGCCCGGAGATAGTGGTGCAGCCACAGTCTGAAGGCAGGCAGGCAGAGACCCAGGAGAGCCAGGGTACGAAGGCAGCTATTGGAGAACTCCTGCTTGCTTAGGGAAGTCAGCGTTTTTGTTCTGTTTAGGCCTTCAGCTGATTGGATGAGGCCCACCACAATAAGGGCAATCTGTTTTAGCCAATAATTTAGTGATTTAAATATCAGTCACACCCCCAGACCCCCTCTCAGTTGACACGTGAAGTTAACCATCACACCCCCTTTTGCCTTTTATGCTCTGGTGGTAGTTTCTAAATGTGGTAGGTAGCCCGTCCTGCCTCTGAGCCTTTGCATTCTTTTCCTTCTGCCAAGTCTACCCTTCCCCATGCTTATCCACTCAGCAGACACCTTCTAACCAGTCCAGTCTCAGTGTGGACATTCTCTCTCTTTTGGTGGCCCCTTCCTTGAGCCTCACAGAAAGCATGGGTGCTTTTTTTTGTGTGTGTGTGTGTGGGTGCTTTTGCGTGACTGCTCCCACTCTGTTTTGTACTGAGCTTGGTGACATCATTTATCATGCCACAAGTGTTGGTTGGATATCTGGCTCCACAGTGGGGAGGGAGGGCTTGTCTTTTCATTTAGGTCTAATGCAGGCCTTATGGTAGATGTTGGGGGAAGATTTCTTGGGTATTAGGGCCTTAATCAATCTTAGTCTCATTGGCACTTACTTTTGTTCACCTATCAAGTGGGAAACTGGACTAGCAGGACCGTAACCACTCACTCCTCATCCTGATATCCATTATCCCCTTATCTCACAGGGACAGACCTTGTAACTGATCCCACTGTCACCAAAGAGTAGAACTACATTTCCCAGCAGCCTATGCAGCTAGGTGTGGCCACGTGATTAAATCATGGCCAATGGGATGTCAGTGGAACCCCTTCGGCACCTTCTGGGAGCTTTTCTTCTCTGTTAACTCCTTCCCGGAGCTGCCTGCAATCAAAGACCACCATCTTGAACAGCGAAGATGAGGAGCAGAGGCCTGGAAGTCGTTTACAAACAGATGACTATGGATGCCCCACATGTGCTGCTTCATCTGACTGTTGTGTCAGAGGAAAGAATGCCACTATCCTGTGTAAGCCACCATTTTTGGAGTCTTTGTGCCACGCAGTTGAACCTGATCTAAGGGATACCTCTGAAAAAGTGCTTTTCAAACTCTTCAGAGGAATCATCAGACACTCTGGCCTGGGGGAGTGGTCCAAGGATGTTGGACTTAGCTGTCCTTATTCCCTCTTGTCCCAGCCCGAGGGCAACTGTTTTACCTCTGTGTATTTTCCACATTGACTTAGAATTTGTTTGAAGATGGAAGGAACTAGGGATGCCTGGGTGGCTCAGCAGTTGAGCATCTGCCTTTGACTCAGGGTGTGAAACCGGGGTCCTGGGGTTGAGTCCTGCGTTGGGCATCATGCATGGAGCTTGCTTCTCCCTCTGCCTGTGTTTCTGCCTCTCTCTCTCTCTGTGTGTGTCTCTCATAAATAAATCTTAAAAAAATAAAAGAAGTTGGAAAGACAAGACGCTCCCCAAAGGCTCATCCAATGCTGACATTCTGAGACTTTGTTCCTATAGACAAATGGATTAAAAAGGACACAGTTCCCTAAAGAGGAGCAGGTTTCTCCATGAGGCATCTGTAGACACACATGGACACAATGGCTTTTTCTGATGGTGGAATTTAGGCCACCATCAGTGGTGGGCACTGGGGCACGTCTCTGCCTCCTTTATCTAGGTCTCGGATCTTGAGCCGTGTCTACCGCAGCTCCTGCTCAACCTGTACTACTCATCCCAGAGCTGGGCCCAGCTGTAAGGGGTTCTTCACTGACTCTGCTGAATGAACATTGGGATGAATGAGCCTGTGCTGACTACTCCTCGCTGTCTTTCGTGCTGAATGCTCTCATTGGCTGTCTTGAGAAAGCTGTGGGTTTGTTTTTTGGCCTCATTTTTACCCCAGTCTTACCCCAGGAGTCTTTGTGGAGGATCCCAGCACTGAGCCCATGGCAGAGGACACTGGACACACAGCCTAGGTGTCCATGCTTGTGTGGTGTATGTGTATACGGCACATGGCTTGTCATTGTCTCCCCGTCCCAGGCTGGGTCACTTTGCCCAGGAATACACCCTGGTGGCCCAGAATGGTGCCTATTGTGTTAGGTGGTAAATTTAGAGTACCAGCCAGTTGGGAAGCTGTCCCTCTCGGTAGTTGAAGTGTGTGGGCCCAGGGTGGGGAAGATGGGAACAGAGCTGAATGGTCCCTTCTGGGCTTGCAGTGGAACTGCCCCAATTCCGTGATGAGCAAGGCTTTCATAGGTACTATGAAAGGTACTACTACTGGTGGTGGTTGGCACCTTTCCCTGAGAGCCAGTACTACCTCCATCTTCCTGGGTCCCACCTGCGCAGTCTGGATGCGGTGGGTGTGTGAGAATTTGTGCATGTGTGGGTGCATGCTCATGTGAGCAGGTATCCACAAGTGTGTGTGTGTGCACACCTACAAGAGGCTTCCCTGTCACTGCTGCCTTTAGCCATAGCTCAGCTGCCAATTCTGATGAAGGAAAACCTGCACTTTGCCCCCACTATGCAGCCCATCACTTTTCCAGCTGGGCATCTGTCACCAGCTCTCGGGCAGGAGGGAGCATGTGTCATCTGGCCTGAGGGATGGCTTGGCCAGCTGAGGGGCTCTGGCAAGAGTGGGACCTATGTCCTGGAGGTGAGGCAGGGCAGGCTCTGGCCAGTTGCCCCGGCGTGTGTGGGGTGGCCCCAGGAGAGAGGCCCTGGGTGCTTCCCCCTGCCCCCCACCCCGGGCCACGTCCTGTCAGGTCAGTATGAGGGAGGTGGGCTGCCTCACCAGGACCAGGGAGTCCGATGGCATTCGTGCTGACCTGGGGTCAGCCACCATTAGTCACTCCCTCTGACACTGTTTCTGTGACAGGGTCCCCCTCAGTGGGGAGGGTGGGAAGGGGTGAAGGGTGGGGAAGGACAGCTCCCAGAGCTTGCCAGACCTGAGAACTTGCTTGGTGCAGGGGGGACGAGGCCCAGGTCTGGGACCCGGCAGCAGGACCAGACTTAGGCAGATCTCCATAGGGGCAGCACTTGGGACCAGGAAGCCAGAGACCCAGTGTCCTTGCAGCTGGGATACTCCCCTGCCCTACATGCCTCCGTTTCATCAACTGTAAGAGGAGAAAATTAATAGTCCTAGCTTGGTAGGTGTGGTGAGGGTAGAATGACTTGGTCTTTGCAGGGATTCAATGAGTAGCTGTTGTCCCCATTTTTACTGTACTGTGCTTCATTTGTCCTGGGATTTTGGGCAAGGGCAGCTTATCTCTCTAGGTCTGTAGGTCCTAATGACTAAGCTGAATAAGCAGCCTCCCACTCCTGGGCCATTACTGTAGAAGGGGACAGTGAGTCCTTCCCACAAGGCCAGTCACCAAGAGGGTCCTACAGAAAGACTGGGCAGGGGATGAGGGATGGTGGTCCCTCACCCACCCATGTGAGGAGGTGGTTGGCTTTCTAGTTGCTCATCCTTTCTCACCATTGCCCCAATCCAGCCCCATCCATAACCTATCCTCCTGGGGTTTTGCATACAGCCAGGTGTGGAATTGGGAACCAAGCTGATGGCATAGGGCCCCAGGGTTAGCCGTGCTTTGGACATGGCTTTTTCAATGGAAATCTGAAAGATGGGAAAATCTTTGAGGCCCGATGGAACAGCGGGTGAATGGCAATGTATTGGGCTGTGGCAGTCAGGGCAGGGGGCGGCTGTGCTTTTCCAGGGGAAGGGCCTGCCCTGTGCCTCCCTCATCATCCCTGTCGGCAGCCATGCTGGGGGAGTGGTCCTGCTCAGATACATGTGGCCGCTTTTTTTTTTAAAAAAAAAAAAACAAAGTGTAAATGTTGGAGATGGGATGCTAATATGCCAGGTGGTTCAGGGTGCCCAAGGCCAAGCCCTGTTCTGGATTAAACTCAGCACCAACTATCTGTGTGTGTGCATGGATGTGTATGTGACCTCCCCTGGAGCTCGAGGGGCCATCGGAGAACCTCACATTGCACAGGTCATTTTACAAAGAGGAAACTAGGCTTCTGGGAAGGTGAGACTTTCCTGAAGCCCCACAGTTAGAAGCAGAACCAGGGTCTGGCCAGAACCAAGGTCTCCTTAATCCTAGGAGTCTCGTACTCTTTCCAGGATAGTAAATTCCTCATTTCATAAATGAGAAAATGGCAGCCCAGAGAGGTGCAGTGACTCACCTAAGGCCACACAGCCAGGGCATTATCCCTCCTCACCCGTGATTCCCCAAAGACCCCTGTTTTTCCTAACAGGTGATGATGACTTTGACTCTCAGTGAGAGATCCTGTGTAAAGAGATCACATTAAACAGGGAACCAGATCCTGTATTCTATCTGCCTCTGAAAGCTGTGTTCATTTATTTCCTTCTGGAGCAGAGCAGACTGCCCCACAGAGCCCTGGCTGGGCCCCCACTGTGCAGACGTTGCTGTGGCCCTATGGCCTCCTCCTTGATGAGACCTCCCAGCTCCCCCAGACTGCCCACCCTACAGCACACACTCAGCCTACAGCCTCCGACTCACCAGGCCATAAGCTGGGCCAGGTCCTGCCCCAACAATGGCCACAGGCTCTGGACTGGACACATTCACATGGATCATTATAGGTAATTCTACAATGGCCTTTCAAGGAAATGCCGTTAACATCCTTCATTCTTAAATGTATAAATCAAGGCATGAGAAGTTTAAAGTAATCTGCCAAATGGGATGCTGTGCGTAGGTGGTAGCTGGTGGTACAAGGATTCTTGCTGGAAGCAGGTTGAGAGCCCAGCCCAAGATGGTGCTGCAGCCCACTCATCACCATCTTGTCTTTTTAAAAAAAAAAAAAAACAACTTTATTTATTTATTCATGAGAGACACAGAGAAGAGAGGCAAAGACACAGGCAGAGGAAGAAGCAGGCTCCCCGTGGGGAGTCCAATGTGGGACTCGATCCCAGGACCCCGGGATCATGACCTGAGCCCAAGGCAGATACTCGACCACTGAGCCACCCACGCATCCCTTTTCAATGTTTTTCAATCTGATGAGTATGAACTGGTAACTCGCTGCCATTTTTAATTGACATTTCTCCTGAAGTTATCAGTCATTCTCCTCTTTTGTCAATTGTGTTTCATATACTTGGAACTTCTTTCTTCTAAGTTGTCTGTCTTTTTCTAGTAGGTTTGTAAAAGTTCTTTAGCTATTCCAACTACTCCCATATTTTTCATCGTGACGGTTGTAGATGTCTTCTTCCATCTCGTAGCTTCATTTTTCACTTGGATTAGCATGTGTATTTGTTTTAAAGTAGTCCCATTTGTCAGAGATTTCCTTGTGATTTTTGCTTTTCACATTTTGTTAAGAGAATTCTTCTTAAACTAATGCTATACAGATACACTTCTACAGTTTTTTTGGGGGAAGTGTTTGAATTTGGCTGTTTTCCATTTAGATCATTAATCTGCATGGAATTCATTTTTTCTATATGACACGAGGCAGAAATTTTTACTTTATTTTCTTCCATATGATAGCAACTGTCCCAGTATCATTTCAACAATTCAATGTTACGTTTGACAGATGGAGGTCCAAAGATGTGAGTTGATTTGCCCAAGGTCACATAATGACTCAGTGGTAGGATTAGGACAAGGAATATGTTTTCCAAAGTCCCCACCTGGCAGTCCAGCACGACCATCCTCCTGTGCCACATCAATCCTGCCATGGACTGCTTTCCACTGTTCTCATTTAGACATGTACAAATCTGAAGGTAATTTTCTCTAAAGAGCGATTCTCTCCTTTCCCCCTATTACCTCTATGCATTTAACACAGGCTGAGTATCCAGTAGGTACTTAGGAAGATCATTTTAAATAAATAAATCACTGGATTCTACAGATTGATTCCAGCATAATAAGTTCTTTTAAATTCAGCTCTGTTTCATCTCCTGTATTTTTAAATTTTTTCATATCTATTCATTCAACAAACATTTGCTGAACCCCTACTATGTGCCAGGCCCCGTGCTAGCTACTGGAAATTAAAAGAAGACTAAGTTGTATATTCTGTTCTCAAAGGACTTAAATTGTAGTAGAAGAGACTGAAAAGTTAACTAACTTTGTGGCTGTGCTATTTAAACATTATATGAGGGAGGCAGGAAGCAGATAAAATCTGGCCAAAAAGTCAGGAAGGCTTCCTGGGAGAGGAGATGTGTGAGCTGCATCTTTAAGGATGAGGAGGAGTGGTCCATTTGGCAAAGGTGGAGAAGGATGTGGCATTCCAGAGTGGCATCATGGGCAAAGACAGAGATCTAGAGCTTCTGGCCATGATTCACTGTGACTCAAGCATAAAATAATTAGGTGGCTGGATCACATCTGCTCATTTTTAAGAGTTCAAGGCGCTTGCTTTCCCAGGTGATTCTGGACTAACTCGGGTTTGATCACAGCTTCTCACAGCACCCCCAATACTGCCTGCCTTGTCACGGATTGGACCAACTGGCTTCAGGCACTCTACTTGGTTGTTTTCCCCTTGTTTAAAGTGGGCCTCAACTTTTTGTTGAGGAGTGTGGTTTTCACCTTGTGTCACAATTGCAAATTGACATTCCCATTCTTGCTGTTGTTTCAGTTGCCAACGCTATTATTGTGGGCCTTTCTCATGCAGCCAGAATAACATATGAGACACCAGCCTGGAGTGACAGTGCGCCTGACAAAAACAGAAATAGCCCGGCTCATATTATTTGCAAAAGAATTATCCCCTGGAGGTGATTTTTAATTTGGGGGTTTGCTGCAGAATGGAAACCTGACCAAAGCTACTTTGCAACCCAAATGCTTGTCTTACCAATCAATTATAAAAATGAGACTTGCTGGGTCCTGTAGCAAGTCTTTCCGGGCTCTCTCCTTTAATGGGTCAAGTCCAAGCAGCCTCTATTATTGGGAAAAGCTGGGGGCAACTGAGCAGTTTAATTTGCTGATGAGGGGGAAGGGAAGGTAGAGAAAGTGGTTTTCACAACCCAAATAAAGAACAGCACAAAAGGTGGGTGGAGCAGGTCTAAATTAAAGCCAGCTACGTCAGCTGGGTGGCAAGAAGGCAGCGTGTGGCATGCTGGTGGTTTGTTTGTAAGGGATTAATAATTCAGCCCCAGGAATCAGGTTAGGGCTTATGCACAGCAGACTTGCATAAAGGTTAATTGGTATTTATGGGGTACTGGTAAGTGGCATTTACGCTATTTTGGTATTTTTTGGGAACTTGAAGGAGAGGGAAAAGAGAGAAGCAGAATTGAATGTAGAGATACAGGGAGGTCTTTTCTCAGCATTAGGATGTTGTGAAATAGTTCTCCTAGCCCCAGCAGGGAGGGGCTGGGGGGCTCAGAGCCTTGATGGGCTTGAAAAATGAATTTCTGTGTCGCCTCCATTGTAAGCCTTGCACATGCTATTTAAACTTGACATGTCATAAATCCAATAGCAGCAAACAAGATGGCACTGGCTTGCTGTCCACTTTATTTGTGTGGATGCAGGAAATGATGCTCCATGAGAAAGTGACAGGCCCTGCCAGCCATTTGGTCTAGGGGACTCGAGGGCTGGCCCCAGGGACCCTAGAAGCAAGGATGCAGGGTTGGGGACCACCACCTGATTTGGGGCATCAAGTCGCCTCTGTCCAAATGGCATCTGCAAGATGTGGGCTTAGGGTCAGGGCATCTCTCTGGCTCCCACAATAACCTTTTCTATAGGGGATTGGTGTGTGTGCTTCTGAGCTACTAGAAAAATTATCCCTGGTTTCCACGTATGTATAATCAACTGTCTCCTCACTAGGCCAGAGCTCCTTGGGGGCAGCACCAGGTCTTGTTCATGCTTTATAGTCAGCATGAGACCTTGGCATTCTTCTAGGTCAAGTTTGTTAAATGGATACATTGGATTGTGGGGGAAGGTCTATGCCTGCACCGGCACATTCCAGGGGGCAGATGTCTTCAGTCTGTACTGGATCAAGCAGCCATTTAAATTCAGTACTGACTTGATTATTTGAGAAGCCCTACAAGATTTTCCTGTACCCACACATCTCATTTGTGGCCTCTTTGACTTTTGGAACCTCCACTGTTAGTCCCACACCTTGTGCACATCAAAAGTCTCCATTTCCTCGGTGCCTTTGTATTTTGCCATAACTCTCAAAAGCATCTTATTTCGGAATCTGAGGACTGTCAATCAGCTCTGGATTTTGTATTAGACCTAATGTTTTGTTGCTAGCATTATGACATTCTTCTAAGGAAGAGCCCAGATCTGAAGAAAAGCTCCCAAGCTTTTCTCTTTCCTTCCCCCCTACCCTTTCCTGTGTGATCAAAGTGCACCACAAAGTCACTTCTCAGACAACACTTCTCACACTACAAAGGTCCACTCAGCTGGTCTTGAAAGCATCAGTTACATCCTCTTGCTCTTGAACACATGCTTCCTCTGGGACTGAATTTTAGCATTTTTTAGGAACAACTCCTTTAAAGCCAGCTTTCCTTGAAACATGAAGATAAAGAGCAAGAAGAACCTCAAAAAGATTCACAGTGCATTCTCTTGCTTCGGTATAGGACTTTATTAAATCATCTGAAAGCCTTAAATTTCCCTGAGAAGATTCTCTAGTCTTCTGTCCTCCATGACTTCAGACCCCTGTTGGTCTGAGTGTTAATTTGATTTTCTAATTACTTATTTTCCAGCTGAAAATTCAGCCCAAAGGCTTTCTCTGTACATCAAAATAGTTTGCTTCTCTTCCTTCCCTGGCGTGTTTGACCAAGGCCCCAGAGAATGTGGTGAGTATGACAGACACCTGGTTAGGGGGGAAATGGGGAGGTGGACATGCATTAAGAGGGCCACAGGGAAAAATTCCTGAGGGAGTGTCCCCGGTCCCTGTTTTATCCTCCCCACAGTATCTCAGAAGCCTCCCTGACCTTGTTCCCTTTCATCAGGACAGAGATGTTAAAGGCTGGCAGAACTCTGGGTACTTGAACTGATGTCTGAGCCTGGAGGGATAGAGTGGAATAAATGGACTGCAGGCCCCAGCCAGGACTTCCTGAGATTAAACATGTTCCTCCTTCTCTTCCTGTCATGCTCTGATGAAAAAAGCCAGGTAGACCAAGTTTGAATCCCAGCTCTGACACTTCATAATCATGCAGTCTTTTGGCAGATTGCACAAACTGTCACTCTTAGTTTCCTCACCTGTTAAATGGGAATGGCAATAGCTAATTTGTAGAGTGTTGAGAGATTATGTATCACACGAGTGTGAATCCTTGTTCTGTTACACGCTGGCTTAGAGATTGTGGAAGGATCACTTACCCTCTGTGTGTCACAGTTGCCTCTTCTGAAAAACACGCTGAAAGAAGCGCATACCTCAGCTGATTATCAGTGTGTAGGTTGGTGGTGAAGGGTGTGGCCTCTGAAATGATACCCCTTGGATGTGAATTTCAGCTCTGTTCTTTCCCACCTGTGTGACCTTGGGCGATCCATTCAACCTCTCTGTGCCTCAGTTCTGACATCTTTAAAATGGGAATCATGCTAAGTACCAACCTGTACAATCAGTCACGGTAGTGCCGATCTCTGCTGTGAGGGGTAAGTGAATTAATATACACCAAGCACATAGAGCATGGCCTGACATGTTGCAAGTGCTGTGTGTTAGAAATTACTGCTGAGGAAACTCAGTGAAATTATACAGAAGAAATCACCAGAAAGGTGTCCGGTACGTACTAATCCTTCGATAACTGTCGGCTAAGGCAGCTGGAACACAGGGCGAGTCTTCAATAAATATTACTTCCCTTCCTCTGTCCCAGGTGTGTGGACTGCGGAGCTCTCCTCTTAGCTGAATTACACAGGCCAGGTAGGCAGTTGGAGACACCCTGAAGCTGAGGCTAGCGGGGCATGGGGGATGGGGCCTTAATGGAGCTTAGAGGCTGTTCACTCCAACAGCACTCTTTTGGTTAAAATGCCACCAAGGAACAAAGTACTGCCCTAAGCATTCTTATTTTTGGTCAATATGCTGCAAGGAAGCAAAGGAAACAGAGGGCTAAATTAAAGCAGGATTTATAAATACTTTAATAATGATGAATAAATGATTCATCAAAGTTGCTTGCGAAGTAAATTATTCCAAGATGCACAGAGAGCCGTCAGAGTGATTGTAAACTAGTTAATAGATGATATTACCACTTGCGAGGAAGCACCTCAGAGCAGCAGCTCAAGCAATTATTTATGCCTCCGCACATCCTAGTATAATTTAAGAAAAAGGGAAATTTACTTATCAGCTCTTAATAAAGTATTCATGCTATCTTAATGTGAAATGTTACCAAAATTATTTACTGACTTATTGATTCTGTTAGGTTTGATGTTACTCTTGGTATTTTTTCTTATTTAAACTAGGTGGGAAAGTTAACTAAGGCAGTGTGGCCTTTTATTTAAACAGTTCCCTTCCCTAGAAATTTCTCAGGATCTCAGGAAACCTCACAGGGAGCTGGGGTGGAGGTGTAGGCATTGGAGGAGGCCTGCGGGTGTACAGCATGAGGGGCCAGACGGTGGGCCTGGATGTTCTTCAGAGACTGTGGTGGATCCTTGGAAGGTCAGAGTTGGAAGGAGCTTCATACATCTTCTGATCCAACCCCTAATCAGGAAACTGAAAGCTGGAGAGGACTCACCGAAGCCTTCATAGCTCAAGAGTAACAGAGTCCAGGTGCACTATGGTCATGCTGGAGCCCTATCTGGTGTCCCTCATGCCACATGGCACCCTTCAGGGGACCAACAGAGATTTCCCCATAAAGTGGAAAAGAAGTATTAACTGCTGACTGTGTGCATGGCACTGAGCTAAATATTGAGCCAACCAGGCATTAGGCTCAGATGTGTAAAACAGAAAGCCCAAATAAGGTAAACAGAGATGAAATAGTGGTTATACACAGAAAGTTTGGGAGCAGGTGGTTGGTTGTGTGAGTTAGAGCCAAGGTCTCTTCTGGCTCTTTGGCCTTTGCCTCATGCCTACAACATGGTTGCTCAGTTCCAGCCATCACCCATGTTCTCAGCAGAAGGAAGGACAAAGGTAGAAGAAAGGAAGCAAGACCTATATCTAAGGCAGGCAGACATTTCCCAGAATTCCTCATGGGGCTTCCACTCATATATCATTGGGTAGAACTGTATTCTCCAGCCATCCTTGGCTATGGAGAAGCTGGGAAATGTTTATTTAGCTAGAGAAATGTAGTTTATTTAACCGGGGCTTAATGAACCCCCAACAAAATGGGGATTCTGTTAGAAAGGAAGTAGAAACTAGATATTAGGTAGGTACTGACAGTCTTTGCCATGCCTGAATTATTCTACTTATTTCTCATAATCCTGTGGGACAGACATCATTATCATTCCCATTTTATAGATGGGAAAACAGAGGCCTAGGGAGATGAAGTAATCCACCCCAGGAACCGAGTGGAGGCTTAAACCTGGGACTGCATGGCATCAAAGGCTTTGCTCTTGACCCCTCTGCCATCCTACGTGTCTGGTAGGATATTCTTTCCTGCTCTGAATTTGACAACAGCTTCCTAGAGCCTCTGTCTCCCCATAAGGGGGCAGGTGGGAGACATTCTGAAGCAGCAGGAAGAACTGAGGCAAAGGCAGCCTTGCCTGGCCCCCAGCCAGTGGTTTGTGCATAGAGGGGCCTCAGAGAACATTGGCCATGAGGAGGTAAGGGGGCGGGGGGCAGAGATGGAACTTCACGAGGAGGCGAGTATTACAGATACTTCACAGGCAGCGTCAGTCTCAAGTGGAAGGCAGGGTGGATTCCGGGGCCTTCAGCCTCCTGCCCCTGCCCCTGTCCTGGTCCAATTCTCCCTCCGTGGATGCCTTTCAGCTGGTCACGGCTCTGTGTACCATTTCCGCTTTATGAAACCCTGATTCAAGAAAACATCCTATACCAGTTGGCTTGCATTCTCATGACTTTATAGAGAATCATGGAGGAACGACTGAGGTCATGTGATTTGTTCCCACTCCTTCATTTTGTAGAGAAGGAAATTGAGAAGTGTATCTCCCAGTTTTATACGGAGGTCAGTGGCAGATTGGGCTGGGACGCCAGGACTGCTGACCCCTGGTCTAATGTGTGTGCACGTGCATTCGTATGCACCTGTGTACCTGGTGTGTGCCTGCATATGCACGTGTGTGCACATGTATTTGCTGTTTGCATTTCTCTCCTGCTAAGGAAGACACTTTGAGAAATACATGGGGAAAAACTGGTGGCATGAGAAACAGTCCTGAAATCTTAGCATATGGGTGGATGCCTACTTTACCTAATCAGAAATCGGGGTTGAACTTGTCTCTTGACAATAAGAAAAGGCAGACCAACAGCTTAAGATAAGATGTAGAACAGATGAAGCCAAGTGAAGCCCGGGCAACCTGTTGGGGAAATCTGTTGACAGGAGATGTGGGAATCCTGGCACAGATCTGCCTGCTTTAGTATAGAAACCTAGTTCTTTGGGCAACGACAAGCACCCAGGGCTGCTGAGCTTCTCCTTGGCTGCAATGGCATCAGGATGGGCTCAGATCTACAGGTACAGAGAACAGTATGGCTGCTGATAGGATGCAGGCTTTTCTTTGGGGTTTTTAATAATCAGCCAGAAAAGACAACCACTTTCTTGCTGAGATGTCCTATTCAAGGCCCACCCCAAGATCAACTGCTGGCTGACTTTGGTTCTTAGTCATGGAGTCTGGGGAAGCCTGTCTCAAACTGGGACATTGGCAAAGCTTGGGTTTTGATGCTTTCTTTTTTTTTTTTTTTGGTTTTGATGCTTTCTATTTAGTCTTTCTTCTTTCTTTCTTTCTTTCTTTCTTTCTTTCTTTCTTTTCTTTCTTTTTTTCTTTCTTCTTTCTTCTTTCTTCTTTCTTTCTCTTTCTTTTCCCCACACCTGCTCCCCAGGGCAACTTTCTTCCTTGGTTTCTACCAAGGACTGTTTTTACCCTGGGGTGCTCGAACAGAAGAGGTCCGAGAGAATATCCTGCAATTTGGCTATGCTGCCATAAGGGGCGGTAGTTTCATTGGCCAGGTAGCATGAATGGTAACGTTAGAGGTGAAAAACCAACAGTCAAAAGAACCAACTAGGGGTGGTGGAAGGGGAGGTGGGCGGGGGTGGGGGTGAGGGTGACTGGGTGACGGGCACTGGGTGGGCACTTGATGGAATGAGCGCTGGGTGTTATTCTATATGCTGGCAAATTGAACACCAATAAAAAATAAATTTATTAAAAAAAAGAATGTTTCTTTCGGCATTGTATTTATTTTTTTAAATCTTGAAATTGTCACCAAAATTTTAACATTAGGAGACAGCACATAAAAATCCTGATTTGGGCCTTCCTTTGAAATATCAAGACATTTGGCAACATTTCCTCAGGCCTACAGCCAGCTGGGGTTGGGGAGGGGTTGTCTGCGATGGGCATGCCATGTAGCCTCCATTGGTACTGTCCTCTTCTGGTTGGCAGTCTCTTATTACATTACCTGTCTGCTTCTCCAAACCCCTGGTTTAAGCTTTAGGCCTTCCTAGAGTTAGAGATAAACCTAGTTTAAAAGAACATTAAAATTGCATTGCTTAAAAAAATTAAAACAACTGAACTGGTGTGGCAATAAATTAACTCAATATTTAAATATGATATTTTAGGATCAACTTGGAGATTTTAGACAAAGTGTAAGATATGTTTCCTATTAACTTGTCCTAAACTTGAACCAACTTCTATTTCCAGAACATTCCATACTCTCACTTACTGCTAGGATGACCAACAATTCCAGATTGCCTAATTGACGTGTTTCCTGGAATGTGGAACTTTCAGTGCCCAACCAGGAAAATCTTGGGCAAGTGAGCACAAATCCTTCACCCTACTTACCTCTGGGCCTCTCTCTGCCTGGAACTCTTCTTTGCCTGGGTCACTGCCTTCTCACCCTTCAGATCATAGCTAAGGAAGGTTAGTCCTAACTACCCTTCTTCCTGAGGCTGCATCACTAGCCATTTCCCTGCGTGACCCACATAGGCTAGCATACCTGCCCACTTGCTGGTCTCCCCACTAGTCCCTGGAGTCCCTGGGCACTGACTTGTGGCTCTTCTGTTTAAGGATATGTTCCTAACACATAATACAGTGCAGGGCACACAGTAAGTGTTGAGGGCTGAATCTGGACTAATTCCATACTGTCGTGCATGGGGCAAGCACAGTGTTGACTGCTTCATGGTCCTTGGGCTTGGCATATAGGTGACCCATGAGAAATTGGTTGGGCTGAATTGCATTGGACTGGCCAAGGATTCAGATAGATGGATATCTTTCTTCTGATAAAAGAAAAAGATAGGGGCATCCCAGGTGGCTCAGCGGTTTAGTGCCACCTTCGGCCCAGGGTCTGATCCTGGAGACCCAGGATCGAGTCCCACGTCGGGCTCCCTGCATGGAGTCTGCTTCTCCCTCTGCCTGTTCTCTACCTCTCTCTCTCTCTCTCTCTCTCTGTCTCTCTGTCTCTCTGTCTCTCATGAGTAAATATATAAAACCTTAAAAAAATAAAAAGATAAAGGAAAATAATAATGTCCCACAGCCATATTTTTCATATTATTTTGACTATGATTCATAGAGAGAAATGCCTTTTACGTTGAGACGCAGTACACTCCACCTTCCCTAGCTTCCATATGCATGTGAAACCAAAGTGTTGTGTTACTGATGGTCCTCTGCACTACGCAGCAGATGCACTCTGCTATAGTCTAGTCTGGTCCATCCCAACCCATCTTATCCCATCCTATTCAATTCTACTGTTCTATTCTCTTTCATTTAACAACATTTTGGTAATAACCTATTAAAACCGATCTCATCATTACTAATAGGTCACATCCTGTCATTTCAATAAGTGCCCAGAGCATGACTACCATGACTACTTGCCTACATTCTTAGCAGACTCGGGACATCCAATTTCAGGTCTTTCCCAGGCACAAAAATGAAATGGAACTAATCCAATCCTTACCATCCATTAAGTCTGGCCTCTGTGATGCATCCTCCACAGTCCAGTTCATACTCATCTGTATTGACAACTGATGGTAATTACTATCTGTACCATCTTCTGAAATACTCCGTTACATTATATTTCTTGTTGCCTGTATTATTTTCTTTGCTTCTTGGAAGTTCCTCATCTTCCTGAGTAGATCTAAGCCCCTTGTGGGCAGATACCATGCCTTATCCTTTTTTTTTTTTTTTATGTTCCTCTTTTAACAAGCATCCTAAAAGAAAAAAAAAAACAAATTGATGTTGAATTATAAGTGTCTCATATCAAAATGGTCTTTCTAGTGAGGGGCTGGCAACTTTATATTAAAATCTTATCTTTTCCCCATAATTCGGGTTGCCTATGGTCAGTAAAGGCTCTGCTCATCCATTTCTCCATCCTGCTAAGGATGAGAATTGTTCCAAATTGCACCAGACTCTAATTTTAGTAAAAGAGTTGAAAGAAAGATAAACAATGGGGCTCCACTTTCAGGGATTTGTCTGAGTGCTTGGCTGTGGAGGATATTGTGTAGGTGTTTAAGATTAAGGAGGGGGGAGCTGATTTTTGATTCACACCTAGAATGGTGCGAATAGCCTCTTCAGACCCTGTGCTAGCTCAAGATTTGGTGGTTTCTTGTGAGATCCCAGAGAGGAATGGGAGTAGCCAGTGGAAGGGTAGGGGACTCACTCCAGGGACAGCTCTGGCCACCGTTCACTCTTGCATGGCCCCTGTGAATGACTGGGATGGATTTAATCTCTCCCATTGCCACATTTCCAATCATGCACCAGACGTCCTGGGCCGAGTGCCTTGAATTGGTTACGGGTTGCTGAGCTATTGATCACTTCAGCCCCCTGGGTAGCCAGGATCCCCAGATTGCATACCTCTGGGCTCTGGGACTGCCCACCCCCTCCATTTACCTCAGCGTGCTTCCCAGATCGTTTCATGTTCTGTCTGCCTTGACCTGAAAAAGCTGAAGAGGCTCTGTCTTGTACTACACTCATGGGACCCCAAACATAATGTAGCTGACTAATGCTTCACCGGCATCCAGAGACCAGGATCCTGGCTCAGCACCACCCCTTCCTGCTAGCAAGAATATCTCAGGCCATCAGATTTCTCATCCATATTATGTAAATGGCCTCCAAACATCCTTACAAATTCCTGATGCTGGTGGCAAGAATATATATTTAGTATTTCTGTTTAATATGTAACATGAACTTCTATACTGAGTTGCACCTCTCTCAGCCACTATTCAGCACACACTTTTGGGAGGGCCGTCTCTGGGACAGGTGTGACAGTCCCTGGGATGCAATGGTTAGCAAAACTCCAGTCTTGGTACTTTTGCCTTCGTGGAGTGCATGGGCTAGCTTTTTCTAGTCTTATATCCTAAAGTAGAAGACCTGCATTTACCCCCACTGACCCTCCACTTGTGAACTTGCCCATGAAATAGGGGGATAATGCCACCTTGCTATGTGAAGGGCCCGAATCTCCTGATCTTGAGCTCAGGACTAAGAGTGACCCCGTCATCCCCACTCCCACTGCACACAGGCAGGTTAAGACACAACGGTGCAAAACCGTCAGAGGAAACCTCACAGAGGACACTCTCTGGGTGTGAATGTATCACCACATCGCTGGGCACTTGCTGTCTTGTTGACATCTGGTTGTGTTCTTGACGCTTCTGCTGTCACTTCAACTCTCCCTGGCCCCGGGCACCTGCTCTGGGTCACTGCCCAAATACCTCCTTTCCCAACAGGGCCAAGGGCATCCCTCCAATGAGGAAGGAAGCATTTGTTTTCATCATCCACTATTCCAGCAAAGAAGCAGTTGTAAGCCTCTCTCTGGGGAGAACCCGGCTGCAAAATCTTTTGTTGAACGAAGCACCTTTCACGTGAAGAAACGGCGGCAAGATAAAATGACACATTGCTAATGATGTATTTTATGGACTGCCATCTGTCTCCGGAAAGGTCAGAGAAAAATGGCAGCTTGGTTGCAGGCGATTGGGTGGTGGTGGTGGTTGGGGGGACAAATGGTTCTCGTCGGAACATGACAAGGAGCCTCGGTGACATCATATAAATGCCCTAATTGGGAAGTGGTCAATCGAGCGGACCTGACTTCTGAATTTGATGTGTCAATAAACAAGCTCAAGGTGAGATGCTGGATCAATACCGCAGGACAAGAACCATCCGGCAAATTTACTGCAAAGTAATTGGGTGCAAAATGACTCAACTCAACCTTCACACTGCTGAAAAGCAAACAAACGGTGGGCCTACCGGCAAGTGTTTGTACATGTCAGCGGCTGCTTGAGCGCTCACTGCCTGCTAATGGGTCTGGGGAAAGGGAGCCCCCCTAAAGGGAGAGAAAGCCATGCACGCTGTGTGCGGGTGCTGATTCCAGCATAAGCATGCTCACAGCTGGGGAGCATAGTCTAGAAGCTTCTACAAGGACTGCATAGTCTTTCATCTCATATGATAATAATTATAATTATTATTATAGGCCCATTTTTTACTCTAAGTTGCAAAATATGAGACATAGAGGAAATCTGTATTTCTATCTATAGGTGTGTATGTGTATCTATATATCTATCCCTGTGTAGTTGAAGTACCTGGATCTATATCATCTACTACTGGTGGTAGCTTATTCTTTGCATCTCTGGATATAGCGAAAAGGGAATAAAGATTCTCAATTGTGTTAACTTCAGGGCATCTGTCCTGGCCTGAAGGTGGTTGGAGGGAGCAAGGAGGGCTCATCCTGCAAGCCCTGACCCAATGGTAGGAAAGGCGTTGTGTCCTAGAAACCACCCGCTGCATCATCCAGGCATGCAGACCTCTGAGCAGGTCGGGTGGGAGAGTGTCCTGGAACCGGCTCATACCGGCTCGCGAGAGCTGATGGTTAAATATCCAGGAATTTTGTATGCTGGTTGCTTAACCAAAGGTAACCTGAAATTGGCCTGTTGATGTCACGGATATAGCAAATGCTCTATGTCAGGTCCCAGGAGTCATTGACTGGCACATTCCTGGAGGAGGGGAGGTCCTGCAAGTCTGGGATCCAGGCAAAGAAGGGTGAGTCCAGGGCTGGGCTGTACCCTCCGAGGCTGGCCTCGTGGCTGGGTAATTACATTTTGGTCTGGGAGGTCTTGGGTGAGACAGGGGAGCGGCAGAGGACGGAGGAGAGCTGATGGCAAAGGAAGAGATGCTATCTACATTTTAATCACATTTTCTCACAGTGGCCAAGTTGGGGAGGACCGATTGGTAAAAGGAGGTTTGGTGAGGGCCTTCTCCCTGGATCATAACTGGCACCTTTTTGCTGTGTCCTCACATCATGGAAGGGGTGAGGAGTCTCTCTGGAACATCTTTCATCAGACCACTGATGCCAGTCAGAAGGGCTCTGCTCTTATGACCTAATCAACTCCCGAAGGCCTGACTTCCTAATACCATTCACCTTGGAGTGAATTTTGGTGGTGGTGGTGGGCAGAGGGGGTGGCACACGAGCATTCAGACCATAGGGGTTTCCTGGAGTGCCCTGTCCATAGCTCGAGTCCCTTCTCCACCTGAGGCTTTTTCATTCCCCTCCTCCTCACAAGCCAACAGCCAAAGGGTTAATCCCTGGTACACCTGGGGGGGCCTCAGGTACTCTACTCCTGTGTTAGGCCAGCTTTGCTCCAGATGGGTCAGTCTACAGCACCGGGCAGGAGGATTTGGGTAGTCAGGGGAAGTCATCTACACCCTGAGCTCTGTTGGGGTCCCTGGCTGGGGGTAGAAAGGGCAAGGTGCCGATTTACCACCACCAAACCACTGGGAGGGATGGGGGCTACTGGCAGAGGTGAGCAGAGTCTCCGAGTGTGAGAAGACAGGAGGCCTGGACTCCATGGAGAGGGCCTGAGGGGTCAGTGCCCTCGGCCTCCCACCTTGGCCTGGTGGCTCCCTGACACTGTGTGGCCCAAGGCAACACACTGCACACTCTCCAGGCCTCAGTTGTCCTATCTGTCCGATGAGGTTATTGAGGGTGGAGAACTAATTTATAGAAGACACTCAAAGCAATATCTGGCTCTTACATGGTGACTTTTGAGCCAGTTAGCTCCTGTCCTTTGTTCAGTGCTGCCCTAATTCTGTGTGAGCCTAGAGCAACTGCATGAGAACCTATTGTCACCAATACATTCATTTTTAGGATCTAGAGACCAAGGCTGAGAGGTGTGCTCACCTGCCTATGGTCTCACGGCCTATCAGTGCTGGAACCAACTGGGACCCAGCTGCTCCCTCCTTGCCCAGGATGTTCTCCACTATTCTGCTTGCTTGCAGGTGCCCAGGAGGTATGAGGGGAGGACACAGGCTTGGGAGGAGGCAGGCCCAGCCAGGGAAGGGGGGGCGGTGAGGGGTGGGGGGGCGGCTAGAGGAGGTAGCCTGAGGCAGAGGCAGAGGAGGAGGGGGGTCTGTTGGGGATGGAGATGGGAGGGGGGTAAGATAGGCAAAACTAACTTCGTCTTGCAGAATGTAACCTGACCCAGGAGTGCTCTGTCAATAGAGACCAAGAATTTCATTCTGACCTACTTACGGCTGTCTCTCTGGTGTTTAATGTATAGTCACTTTGGGGTAGAGATTAGTAGGTTCATGATTCTTCCCTTTCTCCTTTTTCTTCCCTTTTTCCTGAGTGGGAGAGTAGTGGCAGAGGTGTGTGTGTGTGTATGGGGTGGGGGTTGTTCTGACACTGGGAGAGGGGCAGGTTGGAACGGGTCCTCTGGCCTCGTCGTTGGCTGAAGTGTGGTCTGTCCCATGGAATCTCTGGATATCAGTCTTACCCCCTACATGAATCGCAACCCCTGTGTCTTGTGGTCACAAGGCCTAGGCAGGCTGAGCTGTGTCTCCCTCACCACTCTGGGTCCCCGTCCTCCCTCAGCCATCCACATCTGTTTGGTGGAGCTCGGTGCACCTGTGCTTAAAACCCCTCCTCCAACACGCATTGCTGTGGGGTGCCCTCAGGCCCAGCAGCCCAGTACCCTTCCAACCTTTGCTACCTGCACACACAGGTGCCAGGTGAGGTGTACAGCAGGCTAAGGTTCCTGCCGCACCCTGCAGGTGCCAGGGAGCTCAGCCTTCTGTGGCCTCTACCATCCAACCCGCTCCCCACATTCAGTGCCTGTTTGGGTGCTGGGCTCCTCTTCTTGGGCTTCAGCTGTTCCTCCTTTGGCCTGCTGCTCAGCTTTCCACCCGTGGCTGAGGATTGCCGTGTGTGGCATTCTCCTCCTCCGAGTCCCTTATGTGACTCCTGGGGACCAAGTCCCCCAGCCCCTGGGACAGTTAGAACCCAAGGTCAGGCTTTTGGCCTAAAAAGCCTCATGTTTTATCAAGCTTCTAATTCCTTAAAATATTTTTCAGAAAATATTCCTTCAGTGAGTTAAAAAAAAAAAATCATTCAGCAGCTCTATTGACTTCTTTATTCTAAGCTGGTCCTATTCCCCTGATTTCTAAGACCAGAGACACCCACGGGCAAGAGAGACAAATGGGGAAAACTAAAAACTAAATTTTCTCAAAACATTATCCCTCGGCTTATGCCAATTGCTTAGCACAGGGCCTGGCATTTACTTGGTAAAAGCTCAGTAAGTGTTACCCATTACTATTATATTGTTATTATTAATTATTATTATTTTATACTGTTGAGCTTATAGTATTGTCAGAATAAGAGAGAAGTTAAGAGACAATTATAATCTTATAATATAGAGAAGTGCAGGGAGCCAGGGAGCCGGGTGAGAATCTAGCAGGGTTGAGGAAGGCTTCTGGAAAGAAGTGTGTGCAGAGACTAAAGCTTCTCTGGCCACCACCCCCACCCCCCATGCCTCATGTCAGCCTTGCACAACTCTGTGGTCCTGGGGTCGCCGGGATCTCTGCTATTCCCCTCCTCTCTGTGCAGGAAACACTCTCTTCCCTACTGTCATCCCCTCCCCTGGCCTTAGCCTTCATCTTGACTGTGGGCTCAGGAGAGACCCGGCACCAGGACCACCCACCTCAGCAGGTCCCAGAGACCAGATCCACAGGACCCTTGAGATAGTAAGTCCTGGTCATTTTAAACCACTAGGTTGTGGGCTAATTTATTCCACAGCGATAGATAACAGATACATTTCTACATTGTCCTTTGACTAGGAGGCTCATTACCATTCTAGCATAAGTTTTTGGGCTCAAGGGACAGTTCCATAAACAAGAGGGAGGGGTTTGTGGTGACAAATGGCTGAAGGAGGGAGCCAGGAAGTGCAAATTCCTGCTGTGGTTCTGTTGTCCCGTGCTGGGTGCCTTGGGTCAAGACTCTTTCCCTCTCTGGACCACAGACTCTTTATTTTTGGATAAGGGGTTTAAACTAGACAATCACTAAAGTGATTTCCAGCTTTACCAGTTGGTGAAGTTTTGTGAAAATGCTACAGGCCGAGGTTTGCAGATACGCAGGAACTGAATTTCATGACTGGGCATGACTCCTGCCTGCCTCTTCCTCAGGTTGCCAGCAAGGCCCACGGGGACAGGCCCAATCAACACACCTGGCCCTGAGTGGAGCTAGAGAACCAGTCAGAAGAGGCACTGGGCCCTTCGGGGGAACTTCTGGCCTGGCATCCTGACCTCAAGGCCCTGCCTACCCTGCAAGGACCTGGCTTACCAAGTGGGAAGGAATAGCTAATGTGCCCCCTGGCTCAGGCCTGGCCCCAAGCCTCAAGTAGCCTGGGCTCTTTACTTGAACCCCTTATTTTCTTCTCTGACTTATGAGGATTACTCAGACTGGGTATTTCACTTGTCAGGTGCTGTGACACTTCGCTTCACCTGCCTCACTTGACCTGAGGACTGGGGCCAGCTAGGCTTTTTCCCACATTGAGTGGTGCCATAGTCATATTGTTCTTCCATCCCAAACTTTGAGGTCATGATTTTGACAATCAGTGGAGGGGCTGACAGAGGTGGTAGGCAGTGCCGGGTTGAAGGGTCCTGTGTGAACAACCCCTGGGCCCCTCCATTCCTGCTAGAGGAGACCCTTACCAGCATAACTGGGGTCCTTGTGGCTAAATGAAGCAGAAACCTTGTGACAGTGTCTTAAATGAAGAGAGTTTTGTTTTGTTTCCCCCCAAAAAAGAAATAGAGTGGCTTCTGAAATCAATCAGCGGCTCTGGCCAGAGTACCAGCCATCCGAGGTAAGAAGGAAAAGATGTCACCAGCAGGTGTCTGTTTCTGTCTCATTGTCCAGACGGGTCTCATGATTCCTAGCTGCTCTGGAGGCTGAGGAAGTGTGGGCGGTGGAGGTGGGAACGGGAGAAGGGAAAGCAGTTGGAGATCAGGCAGTAGCATGTTGTTTGCAAGTGATGGAAACCTAGTTTAGACTAGGACAGGCCACAGGAAAATCAATTGTCTCCTATCACCAAGTGTCAGGAAGACCGGAGAGTCGCTGGGCCTCAAGGATTGCTAGGGCTGGTGCTCCAACACTCCAGGGCTCTACTTTGCCTTCTCTGAGCATTGGCTTTTGTCTCTTGGACAGCCTCCTTCCTCTGATCAACTGAAACTCAGCTGCCACTGCTCCTGAAATCACATGTCATAGCTTGGCCTCCAGAAAAGAGGACGTAGTTTGTCCCTAGTTCCAAATGGAAAGTCTCTGGGAAGATCTCTGGCCTGCTTGCTCACATGCCTGTCCCCGGACCATTCAACCTGTGCAGGGCTGGAGGTGGGGTGCAGTAGCAGCTCTTGTGACAAGTGGGAGGAGCCAAGGCTGTCCCTATACCAAGGTTGCTGGAGAGCCCAGACAGCATGGAGTTCAAACCCTGGAGAAGTGAGGTAGCTTGGCCTTAATCTCTGCAAAGCAACTTGAGGGAAGACAGGAAGCTAAAGGCCTGGCTTCCTGACTCTTGTGGACTCTGCCAAGGGGTTTCTCAACCAAGGCACTCACTATTGGTGGGGGTAGGGGTGGGGTGGGAGGCAGGGGCCTGGGTCACCCTCTGCTGTGTGGTGACCTGCACACTGTAGGATATTTGATCCGGGCACTTCTGTTGGCTGGCCATGCATGTTTTCTGCCTCAAATGGATTTCTCCTCTTTCTGGGCTTTGGTTTCTCTAGCTGGCAATGGCAACAGAGGTTTGCCTACTTCAGGGAGGTGGTAACAATGGTGTTGTTTGACAGCAATCCAGGCAAAGGGCAGGGAGGGGGTGTGTGTGAGTGAATGGGAGTGGGTGGGTAGGAGAGTTGTGAGAGTGTGTGTGTTTGAGCATGAGTGTGTGCAACCACTTCTCCCAGAGGAGTAAGACATTCTTTCATCAGATTGACAGTGGGAAGCTCTGTGCTCATCAGGTGAGTATTTCTGGGGGTGTGGGGGTGTGGGGTGGGCTCAGTGCTGGCCTCCTCCTCCTCTCTGTTAATCCTTGGTGGAACAAGTCATGATCTCAGAATCAACCTTCAAAAGAGAGGCAGAGCCTCAGGTGGGATAAAGGATGGCCACTGGCAGCTTCTTTTCCAACAGGACCCCTGACACATTGGCCTCTATTGGCCTCTGACTTCCTCAACCTCCAAAAAGGGTCATTTGTCAAAAAGCTCAATCAACCAACCAGGAGTCAACTAACAGGGGCATCATGCTTTAGAGCCTGATGTAGAACAATGGCCACAACATGAGCAATTTTGCCCCCTCTGCCCCAGGGGTGTCTGGCAACATCTAGAGACAGCTGACATTCCCATCCCCATCCTCACTCAAACGGCAGGTTCGGGTCAGCCCTAGGGCCTCCCTCACCCGGGTTGTGGGGGGTACAGACCCTGTGATGGCCATACCCAGGGCCCTTTGCGGGGAGGGCTGTCAATTCACATGGAGACTGCCACCTGTGTTGTGGACCAGGCCCGGTCCCCAGGAGGAGGCCCACTGGTAACCGATCCCCCAAACCCTCCAGCGCATAAAGCCCACTCTGTGTGGTATTCTGGGGACATCAACAGGGGACTAGGGGCCAGGGACTGCTTCCTGGAGGACACGATGTCTGAACAGGACCTTGGAAGGACGAATGATGCTAGCCAGTGGACCAGCAAGAGACACCAGCCTCCAGGTGCCCTACCTTGACCTGGCTGCACCGTCCTTCCTGTGGGCCCTCCCTGGGACTGCTCTACCCTGACTGAGCTGTGAGAAAGGCCAAGATTCTGAGAACATCCTCTGAGAATCAAAGGAAAGTACAGAGCTTCTGAAGATGCAAGCTGCTTCCAGACAGGTGGATCCCCAGTTTCTCCCCGTGCATCTGTCATTTTGGTTTGGGTGGCAAGTGCTGCCCTGGCTGTCCCTGCACGTTGGGCTCACACTCACTTCCATGCATTTGTTTACACGATCTCTCCAGGTGGAATATCTCCCCCCTTCTCTCCATCACTCTAGTAGACCTTAAAAACAATTCACTTCCTTCCTACCCATGCCTGCATCCTACATGCACATAGGCACGTGCACACACACACATACTGCCCTGCCCTATGGAAGTTGGGCTTGGCTGTGTCATAGTGGACAGCGTGTACTTCACTTCTTCGGTGAAGGGTTCGGCCATATGACCTGCTCTGGCCAATGGGTTGTTAGGAGATATGACATCAACGTGCCCTCCTGTGCTTCTGCTGAGGAGAGCATGCCCCCACCCCCCTGACCCCGAGCTGTTCCTGCAAAGGCCCAGAGGAAGTTGCGTTGGACCCAACCTGCAGCTTGGAGCAAAGCCCAGCAAAACCGAGACTGGCTCAATGCCCTGAAGTAGCATGGATGAGAGTGGATGATTAATGCTTTGAGCCTTTTGGGATGGTGTGTTATGCAGCATTACCATGGTATAGGTGACCCGCATAACCACCAATGAAGGAGTCCCCATTTCCCCAGGACTTTAGAAAGGACCCCAGTTGCTTCCTTCAGGAAGTATTCCCAGATTGGCCATGCCTACAGCTCTCCTCTTCTATTCCATGGCACTCTAGCTCCCATTGACTCCCTCTCTGATACCCTCTGAGAGCGTTCTCTTACTAGTCCCTGATGTGCTTCCTGCCTTTGTAAGCGTGCCCTGAGCTTTAAGAGGCTGAATTGAGGTGAGTGTGTCTGTGTCACATTAGGAGCCAGGTCCTAGAAGGCTCCCCAATGCTGAAAGAAAAGCATGTGGGAGTTCTGACATCCTCGGGGTTCTTCACCAGGGACTGGCTTAGATGCCAATGTCATTAAACCATTCAGTATCTACCCTATGTTTCTGGAATGTCCAGGGATGTTTCAGGGCAAGCCGGATCCCACAGGTGTGGACACACAGGTGTGTCCCACAGTGGACAGTCTGGAGTGTACTGCACACTTGGCCTGTGGACCTCCCTGGCCACCTGAGTTCCAGCAGAACTATTTCCACTGCTGGACTCAGTCCCAGGAAGTGTCATGTACCTGAGTTAGGGCGCTGAGCCCATCTGTGTGGGTGTGGGGGCAATAACCGTTTCCTGGACAATAAAGCTGTGGGTATTCTCTGGTGTCCAGAAAACATTCATCCATTTCATTGACACAATTTTGAAGGTAGAGACAACTTCCTCCCTTAGCACATCCCTGCACGGCCCCACTGCTCCCTTTGCCCACTCCTGCCAGCACGCATGCCCTTGCTTTTGCCAGAGGTCTCCTCAACCTGCCAGGCCCAAACCCTAAGCCACTTCCTCTGGGAAGCCTTCTTATTCTTGGGCAGAATTCACGTTTCCTTCTCATCGCCTTGATTTATTCACCTTTTTGGATGTTCAGTATTATATTTTACATATTTGCATAAACATCCGTGACCTCCTCTGGACTGTGAGCTCCTCCAGGGGAGGAGGGGAGGAGGGTCCCCTCAGCACTGACTGTGTTTCCCTGGTAGAAGGAGGTGCTCAGTGACTGCGTATTGGGCTGAGCTGAATGGCCATACCCCTCACTGTCCAGGTCTATGTCCCCATGCTGCCCTGGTCCCCCACACCCCATGCAGCCTGGCTCTCCTTGGCTTTTCTTCCATCTGGCCCTTTGCTTCTGAGTTTCTCTTTTTCATCCAAACTCCATGTCACTCCAGCCTCACGTCTCCTAGCCTTGCTAAACGACTGCCAAATTGCTGATAGCATAGCTTCAAGCTCACAGTTAGCATTTAGTGTGTCTCCTCAATGCTCTAACATGAAGGTAAAAGGTTCCAGTCCCAAATAACACAGATGGAGGAGAAATCAGGGGAAGGGGAGGCTTTGAGGGATAATCACAGAAGGCCTTAGCCACATTCTACGCTCAATTTCATACCAATTCGCCTTTAAGGACAAAGTTAATCCTTTGTATCAAAATGGCCTCAGGTGCCCCCACCAAAGCTTCAGAAACGCCCCACCCCCAGAGTGATGAACAAGAACATGCCATTGTGGGTGCTCAGCATCCAGCTTCCACCCATGGCCAGGGAACAGAGGAGGTGGGAGAAGGAACCAGGAGAAGGAAATCAACCACTCCTCACTCCCTCCTTCCCACTTTCTTCCACAAATATTCACATGCTCCCTGTTATGTGCAAAGCCCCGTGGTATAGAATGGTGAATGTAGTGTAGAGACCCTTAAGCCAGGCTGTGGCACCCATGGAGAATTTGGCTCAGCTACACACAACAGAAGGTCTAAGAGACTGTGGCGTAAATGAGGGGGGATTTATGAGAGAAATGGCATTGTCAGACTGGTATGATGGTTCTGCCTCCCAGTCATCAAGGAGCCAATACTTCTCTGATTTCTGGCCCACCATCTGTAGCTCATGACTTATCTCCTCAAGGTGGCCTCATTCCAAGATGGCCACTAGAGGTCCAGCTATCAGATGTTCACTCCAGGCAGCAAGGTGAGCAACAAACAAAGCCAAAGGAATGCCCCTGCCACTTGACACATGGACCAGGTTGATATGAGTAAAGAGAGAAGGCCCTTAGGGGGGATTTCCTGGGGGGAATAAGGCACAAAGATACAAATAGGCACTTCATGTTGACATCTTGAGTAAGAAGATGAAACCAATGGGAAGGACTCCATAAGAGACTTGGAAAATTCAAGGACAGCAGAAACCCAATCCTTGTTGTTGCACGAACACGTATATGCACCCAACTTATGACACTTTGTAAATGGTGGAAAGGGCTAAAAATATAGCTTACCACAGGGCTGAGATTAAGCCTGAGAATTCTTGAGAGTCCTTAAGTGATGCTGGTTGTCAAGAAGAGAATCCTTCCTTCCTTTGGTGCCCAGAGCAGAGGCAGCCTTCAGACCAAGGCTGGTCCTTCTGTACTCATCGGCTGATGGTTGTCACAGGGATGTGAAGGAGGGCTTCAGAGAAGCCCACTGTTTTTAGATAAAGGTAGATCTCTGGGGCTGGCTTGGAATGGCAGAATGGCAGGGCTGGAAGGGAACCTAGGCTGTTAGGGAATTCTTTCTTTCCTAGGTCATGAAATGAGCCCAGAGATCAAATGTGTTGCCTCAGCAAACCCAACTGAGAGAGAGGTGGAACAAGGGCTGGGATGTAGGTCTTCAGGTGTCCCAGAATTGTGTGAAAATCCTTCTAAAAGTGGTGGATGAGTGAATTGGCCCCACGGGACATACAGGAGTAATTAGGAGGAAGGCATGAGGTCAGCTGATGTCAGATATCCACTCCCTGGTCAGCATCATCCATAGGGCATGGCAGGCTGTGCACCTCCTGGGGCCTTCCACTGCAGTTGAAGTTTGCCCCAGGCACTAGAAAAGGAGGACACCCTATTGCTGGACATTTTAATATCTCTTTCTCCTGCCTTTCTTCTTTGCTTTCCCTCCTGAGCACCATCCCCCCCTCCTTCTGCCTCCATCATATTGAATCACCAGGGTGTGAAATATAATAAAGCATTGTACCGTTCAATCTGTCGGCTATTCCTTAAAGGTGTACTCCAGGTAAATATCCCCTTGGCCTGTGAAAAATGAGCTTACCTGCAACAAATGACTTTGATGAACCTCAGGAGCCGGCCCTCTATCATTCTTTTCCAATTGGCTTCCCCAGCCAAGCATGGTTTCCCTGCACAAATTTGTCTTGCTGAAGGAAGAATTTCTCTAATTCACTTCCCTCCCAATGCCCCAGCTTCCCTGCCTAGGCGTCCCTTTATCCGTCCACCACTCTCAGAGATGTCTTTCTTCTGGAAGCCAGGGAGCTCTACACCGTCATCAAATGCTTCACCAAGTTGATCAAAATCCAAATCCAAATTAATCAATTCTTTCATAAGCGATTATCGGGTGCAGCAGACTGAGAGCCGACTCCATCTGGATTTGTGAAATGGGCCTAGCCTGTGCTCCAGCACTTTCTAGACCTCTCGCCGGCACCCCAAAATCCTTACCTGTTAAGCCGGGACAAGTAGTACCCAATCTTCCTCCAGCTCAGGGTTGTCTGATTATCAAACAGATCTTTTCAATTTGAAGATGCTTTGAAAAGAGTCCATCACTACACACATACAAGGCTTACCTTGATTGTTGTGGATCTAAACTCCTCAGGGGATGAAAGGAAAGTTTGTTCATTCATTCAGCAAAGATTTACTGAGTGCCTACTTTGTGCCAGGCATCATGTGAAGCCCTGGGCGTAGTTTAGGGAACAAAAGGGACTCAATTTCTGCTTTCACAGAATTTGACTGTATTTCCTTTCAATCTAATTGGGAGGACAACACCAACATGCATTAGAACCAACTACCAGACAAAAGGGTGTCCTATATATACATCTATATATGGGTGAACTAAATCATGTATCTTAAAATAGAAGTTTCCATTACCTGAGTACCTACTATGCTATAGTTTTACTGAATTTCAGAACAGCTGTACAAGCTAAGCATCTTTTTTTTTAAAAAAAAGAAAGGATTTTATTTATTTATTCATGAGAGATGCAGAGAGAGAGGCAGAGACATAGGCAGAGGGAGAACCAGGCTCCCTGTGAGGAGCTCGATGCAGGACTCAATTCCAGGATCCCAGGATCACAGCCTGAGCCCATCATGGCACATGCTCAACCGCCGAGCCACCCAGGTGCCCCATTAAGTATCTTTATAGCAGAGGAACTCGAAGCTTGCAGAAGGAAGGAACTGGCCTGAGGTCAGGAGGCAGAGCAGGGACAGAGGCCGAGGGGTCAAGCTGCCCTGTGCTTCTCCTCACAAGCCTCTCAGCTTTGAGGCTGCACACATTAAACTTGCTCCGAGTTCAGGGGTTGATAGTGCTCCTGTGGCCCTGGTGGTTGCAAGAAAAACTTCAGTGGCCTCCGACTTGGTTTCAGGGGAAAAATCAGCTGGGTAGACGAAGGAAGGCATTCCTGATAGTGGGGGAGTTGGGAATGTGGGAGCCATGCAGGTTGCAGGGGAGACTGGTCATGAAGGCCAATGCAGGGATGGTAAGATCGGACTGAGCCAAATTAGGAAGAGGCTCTAAGTGAGGGCACAGGGCCCCTTCTTGACCAGACAGGGAAGGCGGAAGGCATCTTGTTGTTAAAATAGGAAGTGGACCTTCTCCCTGCCTGATGGAAGTTTCATTTCAGAGCTTTCTACACAGAAAGCATGTCACTAACTAGTAGAGCCACGCTGGATAATTACTATCCTCCTTCTGGGCCTCAGTTTCCCTAGATGTTAAAGGAAGGGGCTGGAAGAGAGTGGCACTGAAGCTCCTTGTAGTTGTGAGATGCCCTGATTCTGTGATTCCATAATGAACTCAAAAGCATGTAAATATGCAGATCACAGCCATGTACCTGCGAGGGCTTTTTCCCTTCTCCGCTGTTGTAATTTTAGATAAGTGCCAAATGCCTCTTTATTCTCAAATATAAAAACATCGAGAAGATTAAGCCACAGCCTGTCTCATAATAATCTGGGCATCCAATTCCAGCTTTCTGATGAAGCCACCACTGTTATAAGAAAATTGGAAAGTTTAATATTTGCAAAAACAAATAATCCTCCCCCACCACCTTGAATGAAGCTGAATGTTTTTGGTGACTTAGTATCTCTCTTCTCTGGTTCTTGATCTGTGGAGCTTTGTTTTGGGACATCAGCGATTTCCAAAAACACGTTGTAACACGTTGTGTTACAGTCCTCATTCGGGTCTCCTCTGTCCTTTGAGGGTCAGAATCAGGTGACAGATCTGTAACATCCACAAGAGTCCGAGTCCCCACGGTCAAACCTCAAGAAAGGACTTCTATAGTTCAGATTAGTTACAAAACAAATTGGAGGCACCTTGATGGGCGCAAAATGACGATTGGTGGTGGTGGTGATCAAGCATACTTACAGCCTGCTCTGTGCCAGGCAGGGTCCTAGGCACTTTACTTGGATTAATTTGTTAATTCTCCTGACAGCTCTCTGAGGTGTGTGCTATTGTCACCCTTATTTTGCAGAGGAGGAAACAAACTGAGGAATGGAAAAGTTAAGAAATTTGCCTGAGGCCACACAGCTAGTCAGAGATGCAGTTGGAATCTGAATCTGGCCTTGACGCTCCAGAGCCCTGGTCCCCCATGATGTTCCACGCCCTTGAGTGAGGATTCCCGCTACTGCTCTCCAGAAACATTTCCCACCTCTTGTCCTCATTCTCCCTCTGTGGCTTTTCCTTCCTTCTTCAAGCAGAACTGGGTCACACAATAAGCAGAGCGACTTTCTGATCTGGTATCAGAACGATAGACAGGCCCTCTCCCAAATCCACTGCTCTCGGACCCCTACCCATGCCAGGTGCCAGGCTGGGCTTCTCCTCAGAGATTTCATTGCTAGCAGGGGGATCAAGGAACGACAGCTGGGGGGCACATTACGTGCAAGCAGGACTGACATCCTTTGTGGAGGTCATACGGGGTGAGGGGATCTTCCCATTCACCCTTCCCCTCTCGCTACCAGGATTCCTTCAGCTTGTCAAGCTTAGTGCACCCTCTCTTGTTCTCCACTGCCAACCCCACTGCCTCCTTCCCTCCCATCCCCCAGGCACCTCTTCTTGGTGGCTTTCTCTACTTCTCCTCCCCTTCCATGGTCAGTGGCCTTTGCTGACCTGTCCCCGTGCTTCAATGCTCTGATGCTCCGATGCTCAGCACCAGGGCAGCTATGGTGGGAGTCTCATCGTAGCATCACTAGGTGGATAAAACTAAACTGGGAAATTTGAGCTGATATGGATGTGTTCCAATTCTCCAGAGAAAGGAACCAACAGGTACAAATATTATAGAAGGAGATTTATTACCATCAAGAATTGTTTCACATGATCATGGAGGCCGACAAATCCCAAGACATGCAGTGGGCAAGCTGGAGACCCCGAAGAGTGCTTGATGTAGTTCCAGTCTGAGTTCCGAAGGCCTAAGAACCAGGGGAGCCAAAGGTGTTTTAAGTTCTAGTCTGGAAGCTGGCAGGCTTGAGACCCAAGAAGTGCTGGTGGTTCGTTCTGAGTTCAAAGACCAGGCGGTAAGCCAGGAGGAGTCCCCTGTTTCTCAGGCTTTTTGTTCCATTCAGTTCTTCAACTGTTGGGATGAAGTCTACCTATGTTGGGGAGGGTAATCTGTTCTACTCAGTCCACTGATACCAGTGCTGACCTCACCCAGAAACACCTTCACAGATGCACCCAGAGTGATGTTTGACCAAATGTCTAAGCACCTGATGGCTCAGCCAGGTTTATATAAAATTAACCAACACAGTGGGCATCTGAAATGTGGGCAGCAGTGCATTGAGTGGGGCCTCCAAGTGTTCTATGCCACTTAGGTTGGAGGGACAGATCCTGTGATGGAGTACAGGGTGGTCAAGGTGGAGGCTCTGGAGCTGGGGCTGCCTGCCTTTGTATCCAGTATCTGCACTGGCTTCATGTGTGATCAGGGATGAGTAACCTCTCCATATCTTAGTGTCCTCATCCCCCAAATGGGGTTAATAATTGTAACTACCTTTAAGACTATTACCTCTTACCTGTAATTACCTATAAGACTATTGTAAATATTAAATGAACTCATACATACAAAGCATCAAGAACAGGACCTCGTAAATATGAACTACTATTACCCTGGGCTTCTGGACCAGGATCCTACAGCGTAACCATCTGCTCTGATGGGGCACCTTCAGTCTCTGGGTGCTCCACCTTTTGGGGGTTGCTTGAGCAATAGGTGTTCCTTGCTACCACCCATGTGGCTTTCAGAAATTAGGTGAGGGATTCAGGAGGACTCTTTCAAGCCAAACTCTCTTATCTCCCTAGCCCAGCTGAAAAACTTCAAGACTCTCTCATGTGCTCATATAACCTTGTCACTGAGAACAGAAGCAGGGAGTGGAGCTGCTGCATGTTGGGGAGGGGACATTGGTCTCTCAAATAAGAGGAGAAGTGGAATTTCTGGAATGAAATGTTAGCAAGCTGTGATTGCCACAGATCTAAAGCTATATCTTCTGGTTGGCAGTGATGCAGCTGATTCCCTCTCTGGTGGGCTCAGCGCTTCTGAGTCATCTGTCTGGGGAGAGGAGTATTGTTTATTGACCTGTAAAATCTCATCAGGAGTCACTTCCTAAGTGAGGCAGAGGACTGGGGCCAAATCCTTTCAAAGGAGCTGCTCAGAGAAGCTTATAAATCCTCTCTGCTGCCGCCCCCATCTCACAGATAGAGAAACTGAGGCCAAGACAGGGAAAAGAAGAGGAAAGTAATAATTGGCCACAGGACTCCCCACAGCTCAACAGGATTGACATTATTACCTGTTTTTACCTGTGACGAGCTAACGAGAGGAAGAGGGGACCACAGGGTCACTAGGGAAAAGGAGATGAGTGGGAGAAGGAGGGGCCTCCTTCAGATCCTCGGGGGATGAGCTTCCATCTAAGGAGCAAATACACAAGGAGTTGCTGGTAGAGGAAGAGGCACAGAAGGGTGTGGAGAGGGGGACACAGAACCAAAAGCTGGGCGCTGGTAGGAAGCCAAGGAGGTCAAAGTTTGGAGAAGTGAGGTGTTTGCATCAGGATGGGGATTGAGGAAAGTGAAGGCTGAGGGAAGTCCTGGGGGCTAAGGGTGCAACTGGTGATGCCTGTGAGAGCATCTTTATGAGTGGGGGTCGGGGCGGGGGGAGACAGCATCCAAATGACAAACTACTGAGGTCTGATAGAAGCAGAGAAATTCTGGGCAGTGAAAGATTTTCCCCTGATGAGAAGGAGTGATTCGTGGCATTAGAATGATGGAGAAGGTGCTGAGAATGGCATTTTCCCAAACGGGGCCCACCGAGCATGCTTGAGGACCATAACAGTAACAGAGCAGCTCACATTTGCTGCGTGACACACCTACTCTGAGTGTTTTGTAGGGAGTGTCTCATCTCATTCCAGAGCTGAATGAAGCAGGTGCTATTATTATTCCAATTCTCAGCCATGCAAATAGAGGCACCAACAGGAAAAGTGGCTTGCCTAGCTACTCAGTGGTGAGGGAGGGATTCAAATCCTTGCAGCCTGACTCTGCAGAAGGAGGGCGAGCCACTAGGGAGGGGAGATCACCGACCCTGGAGAGCCGGGGATGATTGATCTAGTAATGGTCTGGAAGAGATGGGAAGGCATGGGATCAATAGTCCAGGTGGAGGGGTGCACCTTGGCAAAGTAAGAAAATACGTCTTCCTTTGAGACAGGACGGGGGCTGAAAGGATGGATGATAATGATGCCGAGAGTCTCTGAGGCAGAGGGAAGGAGTCAAGGCGGTTCACACTAGGTGACCTTGATCTTCCCCGGGGAAGTAGATAGCAACCTGCACAGCAAAGCTCGTCTTCTTTCTCACCTACTTCCTTTTTCCTTTCCCTGCCCATGTCTGCCCCCACCCGCCCCCACCTTCTGTTTTCATAGAGACGACCCAGATAGTATTCTCTCATCTAAGTTGGGCATTTATGTATCGATGAGGGATCAGGCTATCGAGAATAACCAGGGAAGGGGAAATAAGTTGAAACAGATTGCTCAAGGAAGGATTCTGGGAGTTCACGAAGGAAGGGGAAGGGTGAAGGAATTGAAGAGGTAAGTACCGTTTTGATTTTATTTCAAGGACTACCAAGGGGGAATGCAAATCTTGGTGGGGCATTCCAGCTTAGCTGTAGTGCTCCCAAGGAGGGAGATAGGAATTTGAAGTCTGTGAGTTTGGGATCTGGTGTTAGGGATGACTCTTGTGGTGGATGGTTTGGAAAGTAGAGATTTTTCTTTAACTTAGCTTTTTAAAAAAATTAAATTAATGCATGCTAATAACAGAAACGTAGAAAGTACAAAAATGTATAGAAAGGCCAGAAGAATTACTCTACTTCAGAGAATCATTATTATGTTTTTGGATTTCCATCTCCAGTTGTTTTCTGTATGCATTGAACAAATTTTGAAGCCCACCATATTGTGGTTTTACTGTATAATTGTATTGTAGGCATTTTCCCATGTCATTAAAACTTCTATTAAACATATTTAGAAACAGAGAGGATGGGCAATTAAAATCATTGGTAGTTAATTCAGTTATATGATTTGTAAGTGTAAATATGCTTTTTACTTGCTGGAGAGCAATCCTTCACGTGAATGCTCCGCATTGATTTGGCTCTTCTCCTAGTGCTGGGCGGTAGGTTGTTTCTAGTCATTTGCTTTGGTGTTAATACTCTGAGGGACATCTCTGTGCACAAACCTTTGTTTGCAGTTTGACTATTTCCCTAGGATAGAGTCTTGGAAGTAAAATAGCTGAGATGAAGGCTATGAATACTTTAAAGATTGTTTCTAGAAGGTTGGCTTATCTGTTGACACCTCATCTACAGGGGCAGGCAGAGAATGTAAATGTTGCAAGTGTCCGAACTCTGGAAGGTTGGGATCACGAAGAACAGCATGAAGCAAACTGATTTGGACTCTGACCTTGAAAGCTATCCACTTGGTCCTCTGCTCCGGGTACGAGCAGCTCTCAAGCAGGTGTTCCTGGCTTAAGGCTAGAGACCCATGGTGAGTCTTGCCCCAGAGAGAAGCAGGGGCAGGGGTTCTGGGGCTGTGTGTGGAGGTACTAGATGCAGGGGGGATGGAGAAAGCAATCCTTGCCCCTACAAGTGTAATGTGTCATCTGATCTGCAGCTCATAGTCGTAAACCTTTTGAAAGTCTAGTGGATGTGACACGTCTCTCCCTGGAAACACACGCCTGTGCACGCACACACGTGCACACAGACACTGGTGCTTTCTTCAGATTCAAGGGCTTCATTGATCCACAGAGGTCTCGGGCTTGATGAGCACTCGGTTAAGAACCTCTGCTTTAGAGACCATTAGCAGTTCTGGCCTCTGTAAATAGTTGAGCACTTTGGGGACCCTGCTCTGTACTAAAAATTTCAGTCCACACTGAGGATAACTGTAGTAGCCCGAGTTTGCCGTTTTCAGACAAAACCCCTGTATCAATAGCTCCTTAATGTATAGTAGGAGGAAAAATTCTTCCTAATTCTCAGTACTAGGAGTTCGGCAAAGTGTCTAGACCACTTGACAAGTTGGGGGAGAGTGCACAGAAGAGAAAATACACACATACTCACACACACACTTTCCCAGATACGCACATACTCTCACACACGTACATACATGTTACTCTCTCACACCCATACACACGCTCCCTCTCATACATACCCACCAACCCACCAACACACGTTTGTATTTCTGCATACATATGCACTCTGGCACACATACACACACTCACACATCACTCTGTACACATATATTCTCAGACACACTCATGTACACATCTATTTCCAGAAACACATAGAATTTCACACGCACACATCACTCTGTCATATATACACACATATACATACACACTTTCACATCTACACATCCACACACATGTTTTCCCAGACACACATGGACTTTCCTCCTCACACGCCCTAGCTTTAGGACCTAGTCCTCCACGGCCTCTGGCTCAGCCCTGGGACTCCTCTTTCCTCCTTCACTTGATCTTAGCCTAGATTCCCATCCCCCCAACACACCTCTTTTCCTCCCACCCAATGGTAAATATACCCTCTTGAGTTCGAGCGAATGTAAAAGAAGCAAAGGAGGAAAGTGGTAGATAAATTTAACAAGCATTAAAGTTAATATATAATTTAAATATGTATAAAATTATTCCGCGCATCGATTAGAAAATGGGCTGTTGACCGTTTCAAGGCAACAATCAATTTCAGAGTTCACAGGTCAGGTCAAGTTTCTTTCTAATGATCTACAAAAGAAGCAGCATTAGGGAGATAATGAACTCCACGGGCTTACAGATGTGATCTATGGCCGGGTGGCCGTGGGGCCGCCCAGTGGCCGCCGGGGGCTGGCTGCAGACCCAGTTCTCTTGTGGGCCAGGGTAAAAGCTTGGCTGGGCTGCAGCCCGTGATGTCATCAAGGCATCCTTGGGATGACTTGCCTTGTTTTTAGAGACCATGCGGTTGCTGAAGCTCTGGGTTATCAATGGGAATAGCGGTGGAACCCCACGCATGTGGTTTGTGTGGAAAGCTTCCGCTTTTCTGGGAAGTGGAGATGGGCCTGGCCAGCACTGTTAATCACCTGGCCTGGCCGGGGCTGGGCAGCTTGGGGGAGGGTGCAGACTGCGGGCATGTGACCTCACTGCTGGTCTGTGCAGGGGCTCAGGCCGCAGCTCGCCACCATGTGGGGGATCCCCAGATCACTGGGTGATTTGGCAGCTGGAGCTAGAGGATATTTCCCAGGTTCCCTTTTTAAAACTGAGGTGCTACGGTTTGGGAAGAGGGGTGTGGATGTAGGGTAATGGGACAATTGGCCCAGAGACCATGTGCGTTCCAATCTCCCTCTGACACCAGGAGGGCATGGAGGAGCAGCCTGGCTCCCAAATGAACTGGATCAGGAACTCAGCTCTGACTTCTAAGAGTTGCTGCCTTATGACCAAATGGCCCATGGATCCTGAAGGCAAGAGATGCTAGATCCCAGAGCTTTCATGCTCCCTCTTGAGAGGAATTTGCTCTTAAAAGGCCTTGAGATCTTTTGATGTAATGAAAGGCTCTTGTCTGCCCAATTCAGGACACTTGCATGGTCCAGCCTCCCTATTATTTGAAGGACAAGGAAGGTGTGTCTCCCTCCAGAATTGCTCTCTCTCGGGAGGGTTTGTTCTTGACGCTGGAAATTCCACCACCATTTTATTAGGCATCACATTCTCTTTCTTTTAAGATGAAAATATACTCTGCAGGTCCCTGGTTTACTGGTGATAAGTGGTCCTGAGAGATGTCACACCAAGAAGTGGAGAAGCCACAAGCTGGCTATCTTTTATGCCGTGGTGTGGACAGGGCTGCTGGGGGACCTTGAGGGTTCCCTGAGGGTAAGCATGGGCCACCGGCCTCTGAGGACACTCTCCTGGGAACTGGCGAAGGAAGAGGGAGGGAGGTGGGAAAGAGGAGAAGGAGAGGGAAGGAGGGGCGAGATAGGAGAAGAGTCACCCCAGGAATTGTCTTTACCATGGTCTCTGCCATTTTCAAATCACCTTACATTTGCATGTGCTGTTTGTTGGTCCTTCCTGCTATCACAGGTCTACTCTGTCGGTCTCTCACAGCCCTTCCTTCCCATCTCCTTGCTGTTAGAGCAGTGTTTGTGAGCACCCCTCTCTTCAGCAGGGAAGCTCTATCCTCCGCAGCCCCACAGGGCCATGTGCCTGGATGTACACGATCAGCACACGTAGGGAGAGGTTTGTTCTACTCCTTGCTTGACTGCAAGTTCCCTGAAAGCAAGAACCTGTCTTTTTTTTTTTTTTTTTTTTTTTTTACCTTGGCATCCCTGGCGTGCTCATTAAATGGCATCCTCAAGGGAGATCCTCACAAAATGGTTATTGAATTGAACATGGGCGGACAGCCTGTTGCTGGGGTTCCTTCCATTCCATGGAAGCCCAGCCAGGCCTGGAGTGAGCAGATCACACCCCGGGAGGCCAGAACTGAGGGTCCTTCCTGAGGGGGAGTGAGGGCAGGAGCTGGGAATGCTCCTAGGAGGCCAGACCTGGGCTAAATGACCTGATGTGCTCCCCATTCCTCTATAAGCATTAAAAAAGATGAAACAGGGCTATAAGCACCAAGGCAAATTTTGTTGGGGAAAAGAGCACAGAAGGGCAGCCAGTGGCATGTGGGGCCGAATGGGCTGTCTCTCCTGTTCTGCCCTGATGTTGGCAAGGGCAGTAGGATTAAGTTGTCTAAATGTCTAGGAGACCCCAGACTTCCCCTTTGTTTCATTTGGCAAACGTCATTCCTACACCATCCACGCTTTTCTCTTCTTGAATCTCTGCTCTGCTTTGGGCTCCAGAGACCTTGAAATCTCAGGATCTTGAACCGAGGGCAGCTGTGACCCTGGAATGCACACCTGATTCAATCCTCACAGGATAGAACGAAGCTGCATCTGAAGGGGTGTAGAATGGGGGAACAAGAAAGCTTTCAATGATCCTGGAAACCAGCACCCCATGATGGCCATCTGGAAACAGTTACTAATAAATGTGCAACAGCAGGACACTGTGGGGGAATTTATGATAAAAGTTCTGCTGAGAATGGCATCTTTGCCCAAGTCTCCCTCTCAAGCCCACCATCCCTCTGTTGCCCCATGTGCCTGGTGGTTGGAGGAGAGATGCCATGTGCTAAGTGATGACCATGCATGTGCCTGAGCAGTGGTGGGGAAGGTGGTTCAGATCATTTTTGGTCATCATCATAAGAGTTGTAAAGAACAACCACACCAACAGGTTTGTAACAGCCTTCTTCTCCCCCCATTAATCTCGTGAGGTGGAGGAAAGGAGAGAGCTGGGTTCGTGCAGCAATGTGTGTGCATTACTGAATTAACCAGGCATGTAATTAGCGCTCAGGTGCTCAGCAGAGGAAGAACCACTCATGATTAGTCAAATTTAGCTTTAATGCCCTGAAGTTAGGAGAGCCTCATCACCCACAATCCCTAGAATCTGTTCTCTACCTACCCCCCACTCCCGTGCTCATGGAATCTGATGTCTGGGACATTTGCTGATATTATGGAAATTCATGTAACTCTTCTGAGTGTTGTAAATCATGTTCTGACAAGGAAATTCTGTGATCCTGGTGCTTGGATCAAGGAGCTTGTGCGAGACGGTTTTGGGAGTAATTGACCTTCCCTTCTATTTAAGAATCTTTTGTGAATTATATGGAGATTAATGCTGTTATTAATTAAATGTCACTGAGCCCTTGGTTATGAAGCCATCTTTGTAGTCTGTGTGGGGAATTTGTCCACCGGATAACACCATGTTTCAACAAAGTGCTTTTATTGTAAAAAGAGATGTGTGAGGTCTTAGATCCCAAAGATAGCTTAGATATTGTCAGGATTCACTCCTTCATTTTGTAGGTGAGGAAACTGAGGCCCAAGTTGGGAAGCTGTTTGTTCAAGATCATGCAAGTAATGGTGAGTAGGACTTCTGGCTTTTAGCACCACGTGGCCTTTACTAGACTCCTTGAGAAGGATCTGATCCCACCCTGTTCTAGAAGACCCAATGTCCTGGAAGAGTTCATCATGTCAGCAAGCCTGATGAGGGGCTAACACACCTGTGTGTGTGGAGGGTGAGGTCATCCTATGGAAGTGGGGTGTGGTGGGAGAGGAGAAATTGCTTTCTCCTCTGAATGGAGGTGTCTTGCTGTGCCTTAGGAGCTCAAAGGGAAGAATGTGAGTGAGTAAAAAAAATGCATGACAATTCATGCTTTATGTAGAGAGACCTTCTTATTCCCAAGTATGGGTGGCTGAACAGTTTAAGATGGAGGAGGGTGGCTATTCCGTGCTGTTCAAATGATGTCTCCTAGAAAGAAGAGGGCAGGTAGTGGAAGCAAGGACAGATAAACTATTCAGTTTTTGTACTACTTCATCGCTTTTGAACAAAAGGTACTAGGTCACTCCAGAAACCCAGCTTGAGTTTCATAAGCTGGCTACCCCATCATCTAAGTATGCTGTTCTGGCCTCAGTCTTTCTTTCCAGTCCAATTTCCTACCTCTTCCTGGTAGAAGAGACTTATCAATAGGCAAACCAATTAATCATCCCAGAGGATGACTTGATTTTTTTGAATGCTCCTCACTAGCCCAGCCTTGTCCAGTTCAATGCTCATCTCTGCCCTGAAGCCTTCCCCTACTAGCACCCTCATGGAAAGAATTACAGGAACCTGGTTTACAAGACTTTTCCAGGACATCAAATGGGTCCATATGGTTGCCTCTGTGGGCAAGTGCTGCTAGCCAGAGAATGGCCATGTGGGAAGGCATGTGTGAAGGAAGGGGTGGGAGCAGAGAGGGATGAGAAAGATGGGGCTTAGGCTTGTCCCATGGCTCCAAGCCAGAACACAATTTTACCAGCTTTTGAACTTGACTTAGAACTATACAAGTGTTGCCTCAAAAGGATGGTGGTTGGTAGCAACAGGCTTATTCCTAGAGCACGGATATTCTTAATCATCTTTGTATTAATTTGCATGTGTTTATATGTTCACCTCTAAGGGGTTTAATACTCTTTCATGTGTGTTGGCTTATTTCCTTATTGGAATTACTCAGAATTGGAGTCCTCTAAGCTTTATGGGTCTGACCCAGCCTGCTGGTGCTCAGATTTTTTTTTTTTTTTTTTGTGCATTGACATGGATTCTGCATGTCTTTACTATTGCCACCTCATCTCCTCTCATCTTTCTTGCCCTGAGCTTATAAGAGGGGATCTGGAAATATCAGTGATGTAAGATTACCCGACCCTAAGTATAGTAATGCCATGCATGCTCTCAAGCAGCCCACTGTGTCTGAAGTGTCCAGATTTAGAGTAGTTGCATTGCACTATCTCCTGAGTTCCTGGTGTTGGAACCATATCAGAAAATTTCAGTGAGCTCTAAGATACTCTGAACCTATCCACCCTGTTCCCCAGTTATAACCAGCAGCATCTACCCTGTTTTGCTTTTATGCAAAACCATAACAACAGAGTTTCAAACCACCTTAGGATAGGACACATCTCTGAGCCTCTGGTCTCTGAGTGGCATGTGCTGAAAGTTCATTGTTTGGGTACTCATTGATGGCCCTGGTCTCCCATTCTTGAATTTGCTCCTTTTGCTAAAACTCACTCTTTAATTAAAAACATCCTCTAGACACCGCGGCGGCTGCTCATTCCGCATTCAGCAGCAGCAAAGCTGCAGGAGGAGCGGGAAGGTTAAGGGAAAGCTAAGGCCCATAACTTAATTCCTGTGCATTAGCCCTGTCCTGCATTTGCCCTTTCCAATCTTGGCTTCTCTGCTAGTGAAACAAGCCGGATTAGCGCCTGATAAGAGAAGCTGGGGTCGTAATTACACCCTCTGCGATGGGGCAGCAGAGCCACCAAATAAATCCCTGGACAATTATTAAAATGGCCCAATGCATTACACAAATTAGAACAGGCTGGGACTTTTGGGGAGAAGGGAGGGGAGTGAAGACCCAGTATTTAAGTGTTCTTGTAAGCCATCTAAGATATTAATGTTGCAAAGCTCCTTATGAATATTTAAGAACATAAAATGGAGCTCGCTGCAGTCCCACATCACCACAGAAGCCTGTAATACAGTTGAGCCCACTTAAGAAGCCAGAGCCTGAGTCCACAGCAGATTGAAGGCAGATGAAGCTGGGCTGGTGCGTTTGCAAGGGAAATGCTCGTCACGGGCCAGTTTAATGATGTTGCATTATGTCCTCCTAGAAGAGGATTTAGTTAAAGACTCCAACTTTTGTGGGTGGGACTCCCTAGTGATCATTAACCCATTTCTCACTCCCCAGTGATTTCAGAAGATTGACGTCGTCCTTCACTGGATTTTAACGCAGAACCAATGAAGTCTTTATTTACCCACTTCATTCAAACCCAGGTGCAGAGAACCCTCTAGGAAGTGGAGTGGTGGGCCCTCTTGGCTCAGCAAACGGATTCCTCGGTGCTGTATTTGTGTCCCTTTGAAGATGTTTCCTTGTAGGAGACAATGGACTCTACTTTGTTCTGAGGAATGAATGGAGTCCCTTGAATGAAAGGGAAGGGCTTCTTTGTCCAGTGAAGAATCACTCTTAGAAACCAAGTTTGATGGCATCTTTCCCAGGATTGGACCTGGTGCATCCTTGTGTGGGGAATGGAGGGGTGGTCTTCTCTCCTATAGGTGGTTGGAGACTCCGAGTCAGAGGGACTCAGGGGGAGAACTGTTGAGGAAGAACTTAGAGGTCTTGGTTCTGGCTTCAGCTCAGCCCATGGTCTTAATATTTGTCCCACTTTTGCCACCCATCAAATGGAAATAATATTCTTAGGCAACTCTGCCCATAAATGGAATAATAGACATGGATATACTTGGGAAGAAGGATATGTGATATTTTATAGGTATGTGACTTGTATTGTTACTTCACCTATTTTTTCTTATATTTGCCAGTGGTTCTGCTTTATCCTACTTATTCTGCCTCCAGATAAAGGGAAAGAAGGAGATGATGCTCTTCATGCCTACTGATTACCCTTCCAGACACCTGGCCACCTCTTTTTAGGATTGGGACAACTCCGAGGCTCAAGGCCCTGTGACCTCGATAGCATCCTGCAACTGGGGTGGCCCATGAGAAAGCAGACAAGTGTTTGCATCCATGGAGGGATCTGAAGGCACCAAAGAGGCTCCTTTATTGAGCAGTAATGTTGGACTGTCAAAGGAAAGGAGACTCCATGCTTCCTAGAACTTCAGGCCCCAGGCAGAGGGAAGGGAACACAGTATAAAAGGGAGATAGAGAGCCTACACTGGTACAGGCTATGGTAGGCCTGACCATGGAATGTTCTAGACTTTCAGGTCCTCTCTGCAGTCCAAGGGGAGAGCAGCACTTGTCCAGGCAGGTGCCAGCATTTCATATCTAAACAGTATCAGCGGCATACAGCAGGCCAGAAATTAACAGTTTTGAAGTGGAGTATGGTGCCCAGAGCCTTGCATTTTCTTGCTCCTACAGGTGTCCTGAGAACCCCTAGAGCTTCTTAGAGAACACTTTGAGAACCAATATTAGTGGCTATATGGAACAAGTGTCATTCATTTGGGTGACCAGCATCTAAACTGGCTTTCCATTCTAGAGGAATATAGTTTTATTTATTTTTTATTTTTTAAAGATTTTATTTATTTATTTTTGATAGATACACACACACACACACACACACACAGAAAGAGAGAGAGAGAGAGAGAGGCAGAGACACAGGCAGAGGGAGAAGCAGGCTCCATGCCAGGAGCCTGACGCCGGACTCGATAACGGGACCCCAGCGTCGTGCCCTGGGCCAAAGGCAGGCGCCAAACCACTGAGCCCCCCAGGGATCCCCAGGAATATAGTTTTAGATCAGACTGATTTTATGGATATGGATGTACTTAGCAAAGATGTTTGACTCAACATGTTAACTCAAGTATTTGGGACTTGTAATTATTTTCTTAGATGACTTACTGAAACCTGTACTCAACAATGACTTGTAGGAATGAAAATAAGACACCAGAAAAATCTGATATAATGTAAAGACTAAAAAAATTAGGTAGATAAAAAGTAGGTAGATGGACTTATCATATGCAACTTGCTCACTGTGCCCACTGTATTCCCTAAGAGGGGCCAGAAGATATTGCCAGGTCACTAAGAATGACCATGATTACTCACATCTTTGAAGAGAGCCGTAATGGCTCTTATCTTTATGTTGAGAGAGTACTGTAACTGAAATGAGATCCTTGATTTCCTTGGGGAATACTAGAATCCCCTGGGGAAGAGACCAAGGAGTGACACTTTAAAAACCTCTAGAGGCAAGGTGGTACATGTATTATTTAATGTTTTTAATTGCAACAGAATCCATGTGAGCTGGCTTAAGCAGAAAGGGATTTTATAAAAGGGTATTATGTACCACCCAGGTTACACTGGGCAGGGGTGTGGCTAAAGAGCAGATCCTGGGGCTCTGGGCAGCCTTAGCAACAGCACTGCCCCTCAGCACTGGTAATCTCTGGCTGTCTTCACCGTGTACTTACCAGATGTCAATTCCACTGCATTTGGCCTCCTCTTCATTTTGCTTCCTTCCAAATCCAATTTTCACACATGTCTGTCTGCTTTGTCAGATTCTAAGTCATGTACTTGCCACCCAACTGCAAGAGGATTTAGTAGGGTGAGAACTTTTAGTACTGCACATTATCACACCGTTACACGCTTTGTTTCCATTGACAAGGAAGATGTGGAGGGTGGCTCTTGGATGCACAGGTGAATAGGGTCTAACAATACAAACTTCCATAAGAGGCAGCAGGCCAGTGTGCTAATTAAACCAGCCTACGCCCGTAGCTACCTTTGGGATGGCTAAATGACTGTGAAGTCTTTTGCACTGAAATAGATGGATAGTTTCTAAGAACTTTCTTGGTTCATGTAATCAGAACAAACAACAAACACTGGGCCTAAGGAACAAAAGCCTTTTTTGAGTCACCTAGTGTGGGGAACCACTGCTTCTCATCCAATTCCTAAACTTGAGCCATAGACCCAGAGCCTAGACACCTTTGGAGAAGGATCTGCAATTACACCACAAGTATATACTGTAAATCCAACTCCTGGCTATCTTTAAAGAGATCCAGAGCCTTTTGTCAAGGTAACAGTGACTGGATGGAACAAGACACATCTATACTTTTTAGATTTTTCATTGGCTCTGAGCTAATTGTTGGGGATACTGGGACATACTGGGAGCTAGAGGACAAACGAAATTTTGACATCATAGTTGGCCTAGCGAATCCCCAAATACATCCCATGTTATTTTCTCAGTTCCTGACTGTAAGGTTGGAATAGATATATTCAATACCAGACAGAATTATTATATTGATTCCATCATGGGTTTCTTTGTTAGAAAGTGCCAAATGCAAGACATGAACCCAAAGTAATACCCTATCCTTGGGCGAAATCATTATAACCAACACAGACTCAAAAGGTGCAGGTGTGGTGATTCCTATCACAACCCCATTGAAATCCCTTATTTCTCTACTATGGAAAATGGCTATATCTTGGAGAATGGCAGTAGATTATTATAAACATGATGAAATGGCCTCCAATTGAAGCTGTTCCAGATATGGCTGCCTCACTGGAGAAAATACCAAGCCCCTGATACTCACTCCACAGCTCTTTAGATGGCTGATGCTTTTTAAAAATTCAGTTCCAATAAGAACACACAGTTGGCTTTCACCAAGCAAGGACTGCAGTACACTTTATTGCTTCAACTTTCCATCTCCTTGTCACAGTGTAGTTCAGAGGCATTTAATCATCTCTTCATCCTACAAGTCATCAGGCTGATTCAGTGTACTGTAGATACCTGAGTAAATCCATGACTGCCAGGAGATTGAATCCCATGCAAATAGAGGTACCTAATGATCAGGAAACAATTTTTTTTATTTCTCTAATAATTTTAATATCTTTTGCAATAAAGAGAAAATTTTAAGTAAAATTTTATATAATTTAAATCAGTACTTTGTTACTATTTTGTTTTTCCACTTACTGTAATTATATATGCACTCATATGTGTGGACATTGCCAGTTTTCACTTCAACCTAAAATGCCATAATGTACTTAGCTTTACTGTCCCATTAGAGCTTAGTTGTTACTGTTTTTCTCTGGATTCTAAGCACCGTTGGTATAAATATCTTCATATAAATTGCTTTTTTTTTGGTTTGGGTTATTTCCTCAGGGTATATTCCCTAAAGTGGAATTACTATGTCAAAGGGTATGAACAGTTTTATAGCTTATGTTACGTCTTGCCCTCTTGCTCTCTAGACAGATTGAACCAATTTACAATGCTACTGACAGTCCATAGTCATGTTCTTCCCCACAGTCCACCCAACTGGATTTTATGTTTTATTTATCTTAGTTAATGTAATGTCATGTAGAGATACCTTAAAGTGTTAATATAAACTTTTAAAAATTGTTAGAAGGTCTGTGCATCACATAATGTGACATCATTTTTGCCATTTTACAGTTTGTTCATATTATTCTGTTTCCCTGGCAAGTTTGGAAGCCTGTCAGTGGTAGACACTGTCCAATATCCATGTGTCTATCCATTTGTTCCTCATTTATTGATTCTTTATTATATTCCAGTCCAGACCCTGTGCTAGGTTTGAGGGATCCTGGGAAATAAGATGTAGTCCTTACCCCCAAGGGGCTCTCCTGTAGTTGAAGAGAAGAACAAGATTAGTGGTTATGATTAAATGTGACTTAAAATGTGCACATAGTGCTAATGGGGTTCAGAAGAAGAACACAAAGGGTTTACCTAAGTTGTCCTTAGGGGAACCATGCTGTATTCAGATACTCAATCTCCAGAGAGGGTGAATCCAGCTTCAGAAGGAAAGTGAATTTAGCCAGGAGAGAAAGATGTATTATACTCTTCAAGAAGAGAGAGCAGCATATGTAAAAAAGGACATGGGGAAGTAAGAGTATTATGTGACCTTCAAGAAGAGAATAAGCAGGAGCATGTTGGGAGAAAGGCTTTAAAATTAGGTGAGTCTGGTAAGATATTTTGGCTTCAAATAATAGAAAACTTTTCTTTTCTTTTTAAAAATATTTTTAAATTAGAGTTCGATTTGCCAACATAGAGTGTAACACCCAGTGCTCATCCGTCAAGCGCCCCTCTCAGTGCCTGTCACCCAGTCACCCCATCCCCCCGCCACTTCCCCTCCCTCTACCCCGTGTTCGTTTCCCAGGGTTAGGAGTCTCTCATGTTCTTTCACCCTCTCTGATTTTTCCCACTCATTTTTTCTCCTTTCCCCTATAATCCCTTTCACTATTTTTTATATTCCCCATATGAATGAAACCATATAATGTTTGTCCTTCTCTGATAGACTTACTTCACTCAGCATAATACCCTCCAGTTCCATCCACGTTGAAGCAAATGCTTTAACTAACTGAGACTGTGAGATAAATTTGTATTTAATCAAGAGAGGAGTTCTGAAGTAGGGCTTCTCCTCCGCTGGCTAATTTTATGCCTGACAGTGCCATTAAGAACTCAAGTTCTTTCTATTTTTCTGCCTTGCCATCCTCGTGGACTTCCTTCCTCGTTACCAGATAGCAGCATCCCCGTTCACGGCAACATTTATAGATGGAACAATGTGGGTAGAAGAAAAGAAACTGTCTCTTCCTTGTGTCTCCTCTTAAAAACAAAGAAAACTTTCCCAGAAACTCCATGGAGGACTTCCACCTCCTTTGTGCATACATTTTTCCCCTTCACTTGTTTTTCTGTGGAATCCTTTGTTCCAGGAACTCGGTATTGATATTGACATCTCACTGATCTCAGCATATACATAGTATACATAGTAAGGAGACTTGGATGGCCAGTGCCAGCACTGATCATGAGACCACCTTGAAGACATGAGGAATGTGGCTGGTAGCACATAGCAGGATCCTATTGAAAGCACCCAGATCCTGTATTTTCCTATAAAACCCCTCATCCTTTTACCCTGGGCAAGCCTGAAGGCATGAGTCTGATGCAGTCTCCTTTACCTGGCAAAGTTGTAAAGTTCCTCTTTCAAAAGGAAAAACAAGCTCCTGCAAGGAAAATGGCATTATAAGGAGTGGCTTAGATTTTTTTTTTTTTTTTTTGGACTTACGAATTGAGAATAGGATCATTTTCTTTGAGAATTGAAATGGATCGGAAAAAGAGTTTAGTTAGCAAAGAAGAATGGAGAAAGGAATTGGATAGACAACCATCTATATTTGCTGTATTAGGGAACTAATATTTGTATCCTCTATAGGCCTGATTGATTCACTAATTGTCACTTCTGAATTATTTCCTATGGAGACTTTATCATTAATCAGACTAGAGAGTCCCTGTAGTGATTGGAGAGTCCTTCTGCCCGTTTGTCCCTAGTAAGACAGTGGAAAAGAGATGAGAAGTCATCAAAGAAATATTCATTGCATGTTTACTCTGTGCCAGACAGAGTGCTAGGTGTCATGGATACAGAGCAGAATAAGGTGCAGCACCTCATCCTTGTTCCCAGGGAGCTTATATTGGGATTTGGGGCTGTCATGAATCAATTAGAGCTCTCATTTATTGAGTATCTGCTATGTTCTACCTAAGAACTTTGCCCAATATTAATTTCTATGGCTACCCTTATTTGTGTCCCTCATTTGAAAAGTGAACCTCAGGATTAGGTGCTTTTTTCAAGTCCCCACAGCTAGCAAGGGTGAGAGCTGGAACTCACACTGTGGTCTGCTGACTCAGCGCTCACTCTCTTAACTGCTCTGTTGTCATCTTCCTGTCCTTAACCTAAACACCAAACTGCCCTGAATTCCCAGAAGAATGCTATGCTCCTGTTATCAGGGGTACATTGCAGAAGTGCAATGTGAGCTGAATTGTGAAGGGCCAGAGGAGAAACCAGGTGAACAAGGTTGCCAAGGCCTCTTGGCATGGGGAAGAACCTGTGTAAAGGCACGGAGGCATGCGTCTGCTGGGAGGTGGGGTACATTAGCAGCTGGGGTTGAAGTGGTAGGATGGACCAGCTGGAGACAGGCTTGTATCCTATGCTGAGAGGCTTGGATTTGTCTCATGGATGTCTTCTGGAGTTTTTGAAGCAAGTTGGATCTACAAAGACCAACTTGGTAGCATTGTGGAATATGAGTTTGAAGGGGGAGAAGATCCAAGGAAACAAGTTAAAAAGCTATTGTGTGAACCAGGTGAGAGCTAATTACAGAGAACAGCGGAGTAACTGAAAAGATGTTTTAGAGGTAGGAGCAAGAGGATTTGGTGATTGATGAGATTTCGGTGTGAAAGAAAAGGATTTGAGGATGACTGCTATATACCTAGCTTGGGCAACTAGATGGATAGTGACACTATATTCAAGAATCCCTGTATTGTGGGTGACAAAAACCCAACTCATTAACTGAAGCAGGGAGAAATGTAAAGATGTTTGTTCCTGGGGAGAAATTGATGAAGCTCCAAGAGTTGAGGGGAAGAGATGTGGGAACCAAGGTCTCAATACCTCTAAGACCTGATGTCTCATCTTTGCCTATCTCTGCTCAGCATTTCCACTCATCAGCAAAGATGACTAATAGCTCCACATGTTTCCCTCATCTTTGCAACCCCATTGGAGAGACACCTCCTCTCACTTACAGGCCTGCTTGAGTCACGGGTTTACCCTAGGGCCATCTCTGTATCCAGGGAAATGAGGTTCTGTGGTGGCCAGGCCAGGACCAACTGCTCAGTCCTGTGGCCAGAAGAAAGGAGATGGTGCAGAATGTACTGGGCAGTCCCAGATGATTCCCATTATAGCTCACTTGAGAAGCTATTGACCAAAAGAGAAGGCAGTAGGGAAACAGGCATTAAATGGCTTTCAATCCAGTTCTGATTTGGATGTGTGGGATTCACAGCATCACACTACCTCCAAACACCATAATAATTTATAGAAATCAACATGCTAGTGAGACAAGGAGCCTGACAGACAGCAGATGGCTCCCACATAGAAAGGCTAATCAATCCCGACAAACAACAGCCATCATAAAAGAGTGGAACGTACACAGCATGCACACACATCTGAATGGCTCAGAGACAAAGGCTCCTGCTCAGTCTAGCCAGGGGAGGGAAACAGCCTCTATTAAGGCAATGTTGTGGGAAAGCCTGGGTATTTCAGGCCCTCTCTCCCTGACCTTACTTCTCACCACTCACCCACACAGATCTCTGTTCTACTTGCACTTGGCTCTTCACTTTCCCACCTCTGTGCCCTTATCTTATTCCTTTCCCCCTGCCTGGGATGCCCTGACACCTCCTGTTTCTGTCCCTTGAGAACTGACCCAGGCCTCAAGGTCAGTGCAAACCCTCTCTACCTAAAGACTTGTATTGTTAATTCTTCGTGGATGTGTTTGTGACTAATTTTCCTTGTTAGATTAACTAGATTGCAAGCTTCCTGAGGACAGGTGACATGCCTTACATATCCCTGCATATCCAGGGCATCTGGCACAGGACTGTGAACTCCATTTTTAATGAAGATTCATTAATTCACTTCCAGTGTTGAAGTAGAGGAAGTCACATTTCTTAAGAGATAGAAAAAATATTTGCACCACACAGAAAAAGATTAATCACACTAATGTATTAAGATAGGCCTTTGCAGATGGATAATATGGTACAAGAAATCCAATAGAGAAGCAAGCAAAGAAAATTAACAAGAAATTTACAGAATACCCCATACTTATTAAAAAAGTCAACTTTATTAGCTATCAAAGAGATAAATAATGTATTGCTTATCAAGTTGGAAAAGATATAAAAATGGATTCTACAATGTTAGTAGGAGCATAATGAAACAGATACACATTGGACACACTGGGACTACACGTGGCTACAGCTTTTCTGGAGGTGAAGTTGGCAATTTTTATTAAGTCTTATAAATTTCCATACTTTACAAATGTGTAATTCTGCTTCTAGAGTTTTATTCTAAGAATGTAACCGGTATGATGGTGAATGACCTGGCTGATTCTCACTTATTTTGGTGTCAAGAGTCAGTCCCAGAAAGAGAAGTAGAATTTATATAATTCTTTCCCATTTGCCTGACTTGTCAAAACCTAAAAAAAGTCCCTGACTAGTTTCCTTTTTAAGAAGTCTTAACAATGGATTGATACCTGCTGGAATATGGTGACCAGCTTCCTTTCTATTGGCAGAGGATATTCTACTTTCCCTGGAAGACCTACAGCTGGGATCTTTTGCTTTAATCTAAGTTTCTGCTGTGAACCTTCCCATTGCAATCATGTAGCTTCCATCATTTTCTGCTTACTTCTTTAGTCCTGGGGGTCTTTGGGAGATCTGATACACTGTTTTAGAGGATGACCTAGTTGGTGGAGTATGGACGGAAGAAGTAACCTCATTTTATTATTGATCAGGTTGCTTAAGCTCTGAAAACACATCCATCCATCTATCTATACAAATACCTATCCAACCATCCATCCTTCCATACACCCACCCATCCATCCAAACAGCCCTCTCTCCCTCACATATTGATTGAGCACATGCTGTCTGCCAGGAACTGTGCTGGGTGTTGGGTGCTAGATTTACACAGATCATAGGCACAGTCCCTACCACTAAGTTACTCACAATTCAGGAATGTGATAGACTAGGAAGGAAACAGTTCATTGTTTCTTCAACACACACAAAGTGCTCTGGAGCATGGAGGTGGGGTGTCTAACCAGATGGACAGCCTGAGTATAGGTTTTCAAAGTTTCTCTGAGTTAACCCTGTTATAGAGAAAAGAGAAAGGGACATTTCAGAGAGGGGGTGGGGAGAGAGAGTGAGAGATCCTCATGTTTAAGGTCTAGAACCAAGAGGAAACAAGGAGCACTGGAGGAAGTATAGGGAATTTGGCATGACTATGGGGTTTGGTGGTTCAGGAAAGGGATAGATCTGGAAAGGGAAGGAGGTATGAGAACATAAAGGTCTTGTTGGAAATGCCTAGGAGTTTAAGCCTCATGTGGGGGGCAAGGGGAACATTGAAAAATTAAAGGGAGGGACATTTTAAGTATTTTGAAAAATCAGGCTGGTAGCAAGGAGTGGATGGATTGGAGGAGTGAGAGGCAGTTGGGAGATGATCGCAGGGATCCAGAGAATCAAAATATGTTACAAAGGCCCAATTGACAGGACTCAGGAGCAGTAGTGCATGGGGTGAGAGATGGTACCAGGGGTGAGGGAGGTGATGTATCAAGGACATTGCAGGGATGAGGGGTGAGGAGGCATTAGCAAAAACTGACAGGATTCTGGTGTAAGCTGGCCAGTCTAGATTTAGAAGTCATGAAGGCAGGGAAAGTGATTTATTTCCTTGCCCCATTTCCCATGGAAGCCTACTGAGCAACCAGCCCCGTCACCCTTCTTTTCTTCTTCCAGTCTGTGTCTTGGAGCCCTTGGGACATGGCTGCCATGGGTAGCCCAGACAGTCCTGTGGCCGGGGGTCAGCATTCACACAACTTCCTGGACCACACGTGGCTTTCCTAACAGCAATTTCCCAGTCTGGTCTCAGGGATGGGCAGCTGGGGAGCCTTGTCCCTGGTGAGAATATTCCTGAACGCAGTCTATTATTTATCCCACAAAATTTTATTGAGGGAGAGTCTCCTCCGTACTCAGCATAGAGCAAGGCACTATGTAAAACGGATGTCTTAGATATTGATTGCACTTTTTATCCAATTTTCAAGGCCCAGCTTAGATGACACCTGTCCTACAAAGTCTTTCTTATGTTCTCAACCCCGTCCTGGGTTCCCATGGTTAGACCTCTATTACATTCCATTTGAATTATCAATATTTGTTCATGGATCTATCCCTTTGAATAGGCTGGGAATTCCCTAGGGCCATATTCCCCTTGCCCCCTCTAGCATATGCCTACCCAGTCCCCATCTTCACTCTTCCTCATCACTTAGCATTTTTGGACAGTGCTTGATATATAGTCGTTGTTGGGACTTCCTACTTCTCTGGTGGGGTAGCACCATTGTTCTTCATCAGCCACGAACAGCTGCTAACATTGTTGGGGGTCAGACATGAAAATTCCTCCAGGTTTTTAAAAGCTTATAGCTGGGGCCTGAAGCTCTTAACGCTCTGCTAGCTACCCGATTTCTTCAGATTGGTCTGGTCTGTTTGAGGGAAGGCATTTTGGCCTGGAAATGTGATGCTTCGAGGACGCCATAGGAATCAAAACACCCAGCTTACCGCTTGGGAATGGGACTTGTGCCTTTAAGACCTGTCTTGGGAAATCAGCCTGAGCAACATAATTGCAATGAAATTACCCCAGATCACACCCACACATTCATTATGAGATTCCTTATTGACACCTTGACAATTTGTTTTAGAAGACGTTATTACATATTCCTCCCTCTGGAATAGATGCAGATGCATATAGACATATGAGCCCACACATAATGTATATGCATATCGGTGCGTTTTTATTATATAATTATACGAGGCTATCAATCAGTTTTCATTTGGAACTCTTTGCATTTATAGTTCAGGAAGTTATTTAAAATCAAGAGGTGGAGAAGAGAGCCTAGAAGAACTGCAGAGGGAGAGTTGCATTGGGTAAGCAGTGAGCAGGTCTTTGCTATTTGGGAGCTGCAGCGCTTCCTCCCCCCCACCTTCCTTCACTAGACCACATATTGCTACCAGTAGGGACTCAGTCCTAGGCAGCACCCACAGTAGGAGGTATCAGTTGAACGACTCCAAGGGGTACCTCTTCAGGGTCATAAGGTGCCATCTTTGGCTCCTGTAGATCATTCTGTCGGGTTTGGGGAAGGCTGATGGTCACACTGATTTGCATACAATGGTAAAGGGACACTTAGGTGACAATCAGACTTGTATACTCCCCGAGGTCCATGAAGATCAAGCAAAATACCTTAGAGCAGGGTTTTGCAACCTTTTAAGGTCATGACGTACAAGAAAACAAGAATATTTGTACTGCACATTAAAAGAAACCATTGGGAATTTGGGGTTCTATTTGGGGCTGAGGGAAAAAAGTCATTCCATTTTCTGTATATTCTACAAGATAAAAAATAAAGTATAGTTTATCAGGAAAGACAATATATGTTGAATTAGGATAAACCACCTTCCCAGTTCTAATAAGAAACTTGAGCTTGCTTCTTTCCACGAATATAACTGTTTTATATCAGGGCTTATGGTTGAAATAGCTACGCACATGCCTGATCAAGGCTCTTTTACTGATGATCTCTATAGATTCTTGGTAGTCACCCTTGATAAGAAACTTTGTTTGCACAAGCGAGTGATAAAAAATTTAAGGCCATTTTTATCACCATTAAAGATTCATAACAGTTGAAATGATATGTAAAGTATTTAACAGCCTTCCTTTTCTTTCATTGACAAATGTAGTGTTGAAAGTTTTTGTGATGAGGCGGATGGGTTTCAAGTTCAACTGAACTCATTCACGTCAAGGAGTCAGAAGAGTGATGGCATTTTGGCTCATAGAATGTGGATGTGATTGATGTTGGAGCATCACTCTGTGGCTGGCTTGGATGACACTTGAAAGACACCGCAGAGAGACAAAAGTATGTGACATCTATGAATTCAATCTAGGGGCATTGCCACTATGCCTGTCATTTAAACCTGCCCAGCTTCTCTTCCCCTTTTCTCTTCTGGTCGTTGCCTGTTGGGCTGTACCCAATATGCCCTTTGCTGCCTGAGTTGCTCCAGCAGCTCATCGGATTTTGCGTCTCTATGATGGTGGCCAGTGGGCTTGCAGCTGGCTGCTGGAGTAGGTGTCCAGGTGGTAAGTCTCTTCTAGGTCATTTTCACTGCAACTCTCAAGAGCAGCATGAGGGCAGATCCCACTTGTCCTGCTCACCGTCTGGGGGAACCATAGCATATGCTGTCACACCCTTCCTCCTTTGGGTGGCCTTCTGAGGAGGTTGCTTGTGGCCACCATAGACCATCCCCATGCCCTGTGTCTGCTCCAGGCCCTGCCCTGATAACTGCCTCCTTAAATTCTCTGCACATTATCCCCAGGCCTTTGCTCACACTTCGTTCCTTTCTGGAGTGTTTTCTCTTCTTCTGTCCTCATTGTTAAACTTTCTCTGATCTATAAAGTCCAGCTCAAGCCCTTCTCCTTCACCGAACCCTATCTGACTAATGTGTCCCACAGAGACCCACCTTCCTTAAACTTCTAGAATCCGTGCTCAGGCCTGATCTGTGCCTTGAGCTTATAGTAATTTGTGCCACTCTTTAAAATCTAAACGTGCTCTTGTCTCGGCTAGACAGTGAGCACACCTGTGGGGCTAGTGTCTCAGAGGCATCAATCACAGGATTCTAGAATACATTGTCCCTTGTTCATTCCTGCATGCAGTCCCTCGCGCATAGTAGGTGCTCATTCATACTATCTCAGTGATTGATAGGAAGTGACTTACGCCCAGCAAGGATGATTCATAATGATGCAGAGTAACAAAGTCCATCAAAAGTAATGATTTTCAGCTCCAACATTTTGTGCAACATTCTGGGAATACCAACAATTTCTATTACAAGTGACAGAATGTGCCCATGTTCTTTTTCTCCTCCCGTTGAATAGTCAAACAAGTGCTCAATTACATTTAATATTAAAGGCTCATTAGCATTTTAAAAATTCCCTTTACCAGCCGGCCCAGCATTTTCATTTGGTCCAAGGGGCATTTCGGCTGTGAGGGAGGGCTGCAGAGATGCAGGCTATTTTGCATGGAGTGAGCCCTCTCTGCCCAGGCTTGGCCAGTCCAGTAGGGGGCCAAAGTGTGGGGCTGAGGAGGTGAGGGTTAACAGCCAAGTTAGAGACCTGCTAGGTCGCTGAGCTTGGAGTTCAGAACCCTAGTTTGCCCGGGTGCCTGTTTTGTTTTTTTCTTAATTTAAGTTTGTGATTGACTTATTATGTGCACTGGCACTTTTAAGAGATTCGAATAAAACACAGTGAGAGTTCAGAACAAATGTAAATGGCCTCAAAGAAAAGGGAGGGGAAAACCGGCGATAATCTTTTTTAATGGCTGTAAAATGTGGGAAGGATAGATCATGAGCTCTCTGCATGGGGCCCTCGTCTGATCTCAATCCAGTATTGTAATTTAGACATGACTTTTTATTTAATTTCTGACTGAGAAAGGGAAATTAGAAAACAGCATTATCTCAGCTGCTTCGTTATAATGAACAATATTTCACAGTGCCAGCCCTGGAGTTACCTTCAGAACTTCTTTTATGAGGCGGATGTTGACTTGGGTTCTAGGAGAGCTTGAATTTTCCCACACACTGGTTGCTAGAGGAGTAAAAACGCAAGTACAGGTTTTAATTAGAAGCTGGTTTAAGGCTCAGGCAGCCCGCAGGTTTGCAGGTATGGGGAGGAAACAGCAAGATAATAACCGGAGGCGCTGGAAGACACTGAAGCCTGGAGTAGGCTGCCCTGGACTTCCTTACCTGTAAGTAACGGTCCCTTTCTATCTCCCAACCATGTTTATTTATTTAATTTTTAAATCAGGGGGATTTATCCAATCTGTAATTAACCCTTGCATCTGGTCCAAGCAGTTCTACCTTCCGCCCCTTCCACTCCTGCTCCTGGCCACTAAATACATAATGGTCTGATAAATATTTAAGCAGTGATGAGGGAGATAATGCAAGTGATCCATTAGAGCCGCCCGCCTGGGCTGGCACTGGGGGAAGACGGCGGTGTTACTGTGGGGGCAGTGAGTGCTAAGACCCTGGGCTGAGGAGCAGGCTTGCTGAGCACCCAGGGCCCTGAGCGCCAAGCCCGGCTGGGGGGCAGCGAGACATGGGAGGCCCCAGGAGCCTTTTCTCCCATGTTCCCTTCTTGAGCACGGGTCCCTGCCCCATGGGTTAACTTCACTGCTGAGTGGAATGGGGCCCAACCCATATTCTGGAAGCAGGGGGATGGCATGGCAGCAGATGTCCCCTGTCCCCACTGTGGCCGCTGGGGCCTTGGAGACAGCCTGCTGCTAAGCTCTACAACCAGAGTCACCACGGTCCCAGTTTGCATATGACAGTTCCAGGTTGTGCTAGCTGTCTGGCATCATCACTAATAGTGCCCTCTTTGACTTTCGAGTGTCTCGATTTGGACGCTAAGGTAAGTGGTCACCCTAGCCACGACCTTCTAATAACATGCTTCAGAATGATGAGCGGAGGCTAGAAATCATGGTGGTAATGCCCCTCATATAAGGTGCATGAAACCCAGCCATCTGTGTGAGTCAGAAACCCGAGGCTCAGCTACACGAGCCCTTCACTGGGCGCAAGTGCCCTCCTCCCCCATCGCGCCTCTTGGCTTCTCCTAACACCTCTTGCCCCTCACCTGTGTCTCTCTTGGCTCATTGCAATCTCCCCCCTGATTCTCATGTTGGCCAACACATTTCATTCCTTCAGTGAGGGTCTGATCTATCATGGTATCCGTCATGGTTCCCAGCTCAGTGCTGACCACATCTGTGGAATGAATTAATCAATCGAGATTATTTGTGATTGCATTAAATCTCTCATTACCTCAGAAAGTGAACTTGGGCTTTTTTTTCGGTCCCCCTTTATCCAGGGTAACATTCATATACCCAAATACACATCCACATAAAACTCTCCTTTATACACACAAAAACATCTCAAAATAACCACATACGAAAACACAATACTTGCAGTGAACTCCTTCTATACCCCCTCTCCATCCTTGGAAAATAGATCAAGTTCCCCATTTTTAATGACTCCATCTCCACTAGGCGTCTCTTGTTTCCCCTCCTTGGAATTAGGAGTAGAGGGTCAAAAGTTCAGGATGGTCCCTATTTCCCACTCAGTTAATCCTTTCTCTTCCCTTCCTCCGTTTCATTCAACTCGCCATTCATTTCTTCACTTACTACCTCCTCAATAATCCTTTCTCCAACACTGTGTGCTGGGCTAGCCTGATTCCTGGGTGACCTGGGACAAGCCCTTCTGAGACTCGTTTCCTCATGACCAGAGGGAGTTGAGTGTTACATTGCTGGCTTCAGATACACCACCCAGAGCATTCCTTGTGGACAGAGTGACATACATCTAGGTATCTGCCTCCTTCCAGCTCCCAGGGGGCAAATCTAGAGCGTGAGGAGGGACAGGGCCTTCAGGGACTTCACACCCTGCAGCTTATTTGTGCTTGGCTTTCCCTCCAGCCCTGGCCCCTCGGTTGGCCTGTGACTAATGCCCCCGAGCTCTGCTCCTCTAGGGAGCGGCCTTGGCCAGAGCCCAGCCGTCCAGCACTCCAGGGTTATGAGCCTGTGTGGCCTTGAGGCCAGCTCCCTCCCTATGGCAGTGCCCTTGGTGAGGGGGTTACTTCAGTGCCAGTTCCTAAGGGGCCCCACTTCTCAGAAGTGAACCCACCTGGACACACAGGTCTTCATACCTTGCCAGACATTCAGAAGTTTACCCGTCTGCTGGTCCTGTCCTCACTGCTAGCCAGAATATCATTATTCACACGTGTACACGCGTGCGTGCACACACACACACAGATACATACATATATATATGCACAGCATACATGCATTAATATATGCATGTGGTTTGCAAAAACAGTTCACAAAATCAACACATTTGCACACATATCAATTTATGTACACACACAATTTGTACACATATATGCACATACAGATCCAACATACACATGAGCATAGGTACCCTAAAATATTAGAAAACATGAGATAGACACCGGTCTTCCAACATCTGCAGGATGCTCACACGTGAAGCACTTTGTGACATGCCATGTGACTAGAAGGCATGGAAGTGTACATGTGTGTGCAGATAAGCACACCCTGAACTTAACAGGTACATACATTTTCTCTCTGTCTTTATTATTTTATTTTATTTTATTTATTTATTTATTTATTTTTATTTAAGATTTTATTTTTTTATTCATGAGAGACACACACACACACACACACAGAGACGCAGAGACATAGGCAGAGGGAGAAGCAGGCTCCAAGTAGGGAGTCCTATGTGGGACTAGATCCCTGGACTCCAGGATCACGCCCTGGGCCTAAGGCAGGCGCTAAACTGCTGAGCCACCCAGGGATCCTCCTCCTCTCTGTCTTTAATATCTTCCCCCTTACATTGCTACTGGCTTTGCAGGTGGCTGCTTATAGCAATGTAGGTATTTTTGTAAGACTTTTTTTTTTTAAGATCTTATTTATTCATTCATGAGATACACAAAGAGAGAGAGAGAGAGAGAGGCAGAGACACAGGCAGAAGGAGAAGCAGGCTCCATGCAGGGAGCCCGATGTAGGACTCGATCCCAGGACCCCAGGATCACGCCCCAGTCTGAAGGCAGGCGCCAAACCGCTGAGCCACCCAGGGATCCTCAGACTTTTTTTTTTTTTTAAGCAGTTTTAGGTTCACAGCAAAACTCACTGGAATGTACAGAGATTTCCCATATGCCCCCATTACCCCCACCAGAGTGGGACATTTGTTGCAGTGAATGAATCTACAGTGACACATCATTATCACCCGAAGTCCACAGTTCACATTAGGGCTCACTCTTGGTGGTGTACATTCTATGGGTTTGGACACATGTATAATGACATGTATCTGCCGTTAGAATATCACACAGAGTAGTTTCACTGCCCTAAACATTTTCCGTGCTCCGTCTATTGTTCCCTCCCTGCCAACCCTTGGCAACCACCAATCTTTTGACTGTCACCATAATTTTGGCTTCTCCCATATGTCAAGTAGTTGGAATCAAACAGTATGTAGCCTTTTCAAATTGGCTTCTTTCACTTTGTATCATGCGTTTAAGGATCCTCATGTCTTTTTATGGCTTGAAAGTTCATTTCTTTTTGGTGTCTAATATTTCATTTGTCCGAAGTACCCAGTTTGTTTATCCATTCAACTACTGGAGGACATCCTGGTTGCTTCTGAATTTTGATAATTAAGAATAAGCTGCTATAAACTTCCATGTGAAAGCTTTTGTGTGGATTCCACTTCCTTTAGGTCAATACCAAGAAGTGTGATTACAGGATTATATGGTAAGAGTGTGTTTGGTTTTGCAAGAAACTGCCAAACTGTCTTCCAAGGGGCGGTACCATTTTGTGTTTCCCTCAGCAATGAATGAAGGTTCTTGTTGCTCCACATCCTTGGAGGCATTTGATGTCAGTGTTCTGAATTTTGACTATTCTAATCAGTGTGTACTGGTATCTTGTTTTAAGTTGCATTTCTTTGATGAAACATCTTTTCAGATTCTTTTTTGCCATCTGTTTATCTTCTTTGGTGAGGTGTTTGTTAAGGCCTTTGGCCCATTTTTTAAGAAATCAGTTTCTTTTTTATAGTTGAATTTTAAGAGTTTTTTGTACATTTTAGGTAACCATCTTTTATCAAATGTGCCTTTTGCAAACATTTTCTCCCACTCTGTGGCTGGTCTTCTCATTCTCTTGACACTATCTTTCACAGAGCAGAGGTTCTTAATTTAAATGCTATCCAGCTCGTCAATTATTTCTTTCATGGCTTATGTCTTTGGTGTTCTATCTAAAAAGTCATTGCTGGGGTGCCTGGGTGGCTTAGTTGGTTAAACATCTGATTTTGGCTCAGGGCATTATCTCAGGGTCCTGGGATCAGCCTCACATCGGGCTCCCCACTCAATAGGGAGTTTGCTTCTCCCCCTCATTCTGCCCCTCCCCATGCTTGTGCTCTTTCTCTCTAAAATAAATAAATAAAATATCTTAAGTTTTAAAAATTAAACACCAAGGTCCTCTAGGTTTTTTCTATGTTATCTTTTAGGAGTTTTATAGCTTTATAGTTTTGTGTTTTACATTTAGGTCTGTATCCATTTTGAGTTAATTTTTGTGGAAATGTCCAGATTCATTTTCCTTGCATATAGATGTCCAGTTGTTCCAGTACCATTTGCTGAAAAGGCTCTTTGCTCCATTGTATTGTTTTTTCTCCTCTGTCAATAGAAGAAATTATTATTATTGTTATTGTTGTTGTTATTATTATAAATAGCCTGGCTAGAGACTTATTGATTTTAATGATCTTTTCAAAAACCAACTTTTGATTAAGTTGATTTTCACTATTGATTTCCTGTTTTAGATTTTGTTGATTTCTGTTTGAATTCTTATTTGTTTTCTTTTGCTTACTGTGGGTTTAATTTGCTCTTCTTTTTCTAATTTCCTAAGGTGAAACTTAGATTATTGATTTAGAGACTTCTTCTTTTCTAATATGTATAGTTGATGCTATACATTTCCCTCTAAGCACTACTTTAGCTACATCTCCCAAATTATGATAAGCTGTATTTTCATTTAGTTCAAAATATTTTCTAATTTCTCTTGATATTTCTTCTTTGGTTCATATGTTATTTAGAAGTGTGTTGTTTTGGGATTTTCTACTTATCTTTCTTTTGTTGATTTCTAATCTAATTCCATTGTAGTCTGAGATCAGGCATTATATGATTTTTATTCTTTTAAATTTGTTAAAGTGTGCTTTATGGCTCATAATGTGGCCTAGCTTGGTGAAAGTTCATGTGAGCTTGGAAGCATGTGAATTCTGTTTTTGTTGGATGGAGTAGTCTATAAATGTCAATTGTATCTAGCTGATTGATGGTGTTGCTGTATTCTGCTATGTTCTCACTGATTTTCCTCCCATTGGATCTATTTCTGATAGAGGGGTGTTGAAGTCTTCAACTATGGTAGTGGATTCATCTATTTTCTATCAGTTTTTACCTCATGTAGTTTGATACCCTGTTTTTTGACACATTCATGTTAAAGTTTGTCAAGTCTTCTTGGAGGATTGACCACTTTATTCCTTATGTATCCCTGATAACTACCTTTGCTTTGAAGTTTGCTGTGTCTGAAAGTAAGATAGCTGCTACTCCTGCTTTCTTTTGGGTAGTGCTAGCATGTATCTTTTTTCCATCCATTTACTTTTAGTCTTTATGTGCCTTTATATTTTAAATGGATTTCTTGTACAAAACATATAGTTGGAGCATATTTTTTGACCCACCCTGACAATGTCAATCTTCTGATTGGTGCATTTAGACCACTGATTATTCAAAGTGATTATTGATGGAGTTGGATTACTACCTATTTGTTACTGTTTTCTATTTATTGATCTTTGTTCTTATTTTTGTCTTCCACTCTTTTCCCACCTTTTGTAGTTTTAGTTGAGCATTTTATACAATTCTATTTTCTTTCCTTTCTTAGCATATCAGTTGTCTTTCATTTTTTACTTGTTTTTAGTGGTGGCCCTAGAGTTTGCAATGTACATTTACAGCTAACTTAAGGCCACCTTCAAGTAACACTACAAAAGTTCATGGGTCATGTGAGTACCTTATAATGACAGAATAATCCTAATTCCTCCTTCTCATCCTTTGTATCATTGCTGTCATTCATTTCACTTATATATAAGCACACATAAATACACACACAATGTACATAAGCATGTGTAATTGAATACAGTGTTGCTATTATTTTGAACAAACTATTATTTGTTAACTAAGAATGAGAAAAAGTTTTTATTCTACTTTTGCTTATTTTTTTCTCCAATGCTTAATCCAAGTTCCTGAACTAGAGTATTTTCCTTCTTTCTAAAGAACGTTTAACATTTCTTGCAAGACAGATCTTCTGGAAACAAATTCTCTAAATTTTGTTTGTTCAAGCAAGTCTTTATTTCTTCTTTACTTTTGAAGGGTAATTTTGTAGGCTACAGAATTCTGGGTTGCTGGTTTGTTCCTCTCAACACTTTAAACATGGAACCCTACAGGTTTCTGGGGGAGAAATAGAGTATAATTCTTATCTTCGTTCTTCTGTAGATAAGATGTTCTTTCCCCCTGGCTTCCTTTAGGACTTTTTGTTTATCTTTCATTTTCTGTAGTTTGAAAATGGTATGTCTAAGGTGTAGTTTTTGTTTTTGTTTTTGACATTTCTCCTGCTTGTTGTGTTGAGTGTCCTGGATCTATGACTTGGTCTGATACTCAATTGGGAAAATTCTCAGTCATTATTATTTCAAGTACTTCTGTTCCTTTCTCTCTGTCTTCTCTTTCTGGTATTCTCATTTTGTGTATGTTACATGTTTCATAGGTGTACCACAGAGGTATTTTTTCCCTGGCTCCTTCAGTCTTTGTTCTCTTTGCTTATCAGTTTTGGAAGTATCTATTGTTATAACCTCAACCTCAAGAGATTCCCTCCTCAATCATATCCAGTCTACTAATGAGCACATCAAAGGCATTCTTCATTACTGCTAAAATGTTTTTTATCCCTAGCATTTCTTTTCCAATTCTTTCTTTGAATTTCCACCTCTCTGCTTTATCTCCTTGCATATTGCCCACTTTGTCAATTAGAGTCCTTAGCATATTAATCATAGTTGTTTTAAATTCTTGGTCTGATCATTTCAACATCCTTGCCATGTCTGGCTCTGACGGTTTCTCTGTCTCTTCACATTTTGTTTTTCTGCCTTTTGGGATGCCTTGCATTTTGTTTTTGATAGCCAGACATGATGTACCAGGTAAAAGGAATTGCCGTAAATAGGTGTTTAGTAATAGTGCAGTGAGGTTGGGGGTAGGGTGGGGAGAGAGAATGCATTATATAGTCTTATGAATAGGTCTCAGTGTTTTAGTGAGCCCATGTCTCTGGATTGTGAATCTCACAAACATTTCTCAGGTTCTTCCCCCACCACCCTACCTCCCTTAGTTGGGAAGGGATGGCTAGAGCTGCCTGGAGTCATGTATTTCCATTTGCCCCCATGGTAGGTTAGGGTTGGCTAGAGTTGGGTATTTCCCTTCCCTCAGGCCAGTCAGACTTTGACAATACTCTAGCAAGTTAGGCTCTAGCTAACTAGTTTTTCCTGACAGCTGGCCTTGTTAAGAAGAAATAGAGTGCTCTGGCTTATTTCAGATTGATTCCTTTTCCCCTCCCCCTGCTAGAAGCACCAGGGGATATTTACTATGAGAACCTAATCAAGCTCCTGGAGGTCAATCTCAGGGGGTTGTGGGGATTGCCCCACATGAGTGTATCTACCTGGAGTTTTTAACTGTCAGGCTTCTCCACATTAACTGTCCATCAATCTGTCAACTCCAGTTCAGGTTTCCCTACTCCAGCACTGGTTCTTGGGGTGGCTTCCACTTATGGCTCCATGTCTTTGCCTATCTGTCTCTCCACCCTCAGGGGCAGTGGTTTGCCCTGTGTCCTCCCCTCTCTAATGGATCCAAGAAGAGTTGTTGATGTTCCACTCTGTTTAGGTTTCTACTTGTTAGGATAGAATGCTGACTTCTAAGCTTCTTATATGCAGAACTGGAAACTAGAACTCCAGCACTTTAGTTTTGTTCTGTATACACAGGGATCAGATCCATTGAGTTCTGCATGTTTTAAGCTGGCTAGGTTTCTTGGTATGTCTGACAAGAAGGAAGACAGCAGGGTAGGGTGTACCTCGGGGCCCTTCCCACTTCCCTTTGCACCTCTCATAGGGGGTCTATTCCTCTTCTTGCCCTTCTGCTGCTCAGGCCAGCTGGAGTCAGCACCCACCGGCCACCTGTAGACTGATCATCATCACTGCTGCCCTGTGCTCTGAGCCATCCCTGTAGCATCACTGATTCCTATCTGCCAAGTTTCACTTCTGCAGAGACCTTTCAGCTAGCCCTTTCTTTTTTTTTTTTTTTTTTTTTTTTCAGCTAGCCCTTTCTCTGAAAGAATCCTACATCTAAGTCCTGTTAGGCCATCAGATTTTATGAGGCTGCAATGTGGTATTCCTTCCTGAGGTTAATTGCATGTTAACAGAGCACAATCTACCAAAATGGTAGACTTCTCAAGGAATTTTGGTCACTAAGAAGAAGTAAGTCAGGAGTCCCTACAATCTCCCCTGACTTCTGCCCCTGACAAGCTCTAGTTAGGATTCCCTTCATGGCGCTTCATGGTGTCAGAGAAAGCTCCACCCGCAGCTGAAGGAGATCCATTGCTCATAACCGAAATGGAAGGGTGAGAGAGCGGACATGAGTCCAGGGCCACTTCGTGAGGTCAGGAATTGGAGAAAGTTTTCTTATATGTCTGCATGTCGCACCTGGATCAATAAACAGGTTTTTTTAATTGTTATTCATTTTACAACTCAATAAAGCTTAATTATGAGGAAGCAGAAAGCAAGCAGAAGCCATGCTCACATAATATTGTATTCCTTGCAGAAATTCCTGCGGGGCCCTCGCACTTGCACTGCAATGTAGAACAAACCAAATTACGGGGACTATTCAAAATTCATTTAAAAACATCATTGAGGAGCATCATAATAAAAACACAATGAAAAAGACAAGCTTGGGTTGTTAATTTGTAGTGCCGTGCATATTCATGGGGGCATGTGTACGTGTGGGGGCGTGCACATGTGGCCTAATTAGCTTTGCTGGGAGCAGCCGGGCACTCGGGGCTGGATGGTCAGAGGCTGTGGATCGGACAGACACAAGGGAACATGCGGAGAGTTGGGGACTGCTGAGAACTACCTGCTGCCCCACTTGTGTTTTGGACAAAAGTCAGCCAGGTGACGTTGGGACTTGGAGCCCAGAGCAATGGCTGGGGTGTCTGAGATGTTGATGAGGGGCTGGGGGAGCATCCCAAGGGCTAGGCTGGTGGGGAGGGTGTTCGAGGAGTGCTGACTGCCTCTCACTCACCTGGTCTAGCAGGGGAGCCGGCTCACCCCACACGAAGAGCCCTACACTCTGATTAGCTCTAGGCCCACTAAGGAGCATCTAGGGAGGTGCTGGGGGCTCAGAAGCATTTAATTGTGTGTCAACCGCCACCTTACCAGGGGAGCCATGTGCCTGTCACTCAGAACCTTCTCTTGGCCTGTGAAGGGCTCGGGCCCTCTGTCAGGAGCCTACTCAGCCTGGGTTCTGGATCGAGGGTCTCTGAGCCGGGAGCCATAGCACCAAGTGTTCACCTGGACTCACCCTGACAGCCTCTGCTACACTCTTAGCTTCAAAGGCCAACACTTTAGCTTTCTTCTCTCCAATCTCCAGCTCCCTTCCTCCCAGGCCCTCCCTGTCCTGCCCTCTGGGTACCCAAGCCTTAGCAGGTTGGAACAAAGCCATTCTTACCCCTACTCAAGGCCCCAACCCCATCTTGCCCCTTTTCCTGTTGTGACCTTGAGCCCATTGCTTTGGGCCTCAGTTTACTCATCTGGAAAACAGGTGTCATTAAGTACGCCTTCCCTCCCTCCAGGAGTGTTTTCCGAATTAATTAATTCTCTTAATTAATTAATTAAGTAAAGCACTTTGAGATACTTAGACAAAAGGTGCGCGAGAAGTGCAAATTATTATTTATTCTTAATGAACCCTTCTTTGGAGATAATTTACTCCTGATTCTGAAGGGAAGTGCAGTGGACCCTGGGGGAGGAGGGAAATGACAGGGTTGGGTTTGTTTTATTTATTTATTTTTTTTGGTGGGTTTGGGGGATGTAGGGGTGGATTATTATCCTTAGTGTTTGTCTCTGTAGGCTAATAGTGAGAGAATTAGGCGAGCATTCTTCACACCACCCTCTATCCTGCTGCCTCTGCCTGGATCGTTTACCTGCAGAAGTGCAAAGGCTGGCAGCTCTGAAGGCAGAAGGTTTTCAGATGGAACCACATTCTGGTTTTAAGACTGGGAAGTCAGAAGTATGAGAGGGAGGGAGATCAAGGAGAGGAAGAAAGGGAGAGAAGAGAGGGAGAGGGAGGGAGGGAGAGGAGAAGTTTAAGGGCATCATTACCTGTTGTAAGTGCTCAAGGACAGAGGAGACAGGTGGAGAGGCTGTGTCGGGGCTGCCAGCTGCTCTAGTGTGTGTCTAGCCAGGGTCCCCAGAGTCACCCACTGCGCCCTCTAAGATTCCTTCCAGCACTGACTATCCGGACTTCCAGCAGGCTATCCTCTCCTCCTTCTTTTTTTTTTTTTTCTTCTGCTCAGACGTTAGCAAAAGTGTGAAGTTGTACATCTCATTGAAGGGACTCTTGCCTCTGTGTTAGGCACCCCACCTCTGATCTGAGACTACCTTTTTCCCCACCAGGGTTCTTTCCTGATTGCCTTTGATCCCTCTGCTCAGAAGTGCAGGTTGGGGTTGTGGGGGGCAGTGGGAGAGGGCTCATCCACAGAAGGCCAGTGACCCAGGGTGATGCAGCTTAATTCTGGGCCTGGAAGTGGTGAAGGTGAAGGAGGGAGGAATAGAGGGAGCTTTAATTATTTCCTCTCAATGCTTTTGTATAGTTTGACATTTTTTCCAGTGAAGATGCATGATTTTTATTATCACCATCTCCTATCTCAAGCAGACGAACAAACAGCCTAAAGAGGACATTTAAGGCATTGGCCAGAGGAGGGTGGTCATTCTTCTCCTTGACAGTCCTGATGCTCCCAACATCACCTGCCGGTTGTGGGAGGTGCTCTGGGGCTCGCCTGCAAGGAGGGGACTTTGGTCAACAGGGCCAAAGAAAGGGAATGTGAGCAGGGGAGGCAAATAGGTGAGAGCCAAGAAACTTGGATGCAAACTTATGCTTCCTGAAGCCTTATGGATAGTGGATTTTTGCAGGACATTAAAAGCTTTTCTATAAGACAAAGTGGGCTGTGGCATGTTGTGAATTCTCCAAAGCCATGGAGGGTGTGCTCTGTTAGAAGTGAGCTCCTGTGCTCTGTGCTGGTGTCTGGTCCCAACCAGAGGATGAGAGCTGAGAGGCAGGCCATACCGGGGCCATGGGGTGGGCTCTGGAGGCATCGGATCCACATTTGAATCACTGTTTTGCTCCTTCTTTGCTGGTAACCTTGGGCAGGCTCTCAAGTTTTCTCATCTGCCACCAGGGATGTTGTGGGGAGTAAATGAGTTAAATGGTGCAGCACTTGGCCATTGGTGGCACCTGCCATCATGACTGCTATCACTGCAGCTTATGGTCCATGTACGTAGCAGGGCCTGTGCTGGCCCAAGCTGGGTAGGCAACTCAAAGTTAGGTACGCTGGTGCCCACCTGGGGTGAGAGGAAGGGCCTGCCCCAGTCTACCTGCATGGGGCACTGAGGAAGAATGTGCTGGGGATGGAGCCCTTCCAAGGATCAAGGTCTGTCAGAGGAGTGATTCCCCACTCCTTCCCCATTCCCCACAATGCTTCCTAGCTTTCGGGCTGTGCCCCATGAGGCCTCAGAGACCCCAGACTGATTGCTAGCAGGGCCCACAGTTGCAGGGAAATACAGAATGAGTGCAAACCACAAGAGCTGGTAACCAGCATCTCTGTAAGTCACACTCCTGCTGCTCCAGAGCAGGTAAAAGTGAGCTCAGGGCAAGGCAGGGCTCTCAGGCGATGCATGGAGGCCTGGGCCTGGGGCAGATGGACCAACCTCCAGTGGTGGCTTGAGATGCCCATGGGACTGGACTCTTAGGCAAAAATTTAAGCTGGCAGCAGTTCCCGTAGGAGAGGGCAGGATCAATGCCAGAAAAATGGGAAACTTGTTATAAAAAGAAAAAAACCAAACAAACGTAAAATGCTCTTTATGATGCTTCCTGCCTTCTGAGAGTGAGTGAGAACTATTTCTGGAAAGGGCTGGGTCCCCTACAAGGTTTTAACTCTTGGTGTAGAAGGATAAGGTTATTTTTTTCTTTAATTTTCAAAGTGTGGGGCTTGGCTTGAGTGTAGGACCACACTAAGTCTCACCTGTGTGCTGACCTCATGGAGACGCTTGGCACTCAGGGACAGAAGGTGGACGGATGTGTGCGTCTGGATTGAGCCAGTATGGAAATGGTGAATCAGCTTTCTCAGGCTGCTGTAACAAAATACTGCACCCTGCCTGGCTTAAAACAATAGGAATTTATTGTTTCACAGTTCTGAAAGCTAGAAGTTCAATGTCGAGATGTCCGCAGGGCTGGGCTCCCTCTGAAGGCTCTAGAGAAGGATACTTCCTCTCCTCTTCTCGCTGCTGGTAGCTCCTGGCAATCCCTGGCATGCCTTGGCTCCCATCACTGCCCCCACCTCCACGTGGCCTCCCCCTGGGTCTCCAAATCTCTCTCTCTCTTGGCTATAAGGATACCTGTCATTGGATTCAGGATCCACTCACGTCCAGCAAGACCTCGTTTTAACTTGATTATGTCCACGAAGACACGATTTCCAAATCAGGTTACTTTCTGAGCTCCTGGGTTTAAGGAAGCCGAGGTACTGTTCACTGTTCAGCCTGGCACGGAGAGCATGCAGCGACCCAGACACTTGAAGTAGAGGGGACCAGGAGGAGCGGCAAGAGTCAGGGGTCGGATTTGGAAAGTCTGGGTCAATTATTTTTGGATCCCTACAGGGCAAGGGAGTCCTGGGAAACACCTGGATACTTCCTCTGATTGTAACCATATTTGTACAACCAGGGCGTGGTGGCCAAAGGTACTTGGGGCCTTCTCTCCTGCAGCTTCTGGGGATGTGGAGGAGGGTGAACAGCCAGAGCTTGAAGCAAAACCAACCCATCTCCATCCCTTGGGTGTCTGGGAGAGCCCTGGACGGAGCTCCGGAGGGAAAGGAAGGCCTTTCATACACCAGAGTGAGTGCCTCTTGCACACTTTCTGGTGCACGAGAGGCTGCATGGTCCTGTGGTTGGAGCACCAGTAGTGGCATCACGCTGCTGGACTTGAAGTCTGGCTCTACCACGTGAAGCTTTGTGAAACTTGGGCACGTGAATGTCCTTTCAGTGCCTCATTTTTCTCCTTTGTGGAATGGGGCTAATAGTAACTCCCCTTACTATGGTTGTTGTATATGACACATGTGATAGTGTATATAAAGAGCTTGGCACAGGGCCTGGCTCGTGGTCGCCACTCCAATGCTATCTATTATCAATATAATGATTTTATGTTTTTATTTATTATGAGAGAAGGAGAGAGAGGGTGGGTGGGAGTGGGAGGGACCAAGGGAGAGGGAGACGAAGCCCAAGTAGACTCTATGCAGAGCACAGAGGCCAACGCAGGGCTCGATCTCACAACCCAGAGATCATGACCTGAGCCAAAATCAAGAGTCGGACACTTGACAAATCGAGCCACACGTATGCCCTTACAGTGATTTTTGGATGGAACAGGGAACTAACTGCTCTCTCAAACTTTCCCTGGCAGGGGAAAAAAAAAAAAAGACTTTGTATTTATAAACACCTTCTGTGTGTCAAGTATTGTTTTGGGTGATCTATATGTTTATATAATATCAATAGATGCCTTTGAGAGGTTAACTTGTAATTATTAAGTCAACACCATCAGGGTTTTGTTGACCACCTACTATGTGCAAGAGGCAATGAGGACTCCAAATACATTTTGGGAAAGGCCACTGCACTTTGGACAAGGTTGGTTCTTAATGGGGTGTCAGTTAGTTTAAGGAAGGATTTTATGCAATTTTGTCTTGAGACAGGAGATTTGATTAATTGACCTCTTAGAACTTCAGCTCTTGGTCCTGCAGGGCGATGTGATAGAAGAAGAAGAAGGTGAATTATTTTCACCAATGTGCCGCTTCCCTGTCAGTGCTTGCCTTTGTTTATTTTACTGAGGCGGTATCAACTCATTTGAACTCTTAAGCAGTTTCTCTGCTCTGTTCAGGAAAAGGCTTTTCAGTTCATTTTGGAAAACATCTCGTTTTATTTCATTCCCATGATGATTCATAACAGAATAAAAAAAATGAGTGATAACCAAACTGGATTAGTAATATGTAACCCGTAGCAGTGCTTAATTTGGCTTGCTATTAAAGTTTTAATAGAAAATATCATTTGATTGCAATTTAGAAATAAAATTTGATTTCCATATTATAACTAATATGAATAATAAGCCCCCCAAAATGTCTAATATACTTCGGCATTTCTATTAACACAATGAATATGTTTCAGATGTTTCCAGCATACTAATTCAAAGTTTCATTGTCTCCTCGTACCTTTCTTGTGTGCTGGCTGACCTCACCCAGGCAGCCTTTACCAGCAATTAGTTTTCAGCTGAATTAGCCCTTCAGAGTGCCACGATAATTAAAGTGTTATACTTCTTTAAGTGAAGCTGGCTTCTGGTGCCAGCCTGAATTGCTCTCCTAAGAGTGCCCCCTTTCTCTGTCTCGTCTGGGGTTATGAGTAGCTGTGTCTTCTCAGCTCCAGGCTGGGACCTGGAGCTCATTTACTCACAATGCTTGCCATTTCCAGATCCCCAGTCTTGTTCTGTCTCACCAAAAGGACAGAGGCTTTCCTTTCCTCACAAACAACCTCCATTCGTTCGTTCATTCATTCATCCAATAAATACGAATCAATGGCCCACTCTATACGAGCACTGTGTTAGATGCTGGAGTTACCATGGCGATTGAAAACTTCTACAGTCCTTATTGTTGTTACAGAATTGAATAATCACGACCAAGAATGCATAAATTTGTGCCATGGCAAAGAGAAATATGAATCTAAGAAAGGAAGCTGTCGTAGTTGGATTTCAAAGGTTTCCAGAAAGAAGCTCAAATTTGAAAGATAAGGAGGAGTTAGTTATAAAGCAAAAGATGAGTTGGAGAGCATACCTGGCACATGTGAAAGGTGAGAGTGAATTTTTTTTTAAGATTGTATTTATTCATTTAGAGGATTGGGGACAGGGGGAGAATTTCAAGCAGACTCTGCGGAGCGTGGAGCCAGACCTGGGGCTTGATTTCATGACCCTGAGATCATGACCCAAGCTGAAATCAAGAGTCAGATGCCCAATGGACTAAGGCACCCAGGTGCCCAAAAGTGAATGGGGTATAGAGAGAATGGGGAGAAGGGATGTGTGATAAGAGGAGGCTGGGAGGAAGCAGGACTAGGCAATGCCTTGAGAGCAATGGGAGGATGCTGCTCTCTATCCCAAGTACAAGGGAAGGCCCCGAAGGATGTTAAGCTGCATGGCCAGACAGGCATTTTATGGCTTGGGATGATCCAGAAACGATCCCACTCTGAAATCTTGTGTGCCAATAGCCCACTCTTGGACCATGAATGGTCCCTGTCCAGCACTCTCTGTCTAGCACTCTTTGTCCAGCACTTTGTCCATGATTCCCTTGGAATCTTCTACATCTTCACCCCTGTAGTCTGAGAACAGGTTCAGGTCATTCTCATCTGAGGACCAACTGAATGACACCATGCTCTCCTTCAACTACTCCCTCGCTGGGGGCATCCTGCCTCACTCTTGTCCTGGCAGCCAGGGACTTTCAAATGTTGGCTGCACTACTCTTCATCACCACCTCCTGTATCCCTCTCTTATCGAAATCTGGCTTATTACCCATCTGATCCTGCCCACAGAATGTACTCCAAGCATATCTAGTCCAGTTTGTCCACACAGGACTTACTTCTCCTGAAACCTGACAATTGCCAATCTTAGTCCTATATGCCATTGTCTGGTCAGGAACCCACACCAGGACTGTATTTACCAACCTCCACCTTCCTGCCCAGCTCCCCTTGCCAGGCATTTGGAAAGATCTGCAGCCTCTGTGTCTCTGCATCATTACCTGAGTTCAGCCTCTTGCAAATTCTTACCTGGATCATGAAAATAGTCATCTCACTGATTTCCTTGTCTCCTGACTATCCTTGGAAATAGCACATATTTCCCCTGCCACCAGAGTAATCTTTTAAAAGTTACACCTGATTTCTCCATGCTTCTTCTTAAAAGCCTTCGGTTGCTGACTGAACAGACTTTCAAACTGAGGTCCAAATTTCTGACCTTCATGCATACAAAGTATTTTATAAAGGCCTAACTAGTTAATCTTCTCTCTCTGCTTTCTCATCCCCCTTTCTGCAGCCAAACCAGGACTTTCCAATTTCCTTGAACATATCATACTCTTTCAGACCTCTATATTCTTGCACTAATTGTTATTAATTAGTTATACTGATTAGCTGACGCTGCCTGGTATCCCATCCATCCATCCACCACATTGGCTAGCTAATGCCTATCAGGCTTCCAAACTTGGTTCACAACCTCTTCTGAGAATCCTTACCTTGACCTCTTCCTCTGGTTCCTGGTGCTCTCTCCTTATTTTCTTTCAAAGTACTTATTAATTTGATTTAGAAGAGTTGATAGATCTACATCCTTAAGCACCTTGAGATGAGGGACTGTCTATGACTGTCTTTTCAATGCTCAACGCAATACCTAGCATGTGGTAGATTCCCCATAATGTTAAATACGAGCCCCTGTTTCCACCCCCCCACCTCAAAAAGGAACCCCCCTGACCATAAGGTGGGCTGCAGAGAGTATGTGGATGGCTTTCTGTGTGGAGCTCGAGGCTCTGCAGCTTCTGTATATGGCAGTTACAATGGCAGCTTTGTCTTAGTTTCTAATTTTGACTGAGCCCCTTCAGGTCTCCTTAGGTGGGTATTTCCACCATCTCCCCCTGCCCTTGGCCTAGTTCATCCCCCCATAGTCCCGGCCAGGCCGCCCCCTCTGCCCCCAGGTGCCCCCTCCATCCCTCCAACACCTGGGAGCCCGTCTTCCCAGAGCCCCGCTCTCCTACTTTAGTTTTTAATCTTTCTTCATAAATTAATCTCTCCTGCTACCTAATCATGCCTGGTGCCCTTCCCTGAACCCTCACCACGTTGCCTCCTTCTGCCGGGTAATGAGATGCCCACGGCTGGCTGCAGCCTCCCGGGCCTCATCTCACCACCCGAGACCATTTCCTCCTGGCTTTGTGTCCTGGACCCTGCACATGCACACCCAAATCATCTTGCTTTTTTTTTTTTTTTTTTTAATTTCTCTGCCACTTCACGCTGCAAACTCATGTAATTTGTGCTCAGCTCTGGGCCTGCGCCTCTCTCAGCGGGTCCTCACTTTTGAAGTTCCCTCCACTTATTGAATCCATCTCTGTCTTCATGATTATTTTTCCCTTCTGTGTTAATGCTTATGCTTTTCCGAGGTGAATCTCATCTGGGAGCACCTTACCCAAACAGCTCGCTTCTCCAGGTCACAGATAATTTTACTCGTTCCTTCCCAGGCGGGGCCATCTGTCAGTTTCATAAGACACCTTTCCTCTGTGCTCAGAAAAAGCGGGTCTCTCCTGACCATACTCTCTTTTCCTAGAAAATGTCATCATACTTTTTTTTTTCTGCCTCAATTCTCAGAAAACCTAAAGCTAAGTTTTGTGTATGGTGGCAGCAACTGTCCTTTCCTTGGGGCTCTGCGAGATAATCTTTTCCCCCTTAGTAGGTGGCACTTATGAATTATTACTATAAAGGGACTCATATATATGGGTTTTATGCTGTAAGTTTGCTTCAGACATTTTTGAGATATGGGTGTGACAGGGTCTGGACTAGGTGATCAGCACAGGTGGGCAGAAGGAGTGAGAGGCATGGCATGGGGTGAGAGGGAGATTCTGACTTCAGAAGATGGCCTCCTGGCACCAAGCTTGATTCTGTCCCTTCTAGTATAACCTCACACCAGTTAACTTTCCTAAGTGTAAGACTTCTCACCCTACAGGGGATAAGAAAACCTTCCACATTATGAGAAACAGATGAGAAAGTACATCCTAGTACCTGGCAACAGGAGGGGTGTGTGTTGGGGCAGAGGCACTCAATTCAACTTTTTTTTTTTAAGGATTTTTATTTATTTATTTGGGAAAGAAGAGAGTTAGAGAGCTCACAGAGGCAGAGGCAGAGGGGGAAGCAGACTCGTTGCTGAGTGGAGAGCCGGACGCGGGGCTCCATCCCTGCACCCTGAGACCATGATCCGAGCTGAGCAGAAGGCAGATGCGTAACCGACTGAGCCACCCAGGCGCCCCTCAATTCAACTTTCTATCCTTGATACCCTGGGGGAGTCCCCTGCCTGTAGATGCCTCCTCCGCCATTCCAATGTCATGAGGCTTGAAGTCCCTCCAGTAGTTTCGTTAACTGACTCATTTTAAAAAGATAAATACCCCCATGGTGTTTATACCTTAGTCTGGCTGATACTCGCTGGGGGAATGAGCTGTCATCAGGGCAGTGAGGTAATAGTTTGATGTGGAGGCTGAATTTCAGAGCGAGTGTGTTGGGGGGGGTGGCTGGGGAGCAAGAGGAGGGTGAAGGAGGCCCTCCTTACTAGAGGGTTTGGAGGGGGAGTGGTGTTACACTCCAACTTTGCAGTGTTAAAGCATGTGGATGTGTACCTGACTCCCTTGGGGCTTGTTTCATGCAGAAGCCACTGCAGGCCGGCTGGGCGGGGGCCCATGATTCTGTGTTTCTGGCAAGGCCCTGGCCTTGGCCGTGCTGAGGCTTCCAGGACCACACTCTGGGTTGGGAGGATTTGTCAAAATGTGACTCAGGCCTCAGGTGACATGCAGGCCCTTAGCACTACGTGGGGCCCCCTGGGGTCAGTGCCTCCCTGTTTTCCACACCCTCTAGGGCATGAGCTTCCTCCCTTCCCAGCGCCAGGACCCCTTCTGCTGCCTCTACCTGGGCCCATTTGAATTGTTATTATTTATATTTTAACTCAGAACCTCCCCCAAGTCACTCTTCCCAAGCACGTTCCTAAAATCGAGAGCAATTATATTCACTGCTTTCCTTTTATCTCCTCATCTGGCATTTCTATAGATTAGAAAAAAAGCAATTAAGTTTGTCTGGCGTGATTTGCACTACATCAGTGCCTGCTATTTACTGCTTGTGAGTCTATCCTTCTCCCACATTTACAAAGTACTTCTCTTAATGCTGCACCCTTGGCTGGCCTAGGAGGTGACTTTCATTTTAAGTTTCCCTAGAGGGTGAGGCATAGGCCTCAAATGTATTCAACTGAAGATATCACTCTTTGTCACAATCTACCTACACATGCTCACAAAACAGCCAGGGCCCAGGGGCCCCAGGACTTCTCCACTGACCAGATGTGTGATGCCAAGATGCACATCTAAGTCCTCAGAGCCTCCTTCCCCATCTGTGAGAATGGAAGCCGTGGGACATGCCAGGACGCCTCACTGGAAAAGGACCCACAGAGAACATGGGGCATGTTAGGCACTCAAAGGAAGCTTATGGGGAAGGTTTCTATGCCATGACACTGCCAGCCGCCTCCTTGATAGCCGTCTGTCTTTTCTTCCTTACTAAAAATACCCAATTTTGTTCAGGGTGGGGCTCACCTAAAACCAAATGCTTTCCCATACTCCTTTGTAGCTAACGGTAAAAATGTGACACGTTCTGGCCAGTTAGACCTCAGCTTTTTTGAGGGCAGAGTGAGATAAACTCTGGGAAACTTATGTCTTCCTAATACAGGGCCACTCCCTTGTTCTTCAGATCTGAAACTGAGACATGACACCTAGGAGAGCAGCCATTTTGTGCCATGAGGCAACAAGCATTTTTTTTAAAAGAAGGTAGAGTGGAGGGAAGGCAAGAGAGTGGCTCCCCAGTGGCATCACTGGGCTTCTACGCAGTCCTGACCATATTAGCCTGAAATACTTGTCTCAGAAATGTGTAATGATGAGACGAACAAAGCCCTGGTCACTACCTGTTGGTGCCTGCCCACTCATGATGCTGCCTGTGAGCTGACCAGAGGTGAAGACTTGCAAGGCTCGCCTAGATCCACCATATAAGCAAAGCTGCACTTTAACAGCCATCCCCAGGTGAGTTACACTCACATTAAAGTTTGAGAAGCACCGTCTAGTCAAGGTTCTGTGGCCTATAGCTAAACAACGTATTTCTAACCCCTACTCTATATTTCCATGAGAACGAGATACATGCTGCTTTAGATTCATGTGTATGTTGTTATCATTTTGTTTGCTCTTTAAACTTATATTTAAAAGTATTGTTCTTATTTCTCAATGTTGACTTCTAAAACTTTTTTTTTTAAGATTTTATTTATTTACTCATGAAAGACACAGAGATAGAGGTGGAGATACAAGCAGAGGGAAAAGCAGGCTCCATATGGGGAGCCCAATGCAGGACTCGATCCCAGGACTCCGGGATCACGCTCTGAGCTGGAGGGAGATGCTCCACCACTGAACCACCCAGGTGTCCCTAAAACATTGTTTTCAAGATGATTTGGTGCACATATGCACAGTGAAATGATTCTACAGTCCAACGAATTAACATATCATCTTCTTACATAGTTAGGTTTTTTGGTGTGATTGGGTCTTTTTTTTTTTTTTTTTTAATAAAAGGCACATCCAGGTTCTGTTAAGAAGCATCTTTTAACCTTGGAAGAAATTTTTTAAAATCTTCCTCTCTTGTGGAAATGATCAGTTTACTATGTGACCAGTGCAGAGAAGATCTTAAATAAATATTGATGATTAGTAAATACTTATTTGATTACATGTTGCATCTCCTTTATCAGGTTAAAAGCTTAAGGCAGACAACTATTGTGTCTTATCTCACCATCCAGTGCTCAGTGAAGTCTACATGTAGCAATGAGTACCTGACACATAAATATTATATGAATTACTTTGGCATATATTTTACTTACTGGGGCAACCAAAGAGAGGTTCTGGTAAGCCCTCCAGAACACCTTCAAAATTCTGTTACATTTTCCGAATATTCAGAGAGAGTCAATTCTAGATACTTGATATATTATTTTTATTAGCTATTCTATAGAATGACTTTCCTCTCTTCTTTGACTTCTAGGACACAGCCAAAGGTAGTTCAATGACCAAAGTTAACTTTGGTTCAGCTTTCCTTCCTTCCCCTATTTATGGCTCCTGATTTGATATTTCTGTTTCAACGTTTTAAATTTCAGACCTTTATTTACAGCCCCTCAAATACTTTTTTGGAAACAGCAAAGTATAAATTATAAATAAAACCAAAACGTGGGGAGTCTGTTTGTCCAAGGGAGTGGATGCATTTTGCCTCACAGGTTAAACCTGGGCTTGCGTCTCTTCCTTGTAAAGAAGGGTTTGGGGGATTTATCACTCGCAGTTTGCACTATGGAGATATTCACAGCACCATGGTTGAGTGAGAAAGGTGAATACAGAGAAACAGAGCGCAAAAGTATTAAAAATGTTTGAAAATGGAAATTTTGGGAGGCGATGGGTATTAAGGAGTACACTCGTGATGAGCACTGGGTATTGTGTGTAAGTGATGAATCACTGAATTCTATCCCGAAACAAATACTATTCTATATGTTAACTAACTAGAATTTAAATAAAAACTTGAAACAAACAAAAGAGATCAGTGTTTTCAAACTGAAGAAAGAAAGAAAGAAAGAAAGAAAGAAAGAAAGAAAGAAAGAAAGAAGAAAGAAAGAAAGAAAGAAAGAAAGAAAGAAAGAAAGAAAGAAAGAAAGAAAGATCTCTATAACCCGCTCCATTCCCTTTTGCCCATCTGTTCATCACAACTTACGCATCTGTATTCCTCACTGAGCTGGTCACACTGCTGTGGTTTCATGGGCTGCATCAAAGTCTGAGAAGCACCGTCCCCTCCTGCATCACCTGGAATGACCTCCCTTCTGCCTAGAAGTTCAACTAACTCTGCAAAATCCAGCTCATCTGTGCCCTCCTGACCGCAACACCTTGTAGGAAGCCCTGCCTACCTTGAGCCCACAGCACTTGACTTTGCAGTGTCTTTTTTGTCCTTGTATTGCTTCTTCTGAGGCATCCTCTCTTCTCAGGGCAGGAAATTGGGCATTCCATTGTTTTCTAACAGTGCCTAGCTGGGGACTGGTCTATAGTGGGCACACAACATTGTACCTGACTAGATGCTATTTTAACACGTCACCAAGGTCCCAGACATGGTCACATTATGTTGCAGGCTCATAGGCTCTATATTCTTACCTATAACAACACAAACAGGTCATTCTGTAACCCAAGATATTAAAAAATACAAGTCATAGGGTTAGTGCTAGAAGAAACCATAGAACCATCTGAGTCCAATCCCCTTCCCATATGGAAGGAAGCTCAGAGACAAGAGAGGCCTGGGGAAGGTCCCACAGCAGCTTGGTGGCACAGCAGACCTTAGTGCTCAAGTCATTTGACTTCAAGTCCAGCTTGAACATGGCCTTCAGTTCTATCTGTTCACCCAAGCCAACTCTTCCTCCCTCCGTCAAAGTTCTAGCATGAGCACCTCAGGCTGAGATTCAGGTGAAAACAAATCGGTACAGCTGTCTTCACAGTGCTTGATGATCAGCTAGAAAAATGAGTTCTACAGAATCAGATACTATTTTAATTGCATCAAGATGTCTAACCAATTAAAACACTTTAGAGGAAACATCTTTTGTAAAGTGGAGAATCATTTTATGACATCAATATTCACCTCTTTTGCTCACTGGGATTCAGCCATGGTTTGTTTCATAAAAGGAGGATTTGCCTGTTATATATACATATTGGTTATACTCAAAAGTGAACAGTTATGAATTTATTTATAAATTCTGTGATAGACACAAATTATTTATACAGTCATAACATGAGATGTGCAAACTGCGTTTCTTTATAACAGAGCTCATCTTAGTTCTCAGCCCTTCATTTCTTCCAAAAGGTGGAAAACAAACAAATTCAAGGTAACTGGCACTTCTCATTTAAACTTGGTCAGTTCAGGACACCTGGGGGGCTCAGTCAGTTGAGTATCTGCCTTTGGCTCAGGTCATGATCCCAGGGTTCTGGGATTGAGCCCCATGTCGGGCTCCCTGCTTAGGGGGGAATCTGCTTCTCCCTCTGTCCCTCCTCTTCTGCTTGTGCTCTCTCTTTCTCTCTCTCACTCTCTCTCTCTCAAATAAAGAAATAAAATCTTAAAAACACACGCAAAAAAACAAAAAACAAAAAAAAAACCATGGTCAGTTCAGGATTTAACTTCTGTTTTTTTCTCCTTTTCCTGGAGTAATCTATGTTTCTGGGAGCCAGAGGAGGTACATCTTGTTGACTTTGTCATGGATCCTGGGATATTGGCCTCTGCCCCTGCTGTACCTGTAGCATGTGACCTTGGTCCCTACTGTGGCTTCCACTTGCCAGGTCAACACCAAGTCAATGGTTTTCTCTTTGTCCCAGCAGCAAAGCCTCTTTGCCTCTTTTCCAGCTGCCCTCTGGGCCACATCTACATCTCTTTTAGGGAGCGTGGGAATGCTGGTGGCTTTCTCCGTAGCACCCGAGGATAAACGGACACCCAAGACTGATCAGATCATGAAGACACTTTCAGTCATGGCTAGTCTTCCACTCAGGTGCCATGTTAGAAAGGGACACCTGGCCTCCTGGACTCCATCCTGGAATGTAAACAACATTCTCTTCAGCTCTAACCGGGATCTAGAATCAAGGTTTTTGTCATTATGTTGACTGCCTTTCACTCCCAGCTCTATGAGGCAGTTCTGCTGGGCTCTATGTCAGACACCTACTCATTGAAACTCCAGTCCCACCTCCTCTGATTCTTCTCTCAGCTGCTATCTGGTCTTCCTCACCTCTGAACCTCAGTCAGGGCCAGTTGGTTAAGGTAATGATTGTTACTCAGCTTAGATTCCTCTCTATTCTGTTTAAAATCTGTGCTCTGACACTTCCAAGCCCTTTTTAAGTGCTGCAAAATATTATTTCACAAAACTCTTTGCTCTCACACCTTCATTTCTGCTATGGACATGCAAAAGCATGCCCTGAGACTCTAAGCTGGACAGTGGCACCATGTTCTTGGCTGTGGCCCTGGAGGGCAGGGCACCTGCCACCTAAATGACAAAGAAAGGTAAGATGAAAAAAGCACTGGGAGAAGAAATCTCAGTTACATTCTCAGATGATTATTCACCTGATTCAATAATGATGGAAGGAAGCATAACCAAGAGCAAAGTTTCCCACCAGATGGTCAGGCACAAAAGTCTTATAAGTGGGCAAAGAGATAGTGATGCTTTTAGCCTTGGAAGCTCCTGGAATCCCTATCAGCGTCGGCTTCCAGGACCTTGGTGGGGACTCCTCTGAGCACAGTCTGAAGGGAACAGACTCCAAAGAGCCACCGTGCAGTCCTCACCTGTGGCAAACACACCTATGCACAGGGACTGCACTGACCCTCCAGGAGCAGCCAAGAGGTGTTCTGCTTCTTGCATGCCTACTTCTGCAAACAGTTGTCCATCACATGCAAGGAGCTGGGGAGGTGCTGGAGGACTTGTGTTCTGGGCACCCAAGGAGCACAGCACACAGCCTGGGGTATGTGTGGAACATGGTATGAGCTCCTGGAACGGGCAGGAGTCCCAGGGCCTCTGCTTTATTTTTATGAGATTCTCTCTTTCATTTGCAGCTGATGAGCCCTTTCGGGAAGGCCCAAGCCAACTGTTGGGTGATGCTCAAATATTGCATACGCAACCCTCAAATCAAATTTTATCATTATATTGAAGCATTTGCTATGGAAAAGTTCAGTTCAATTAGAAATCCAAATGTAGTATCACAAGACGATCCAACAGTATAATTGTCAGTGAAAGAAAAGGAAAGGCTGTTACGTTCTTAAAATATAATTTCAACTGTTGTAAAATTTTTTAACTGTCTGTAAAAAAATGATTTAAAAATTTTATTGCATACTCATGTGAACAAAGTTTCTTGTGAGTGGCGGTTGTTGAGAGTTTGAAGACACCATCATTAAGAGGTATTGATCAGGAATTGGGTGCAGCCATTTTGCACATAAAATTTGATATGAGAATGTTATGCTCACAGAAGCAAGTTAGGGTTTCTTATTACAAATATGAAAATATACTCTTTGAGATTTTTATACATATTCAATATTTAATATCTTTCCCAATACTTATTTTTCTTGTTTGTAATTATGTAATATAAACCAAAAGTGATAAAAAATTTCCACCAGCCCCCATAGGAAGACTCTCAAATCCCTTCCAGGTCATTCTGGCGTGTAGCACAAGTATTTTTATTTTGTATATGTGCCACGATGTCAAAAAGTTCAAGAAGGTCCCTTCTGCTGCAAAGAATATGAATTCTGGATGCAAACCAAGTTGGGGTTTCAGTCCCACTTCTTCCCTGTGCTGAGGTCAGGCAAGCTACCTAAGAGACCTGAAGCTCAATTTCTCTCATGCAGAAAAGGGGAAAAAGCCCCAACTTTGGGATGGAGGGCACCCAAAGAGCCACACCAACACTGCAAACTCATCTCTGCACCTCTGTGACCTTGAGCGAGACCTCTTGCCTTTCTGAATCCCACTTTCCCAGAGTCAGGGATTCAGAGGCCACCCTGGCGAGCCACCGTGATGGGCACGTGATCCCACTGCCTAGTCACTGGGTGCATTGGCCCCTCGGGAGGGGCGGGGCTGGGTCACAGAGTCCCCATAAAACTGCCGCTCCAGGAAGAAGGAGAACCAGGCGCCCAGCACTCGGCTGCCACTCACTGATTTAGTATTCAGAATTCGGAATTTATGGAGCCGCCTTCCTCTGTCACATCATCCATCAGAAACAGACACTCAAGAGATGGAAGGGGAAAAAATTAAAAACCTGTTTATTGCTCAACTTGCTCTAGGCATGTTTTAGCTTATTGTTCAGCTCTGTTCATTTCAGTGCTGCAATTTGGATGGCTTTCTTAGTTGCCGTGGCTAACATGTATATATATGGATGGATGGATGGACTCGCGTAGGTATCTTTATCTCTGGCAAAATGAAAAAAAGCACCAGAAATTGCATTATCAGTGATGTTCTTAAGGCTGGCGGTAGGCCTGGGCCCTGTCGGGGTGCACCTGGGCTCAGCTCTGGCTTCTCGGCATGCTGGCATGGACCCGGCCTCCCCTGGCTGGCGGAGGCTGCTGCACTGCGGGTATTCATCGGGTATCCTGCCATGTGCTCCTGTCCACAGCAAGAGGAGCTGGTGGCCAGGATGGGTATAGAACACACAATGGCAACAGGCAGCAAAGACATGCAACATGATGTATAGGGATGGAGGGAGGAAGGGATCAAGGTCATCTTTGCAGAACAGACAATTCGATCACATCTGGTGTGTGTGTGTGTGTGTGCGTGTGTGTGTGTGTGTTTAAATATTTTTTTTTTATTTGAGAGAGATAGAGCACATGAGCAGGGGGAGGGGCAGAAGGAGAGGGAGGAGCAGACTCCCCACTGAGCAGGGAGCCCGATACAGGACTCAATCCCAGGACCCTGGGATCATGACCTGAGCTAAAGGCAGGTGCCCAACCTACTGAGCCCCCCAGGTGCCCCGTTGTACATCCCAGGGCCCTCACACTAATTTCTCAAGGTGTTGGATGCGTCATTTTCAGAAGCAGATTATATGTTATCACGTGGTGGGGGTGGTTGGCCCTGGTGGGGGGCGCTCTAGGTGACGGTGATCCACAGCGGGGCTGTAGTTGGGTCTTCCCCGCTCCCTTGGAAGTGCTGTTGTGTGACCCGGCTTGGGGGCCATTGTTGGCTCGCTTGGTGACAGTCTTGACTGGTGGCTTCGGTGTCTTAGATCTTGCTTTCCATTTCCGTTTTAATCCATATCAGTTTATAGTAAAGCCTTTTGTCTGGTTTCTGACATCTCAACTCCATGTGCTCACTTTGCAGGCAGAGATGGCTTGAGAGAAATGTAGTATTTTACCAGGGTGCATTTCTAGAGCGGGCTTGGGAGAGGGCAGGCCTTGCCCATTTGAGCCAGGAGTCAGACTTGTCCCCCGTCTCATAGGGGGAGAGGATGACACAGGCAGGGGCCTGGTGTGGCATGGGCACCAGCTATTTGCTGGAAGAGGCAGGCTGCAGGCTGGACTTCAGTGGTGGCTTGGGATTGGGGCAGCAGGAGAGGAGGTGACGGTGATGTGTTTTGTGTGTGTGTGTGTGTGTGTGATGTGGGTGCTGTGGAGGTGCTGCGAGCACCGAAGAATCCCTGGCAGCTCATTGGAAATGCTTTCTGGCGGTAGGCTGGGCTCACGTGCCCCCACCTCCACCCAGGCGCACCTGGCCCGTCATCCTGAGACCTAGGAGGCCAGTGTGACACCCACAAATCCACAGTTCACAAAAGACCTTTTGGAGAAAGAGGGTGCTGGTGGAGCATCTCTGCTTCCACACCCCGTGAGCACCAGCAAGATGGGGGAGAAGACGGAGCCCCCCCTCCCATGGGGCGCTGTGATGCGTCACAAGGCTGCAGAGGCCCAGCTTTCAATCTCCTTCTGAGGCAGACATGGCTTCTGGGGAAGCTGATGGTTTTCGGTTTGAAGTGCAGGCTGCAGAAAGCCAGAGGGCAATTGTGCAGGGCTGACGCCTGTGGCCTGACTCCACCGGTTCTTTGGCTGCAAAAGAGGACACAGCCTCCTAGAAAGAACCGGGCTTTGGACTTAGGTTCCAGCCCTGGCTCTGCCGCCCTCTGGCCTCATGACTTTTGATAGGTTACCTCCCTTCCCCGAGACTCTGTTTTCTCATCTCTAAAATGGGTGTAAGAGTATCTGCCTTGCAGGCTTATGTTAAGAAGCATACACAATGCATTTAAAATGCTGAGGTCACGCTAAGGCATCCACACGTGCTCGCAATCGCCAACATGTAGCAAATCCATCCTCATTCCATGTTCTGTCCAAGAGCTTTGTCCCATGTAATGCACTTATTCTCCCAGCAACCCCACTGTGTCCCAGGAAGACCGGTATGATTCCCGTTTTCAGGTGGGGAGTTTGAGGGGCTGAGAGGTTGACTAACTTGCCCAGGACCCACGATGTGTCAGGGGGGCAGCCGGACATGGACCCAGATACGGAACCAGGCAGCTCAGATCTGGTGGCTTCCCCGGCACAGTGTTGCCTCTGCCATGATCGCTGCCCCTGTGCTGAATTCTGGTCGAGGGAGGGTGGCCCACATGGCTGCCGCTCACAGTCTTGGTAGTGAGCACCTTGGCAGGTGAGCTTATGTACGTGTAGTGGGCAAGGCAGACCGGGAATTGCTCACTCGACAGTCATTTCTCTTCTCTTTCCTGGCTCCTCAGGCCCTAATTCCACCGGTGGCAGCAATGTGGCAAGTGGGGAATGGTCTACACTGGCTGTGGGGGCCCCATCCCCTCTCCCAGCCTCCTCCTCTGCAGCCAGGGTAGCTGGGACATCCAGTCTGGTCAGGGTGGAGGTTTGGTGGGTGCATCTGGGAAAAATTTTCCTCTTGGAAAACAAAAAATGGAGTTCTCCGTTACCCAAAACATTTCCATTAATAGGGTTGGTCATCTTCAAACATTAGCTGCCCAAGAGGGGCGCCTGGTCGGGTAAGCTACTGACTCTTGGTTTTGGCTCAGGTTATGATCTCAGGGTCCTGGGATTGAGCTCCAAGTCAGGCTCCACGCTGAGGATAGAGTCTGCTTAAGATTCTCTTTCTTCCTCTCCCTCCACCCTCCTCCACTCTCCTGCACTCTCTCTCTCACTCTCTCAAGTATACACACACACACACACACACACACACACACACACACACACACAGATACAGATAAAGATACAGATACAGATACAGATATAGATATAGATATAGATATAGATATATACCCTGCAAAAGATGGTGTGTGGATTTTTTTCTCTGCTCATTCTTGAGTTCTTGAGACTGAGGCCAGAGAGACAGTTGCCCCCTAGTCTCCCCTCATGCAGGCAGATACATTCATTGGTAATTTAGGCAGAGAGGCCAAAACTTTTACATGGGATGTAAATGTGTTCCAGTCCTCTACAGGACACATTCGCTTCCTTTCCCCAAGGGGTGGAGGACGAGTCCTCCTGTGGGGTAGGGAGTGGGGAAGGTGGCTGTCACCCCATGGGCAGAGAAGGTACAGTGGTGTATCAAACACTAACCCTTAACCCTTGCCCCACTTCTTCTCCTGTGACAATACGAAGAGTTCAGTCCTTTCTCATCAAAACAGAAACCATAAAATCTCTCACTTGACCTGATGGCCCTCCACTGGCCTTCACCTGATCTTTCCCTCTGCCCCATGCACACTCAGGTCACCTTCTTCCCACCCCTTCACCTTCCAAAGCCTGGGTCAGACTCTGTCTTGCTTTCAAAACTTCTCTCAAGTGGACTGAAAGCCAAAGACCAGCCTCTAGTTTGCTAAACCCAGTGACAGCACCATAATCTGACACACTTGTCAACCTGGCCAGGCTCACTCCATGTGCCATTAGCCCAGCCTGTGGACTCCAGCCACCCAGGACACCTTGCAGTCCCCGAGGACTCAGCTCGTGATGGTCTCTGCCATGGTGCTGTTCTAGTCCAGGTCATCCTGTCTCCTGCTTCCTTGATTCTTACTCATCTTCCACACTTCAGCTTAGATACCACTTCTCTGTGACATGATGTTTGGACCTTAGGTGCTTGTACAGCATCCAGGTTCCTTAGCACTTTACGGGGCAGCTGTCTTTCTGTCTTTTTATTTACTTTCTCCATCATGTAGCTTGACTTATTGAGAGCCATGATTATTCTTTGTCACCACAGTTTTGTTCTCCGGCACCTAACTCAATACGTGACTCCTAGTATGTGCGTAACAAATGTTGGCTGGATGAGAAGACCAAGCCTTGCTCTCAGGGACCTTGGAATGAACTTGACAGCTAAACATGAAAAAAAAATCAGAATACAAATTAGGAGGTAGTGAATGGTTCAGGGTTTCTGGCAAGAGAAACCTACGAGGAGAGTTTTGCTGTTGTCTGGCAAGAGATGATGAGCACCAAAGAGTGAGAATGCAGAGGAAGACAGTGGGGGGTGAGGGGGAACTTCAGCCACTCAAGCATTCACCAATCATCTATGGAGCATCTACTGTGTACCAGGCTCTGAGGACAGAGCAATGAATGAAACAGTCTCCAGTCTCAGCCCTTTGGAGCTTACATGTCTGGTTGGGGGAAAACAAGATAGATAAATATGATGTATAATATATCAGACAGTGCTAAGTATCATGGAAGATGAGATAGGATGGGGGCATCGCCCACTGCACACATCTTAAGTGTACTGCTCAGGGAAATGTGAAGTCTGTGCTTTCAAGCCTCCCACCTGCCCCAGCTTTTCCACGAGCCTTTTCTGACCTCTTTTGCCTGCAGTGATGTCTCTGTCATTTGAAGAGACTCCGGGGCACTGGAGATGCTCCCGTTCAGCTTGGCACACTCTCCTTTGTGTTCATTCCAAAGCCCCTCCCGTGTGCCAACCTTGTACACTGGGTCAGAAGCTCCCTGCGGACAGGGCCCACATCCTAAACTTCTGTTCTCTGCTATCCTGCAGCAGCATACTCAGTTCCTATTAGATATTCAATAAATACTTGTTAATTTGATTGATTGCCTGATTCATAAATAAAATTGCAAGTGAAACCTCTAGTTAAGGTCTCTTAAGGAGTTTTCAAGGCACTGATTGCTAAACACACTACAAAGGGGAAAACATCTTTAGAAGAGAAATTAGGGTACTAGCTATTCTGGGTACGATGATAACAATCTAAAGCGTGAGCCTACCATATTCCCTCCAAGGACACTGGGGTCCAGAGAGGACAACCATGTGCCCAGGATCCCACAGTTTGTCTTCCCTCTGACTCCATTTTCTTATCTATACAATGAAGTGAACTACCACCTAGGCCACTTATTCGAAAATCAGTTCTGTGGCTCAAATAACGTGCGGATGAATTCAGCCTGGCATGACTGTGTTATCTCCTGTTGGTCACTGATCCCTGACTTGCCTGAGGATGCAGAGGGCTCCCCTCTGGTGGCACACTGGCCCCCTTTCTGGTGGGAAAACGAAGCCTCGCTCGCTGGCGCAGCCAGGGACTACCTGCTGGTTGGAGGGGAGTGGGCAGGCTCACGCCCTGTGAACCAGCCCTGGCTGCCTAGCAGCTTGCCAATTTTTAATTTAATCTCGTGCCACCCTCGTTAGCATCTGGTTATTACTGGGCCATAACCACAATAATAAGTATTCCAGTTGTATCTTCTATTTGTGGAGTGCTTTGCAAACCTTTTTATTAGTTAGTTGCAGCTCGGTTGTCCTGGAAACCGACACACACACACACACACACACACACACACAGTAAAAGCAATGGGGAGGGGGCTAGGGTAAAGTGTCTACCAGGCAGCTCAATTTGTCTTTGACCAGCAGGATGCCAGTGTTCCCTCCGGGGCTCTTGGGGGAAGTTAGACCAAGGTAACCCTTCAGCACAAAGAGAAACTGGTGCCCAACCTGGATACCTCCATTCGGCAGAGACCCCAAAATGTATCTGTGGGTGACCTGGCTACTCCGGCTGCCCAGCCAGTCAGCGGCAGAGTTGGCCCCGTGGTTTGGGGCGCAGGGAGAGGCTGCTCTTTGTCTTGCATCTGGGACGACATCTGAAGAAATCGCCTTGTACATAAGCAAATGTACGACTCTCTCTCTGGGAGATCAGTCAATTACAGCAAATTGAGCTATTTCATTTCGGCTTGCAAATGGCTTTCAGTTACACAAGTAGACACATTAATCTAATAACTAATGATCATATATTTCACTAATCATACAGCCCTGCATGTGGTATAATATCTAATTATATTTAATATTAAGACATCTTCACATGTGCATTTTTACCAACTGTCTGGCTCAGGGAGCCATGCAAGAGCACAGTGGCAAAAGGCAAGGCAGCGGGTCCCAGGAGGAGGAGAGCCAGCAGGCAGAGGGACCACAGGGTCTAGGAGGCCAAAGGCCGCCCCCATGGAGGAGGGGGTCTTCTTTGGGGGGTGTAGGGGAGATTTTTGTCACATCAGGGTCAAGGCTAACCTATGGGAAGCTGTTGTGAACACAACACCCTCCCTGGGCAGACCAGTTGGAACAACATGCCCCTTGCTGGGAGCTTCTGTGGACAGTTGCCAGGGCACTCAGTTAGACCTGCAGCAACAGGGCACACACTCACTTCAGCACCCACTCATTCTCCCTCTGCCGGGCCCCTGGGGTCTACACAGCCCCAGGTGGCTGTCCAACTCTGCCACTGACTGGCTAGGCTGAGTAACCAGGTCACCCACAGATACATTTCAGAGTCTGCACCTGAGCTTGGAGCCAGAGCAGGAACCCTGAAAATGGCCCCCTGCAGACCAACTCAGACACCTCATAGTTTATCTCTTCCCAAAGCCAACACTGCAAATTGCAAGAAATGTTGAAGGTAGGGGTAGGGGAGGAGGTGAGACTAAGGAAGGAGAGTCTGTTGGTCCTTCTGGGCTGGGTGACTGTCTAAACTTTGGGTTTTCAATATCAGCCTCCAGCTGTCACCTTCTCTACCTCTGGCTGCATCCTTGGAACACTGGTTATTATGGGTTCCATGTTTGTGTCCCCCCAAATTCATAAGTTGAAGACCCGATCTTCAATGTGAGAGTATTTGGAGGTATTTGGAGGGGCCCTTGGGAGCTAATTGGACTTAGATGAAATAGTGAGGGTGGGGTCCCCATGGTGTGATTAGTGCCCTCAGGAGAGAGAGAGAGAGAGAGAGAGAGAGAGAGCCCTCTTCACATGCCTGCAATGAGGAAAGGCCATGTGAACACACAGTGAGAAAGTAGTCATCTCTAAGCCAGGGAGAGGGGCTTACCAGGAACTGAATCTGCCAGCGTCTTGAGCTTGGGCTTCCCAGCCTCCAGAATTGGGAGAAATAAATATCTGTTGCTTAAGTGCCCCAGGCTATGATATTTTGTTATGGCAAAAGATGAAGTCACTGGTCATCTGCCTGGTGATCACAGTGTCTCTGGGGCCACTGTCCCAAGGACGGCTCTGGTCACTTGTGCCACTGTTTGGCCAGGAACTGATGGAGATGGCTGAGGGCGAAGCCATCCTCTGCTCCGGGACTGGCCATGAGCAGTCTCTCCATGCTCAGGGGTTGAGGAGAGTCAATCAAGTTTGAGCCCAAGGCCAATCTTGGGCATGGACTGGCTCTATCGCATTTTAAAAAAGAATACAAAGTGAGTGTATAACCCCAGTTCACAGTCTTTAAAGAACCCCATGGACCCAGAAACTCACTTCTTTGCACCACCAGGTGTAACCAGGTTGGCAGTGATTGCCCATTGCTGGGGCCCAGCTCCAATCTCTTCCTGGTACTCATACTCTCCCGTGCTTCCTCTGCAGGGACCTTGGGGGGTTAGGAGATTTTTCCAGATACAAGTACTGTGCTTCTGCACCCAGTTTCTTTGAGTGCTTTTATTGTTTGCCACAATCCCCAGTTGTAAGTGAGGCACAAACTAGTGAGAAGAGAAAATCTAGGAACAGAGTGGGAAGTGGGAAGATGAGGACCAGAGATATAAGAGCCAATGTCTGCTGCACTGCGATGGTTGGGACTGGGATCCATGGACTGAAAGAAGACCAGCTTTAGAAGGCACCAACCCAGAACATGGTGGTTGCCTTCCACCATGGGAACAGGGCTCGATGGGATACTAGCTCTTTCTCCAAACCTTCAGCCAGGACTTGGGCATTGGAGTCTGACTTTTGCTTACACCCATGCCTTTCTGTCACACCCATGCCTTTCTGTGTGACCCAGGACACATCACCTTATGTCTTTGAACCTCAGTTGTCTCAGTGGTAATACGAGAGGGGCGGCATGGCATAGGTGAAAAGCTAATGGTTAGTGAAGAGCCAGTCTGGGAATCAGAAGTCCTAGCCCTAGTCTTCCTCCTGGCTCCGACACCCTGGGCAAATCACTTTCCCACCCTGGGCATTAGCAGTCTGGAGAATTATGGAGTTGGACTGAGTCAGTGGTATTCAAACAGTGCTCATTGCCATTCCAAGGGACGCACCACAAATGGGAGAGATGAAGGCTCAGTTGACGGGGTCCTGGCCACACAGCAGCCCTGCTTGTCTCTGATTTGTGCAGTGAGGATCCCACACGAGATGGATTTGGGCACAAAAGCTCTGCTGCTTGGACAGGTCTGGCCATCTATTAGGGATCCCTTTGGCAGTGACCTGCTTGAGCCTCTGGTTTTGGGGAAGGTCTCAAGGGAGAAGCTCCCACAATCTGACCCCTAAGGGAACTGACCCCAAGGAGGGGAGAAGGAGGCTAGAAGAAGTTCTGAGCTGATAGGAGAGGCAGGAGTGACGGCTGGACTCAGGTAGGCAGGGCCAGCCCACAGAGGCCATTCTGTGAAGTTGGAACTCTTGGGCTCTGCGCAGAAGTCTTTGAAGGGTCTGGAGCAGAGAGGCATAGTCTGACTTGGAAGAGAGAGAGAGAGAAGAGAAAGAGAGAGATTCAGGCTGAGGTCACTATCACATGACTCGGGACACTCCTGAAACAGCGCCACCCAAAAGTGTCCAGAACAAATCTTTCCCCAGCCTCCACCTCATCTTCTCCTCTGTGCCCCTCCTTTGGGAGGGGACGAGGTGGAGCAAGTTTCTGAGGAAGTCAGAATTGACAGATAAACAATGAGGTCTGGGTCCTCCCCTGCAGGCTCTCCGTTCTCCGATGACACCCCTCCCCACTTTCCCCTGAGCTTCCTGCAATGAGGACAAGGAGACCACCCCTTGGGGGCTTCCCTCCTGCACCAATCAATTCTCCTCAATTACCAACAAATCTAAATGTGATTTATCTGTGCAAGAATCATTCCAATATCAGGCGAGAATCTATCAATAAAACCCCCTAAGGCAATCTTGCTCAGAGTTGTCAATAGAAGCTCTAAAGCACAAAGGCAGAGCAGCTAGCAATCAGAGTATTTTTGCCTCCCTCCCCCCTTTTTGGGGAGCACTTAATTAAGTCGACCAGAAGCTGTCAAAGATAATTTTCAAAGCGCATGACCTCAGCAGCTGACATTTGATAATATTACATTCCACGTTGATTGAAATTGATTTTCCCCTCTTTTTGGGGGGATGGGGAGAAGGTGGGAGGGTGAGGTTGCAGAAGAGGGGAAGCTTGGATCCCTTTGACTCTGCCTGGGACCAGCAGCCTAAGGGTTTCCCCAGAGCAGACTCCTAGGCTCCCCCGCCTGCAGTGGAACCAGGGTTGGACAGACTTTTTCCAGCAGACCCATCATCAGCTGGTGGACAGAGCTCCCTCCACCCAGGACGAGAAATTCTGTTGTGCAAGAAGCACAAGCTAATACATATATGGTGCCTGGTGAAGTTGATGATGTCCAATGGCCTATTTGCTGGAAAGATAGTGGTACTGAGTGGGGAAAGCACGATGGAAGGTATAGATCAGCTGACCTCATTGGGTCCATCCTTCACATTAGCCATTTAGTCTATGATGGGCACACAAGGTGGCTCACCATTTTTGGCTTGTTGCTTTAATTGGTCCAACAGCTGAGCATTCTTTTCCAGCTCTGAGCTCCTGAGAGCTTTAATAGAGAGTTTCTATAGCATTGAGCAGATGGAGATGACAGAGGGAAGTGCTCCAGGAGCTGAGCACAAGGTGAGGCACTTATAAACTCTGGGGCTCCTTCTTCAGGTCCAGAGCCTGAAGGGCTAAACATCGAAGAGTCATGGAAGTAACAAGAGGAGAAGAGAAGTGTACTCACTGTGGTGGGAAATCGGATCCACAAAAGTCTGATCATAATCATGCGTCTTGTTTTAAAGAGGAAAAACCAAGCTCGATTGTAGTCAACGGTCCTCTGTTACATAGCTTAAAGTTGCTAGGAGAATAGATCTTAAAGGTTCTCATCACAAAGATAACAAAAAAAAAAAAAAAAACGTGTAACTCTAAAAGGTGGTAGATGTTAATTAACTTACTGTGGCAATCATTTGTCAATACATGCTTCTATCAAATCATTTGGTTTTGCACCTTGAACTTAGGCAATGTTATATATCAATTATTTCTCAGAAAAACTTGAGTCATTGAAAGTTTTATGCCTGGTGTTCAAAGGCATTGCAGAGTGGTGGAACAACCAGCTGTGTGGCTATGAGCAAGGTGTGTCTCCTTTCTAAGCCTGCATTCCCTCATCTGTATAAGGGGCTGCAAGGTTGTGTGGACTAAAGGATCTATACATCAAAATATACAATCTACAAAGAATTTATTTATTTTTTTAAAGATTTATTTATTTATTTATGATAGACATAGAGAGAGAGAGGCAGAGACACAGGAGGAGGGAGAAGCGGGCTCCATGCTGGGAGCCCGACGTGGGACTCGATCCCGGGACTTCAGGAATGCGCCCTGGGCCAAAGGCAGGCGCCAAACCGCTGAGCCACCCAGGGATCCCCTCTACAAAGAATTTAATCTGATGATAAATACCTTTCTTCCCTCCTCCCCAAGGGATGGGCATATAGCTTTTTTATAAGACCCATGTCTTTCCCCTGGGCATTGCTTCCCTAGGAGTACGGATGAAGGAAACAGGGTACATAACAGTTACACTTGGAAGCATAATTTCAACCTTAGAGATTCTGAAATCTTGATCAGAGCCTGTAAGGAAGTGTAACTGTCAATAAGCCTCTTCCCTTTGACTTTTTTTTTTTTAAGATTTATTTATTTATTTATTTATTTATTTATTTATTTATTTATTTATTTAAGACAGAGAGAGAGAGAGAGAGAGAGAGAGAGAGAGAGAGAGAGAGAGAGACAGAGAGAGCTTGAGCACACGAACCAGAGTAGGGTTAGGGGCAGAGGGAGAAGGATTCCCACTGAGCAGGGAGCCCAACATGGGGCAGATTTCCACTGAGCAGGGAGCCCGAAATGAGGCTTGATCCTAGGGCCCTGGGATCATGACCTGAGTTGAAGTTGGATGCTTAACTGACAGAGTCCCCCAGGCGCCCTAACTTTTAACAAATACAGCTCTTACTATGTGCAGCAGAAGGGTTTGGTGCCATGTGTCAGCATCCATTGGCTCACCTCCAATGTCAGCTGCAACTGTGAAGGGGCGGTTCCAGATGAGCTCAGACACATGCTGGCACTGGCCTAGGTCCATTTCAAGTGCATGTTCATTTCCAGCCCAGGGCCTTCTCCAGAAGGAAGCTGCTCAACCAACGAGCGAGGGCATCCCAGAAGGCAAGGGCACTGTTGTCTGGGAGTGGCTCACTCCCAATGAGGGATGGAAGCCAGTGTACAAACATTCCAACCTCTCATCCTTCAGACAACCTCAAATGGCATTCTCTCTAATGTTGAGAGGTCCTGCGGACTAGAGCAGCTACTGCCTATGGCTGCAACCTTGATGATAAGTCATTAAGTTGGCTTTTTCTCCTTCTCCACCCCATTCTTTCTGATCCTTCACACCTTGATGGGGTCACCTCCCAAATAAATGACCAAGGTACTCAGCCTCTGCTTCTGGAGAGAACCCTGCCTTGAACATCAAGTCTTCAGAGAGGAGGGCTTTGTCTATATCTGATCAAAAATTTTAGGGGATGAAGGAGCATTGTAGGAAAATGGAAAAGAAAGGAGAATTAACTTAGATATGTATAGAAATAAGCTTGCATTTTCTGATGCTGGGATCAACGCAAAGATTGCAAAGGGGGAAATGAGGATGTTCAAATGAGATTACACTGCAAGGAAAGTTCACAATTACATGCAAGGAGTCTGGGAGTTTGCTGAAACTAGCATCCCAATTCGCTTCAATGTTATAAGGAGAACTAGGGATCAACCTATGCTTCCCATACCCTGAAGACTATAGAAGAGGAAGGCTTTTGCCCAGGTGCCTTACCTGCCTTGGCCTTTACAGGTGATCCTTCCTGGGCTTCAAGGGGACTCTGTAGAGGGAGCTTGGGGGTAGAATTTGGGTAATAAAGGATAGTGAAACTACTCTGAGTAAGGAAATTGGAGAAATTAGGTTTTTGTTTCATAGATGGAAGAGCAAGAGACTTTGACCAGGTAAGAGGGGAAGAGCATAGGCTAGTACAGAGCCCAAGTTGTAGAGATGGCTAAGGTCTTCTTAATTTATTATTATCTTCTTAATGAACTATGATGTCTAATGTGATTTCTGAGTGGCTTGTTCTGGTAGAAATCTCTCTACTTCCTCAAAAATTCCGTGAAGTCCACTGCACATCTAGATCCCTTGTGTGCATGGGGTGTCTGGACATCAAAGGAAATTTTAGTCTGAGTCCTAAGCCAGGTAAACACTGGGTGCAATGGAGATAGTAAGTTCAGGGAAGCAAGATATTCTCCAAATGCAACTAATTCTGGGGTTTGGGGGCCCAAGGATGGGATTTGCAGAAATCTTGAGGAAGACTTTGGACTTTCCCAAATCTATGGAAAGATGGCTTGGGTCAAATTTAACCTAAATGTTAAGGTGTATGGGACCCAACTGATTTCTCAGTTCCCGAACACACAAGGACAGAAATCATTAGCCTAATACGATAGATAAGGAAATGGGGCTCAGTGCAGTCACATGGATTCCACACCTCATCATATTTCCTTAAGAATATTTTGTTGTGTGCCTGTTCGGTGGGAAACATCCCAGAAACATTTATACCTTGGCCCCTGCCCTCAAGGAATTTCTAATGAGCTAGAGTATAGCCAAAGGTGGACTGGACTCCATCTTTTGGAGAATGCTTGGCTCTCATGGTCTGCTGCCTCTACCTTCCCTGTGCTCACCAAGAATCAGGCATGAGGATCAACCACCTCCAGACCCCAAAATGGGTCCTCTGCCACACTGGATGAGTGAGGCTGGGAGCTTTTAATCATTGCACCAATCCAAATTCTTGCTGATGTGGTTGTGGCTAGATTAATGTGACCCATTAGCCTACATTGGATAAAGAGTTTCCAGAAGCGGAGACTGATGCAGACAGGCTTCAGCAGCTTCTGGGATGCTGACGACTTCTGAGTGACTATATTAAGTATTTTGACAGTGACTTCCTTCTTTAGTGGACCTATCAATCAGAAGCAGTATTTTGGGTTCCTACTCCATTGGTAGGACCCTCTCTATTGTCCACCCCAACGAGGAGATGAGTCTGTGTTGACAGCCACAGGGTGTTAGAATGGAAATCATGAAGAGGAAAGAAACCCTTCTGCCAGCAGAGCTGCTGTTTCAAACCTCTCTCACTCACATTTGGAACAACAAACTTTGACTGATGATGCTTCTCCATATGGAGGGTCTTCCTATCTTCTTGTTTCTTGTCAAAATCTTGCTCATTCTTCAAGGCCCATTGCAAATCCCCTTCCTCAGGAAGGCTTCCCTGATTATTTCTTGTGTGTGCAGGTTACTAAACTGTTACTTCTGTCTATGGCAATGTTCTTAGAGCATTGACCCTGGGAGTTGTTAATAGGTGCTAATGTAAAAAATTATTCCGTTCTCAGGTACATTTGGGAAACACCAAGCTTAACAGTTAAGTGGGTTTCTTTAAAGCAGGATGACTCAGAGCCTTTAATATGCTTACGTAGTCATAATGAGGGTGACCATATAATTTATGATCCAACTGAGGACACTTAGAGAGTAAAAGGGGTGCCATTCCTAATGATGCAAGACAATTGGTGCAAACTGGAATTGAGCAAACTGGAATATATAGTCAACCTAATTAAAATCTCTCTGAGTGGTATTTTCAAAACTTCTTAGAACAAGGAGTCCTTTGGTTAAGGAGCATATCTCAGGATTAGTATTGTATGGATCACACTTTGGGAAATGCTGGTGTGCTGTGTGACTCAATCGCATATGAGCTCCCTAAAAACAGGGTCTGTGTCATGTTCATATTTGTTCCCCCTTGGCACCTAATGCAATTAGCAGAGGCTCAATAAAATACTGACTGAAAATTAAAGTAGGAAGAAAATTACTTTTATTTTCCTTGGGCATCTCAAGTAAGAGGTTATTCTAATGGGTTTGAATACATACAGGGCAGATTTGGGGTTTTGTCTGTCTGTCTGTTTGTTTGTTTGTTTGTTTGTTTTTTGAATCTGGGATTCTCCAGAGAAACAGAACCAATAGGATGTGTGTGTGTGTGTGTGTAGATGGATGATAGACAGATACTGATTTATTGGTTCATGCTATTGTGGAGACTTAGTAAGTCCAAAATCTGCAAGGCAGGCCAGGAAGCAGGAGGCCCAGAGAAGAGTTACAGTCTAAGTCTAAAGGCTGTCTACTGGCAAAATTTCTTCTTGCTTGGGAGAGGTCAGTCCTTTGTTCTGTTTAGGCCTTCTACTGATTGGATGAGGCCCACTCACATTACAGAGGTTAATCTACTTTACCAAAGTCCACTTATGTAAATGTTAATCTCATCCAAAAAACATTATCATAGAAACACTCAGAATAATATTTTACCAAATACCTAGGTACTGGGGTCTAGCCAAGTTGACACATAAGATTAACTATCATAACACATATGGGAAGCTCCCTTACCTCTAGCTGGGGATGTGTTTAAAGCAGTGGACCCAACTTGAGCCTCCACAGAGCCATAGGTATCTCAGTATCCATGGTGGACTATGGTGGGGTCAGCAGGTCTTGAGCTGAGTGAAGGTCTTTGTCCAGAGAGGAGTAATGGGAAAGACAGGAATGGGGACACAGCGGCTGTCTCTCCCACTAACTCATGTCTGAGCTTTCTGGTGAGAGGGAAAGAGTAGAGCTGTCACCACGAGGGTTTTGATGAAGACCTGAGGCCCTCATGGTGCTGCTGTTTCTAAATGACAAACTGAGATTCAGAAGTGGGGGTAGCAGCACTGTCCCACTTCAGCATGGAGCAGAGAATGACCCCGACAGGGCCAGATCTGGGGGAACTGCAGTACTGAGCCTGAATCTCATCTTAAGAGAACACTGTAAGGGTAGACTCAGCTGCCATAGGACCTTCTCTTTTTTTGCCCTGTTCCCTCTCCCTTTCTTCTGGCCTGAACCTTGGATGTGATGCCCACAGATGGAGCAGCCAACTTGCAATCTCAAGAACCAAAGTCACATGCTAAGGACAGTGGGTCAGGAATGGAAAAAAAGCCTGTTTCTTGAGTACCACCCCTGTGCTACCTATCCTGGGACTATGTTCTACAAGAAAAATAACATTTATTTCATTAAACAGTTATTCATACTGTCTAATCTGTCATATATCACGCTAAGACTTTAGGGCTTAAAACAATTGCAGCACTCATTCTGCTCGTGAACCTGCAGTCTTGGCACATAGGCTACCCATCTTGGCTCTACCTGGGGTCAGCTGGGGCAGTTGGAAGGGTCCAGGGCTGGAGTTCCCTGAAGGTTTACTTACTCACAGGTCTGGCAGTTGATGATGACAGATGACTGAGGCCTAAGTTAGCTTCAGCTAGAACATTTACACGTGGCTTCTCTCTGTGGCTTATGAGTTCCTCTCTACATGGTGGGTGGGCTCCAAGGTCAAGCATCCCAAGGAAGGCAGATCCAGCTTATCTTTTATGACCTAGCCTTGGCTGTCACAGTGATGCTCCCTCTGCATTCTGGTCATGGAAACAGCCACCAAGGCCAGTCCCATTGCAAGGAGAGGGAAGCAGGGTTCATCTCTTTATGAGATAGAAACATGTACAACTGGAAATGTGGCTGTGGCCATTTTTGTAAAATATAATCTGCCACCGTGCTTTAGACAGGTTTCTGCTCCACACAGCTGCTGGCAATTCTAAGTGCTAGAGAAGGATCACTGCCATGGGGCCGCTTCTCCCTTCCCTCCAGGCCTCTGGGCTGTTTTATGAGGTCTCACAATGCTATTACACTGTGACCCCACCAAGTAGGCAATGGTCAATCTTGAGGCGCAAGATACTTCCCAAATTGCATTCAGTGGGCACCTTAACATTGTGTCTGATCACCGACAATGCTTTGGGACAGATCCAAAAGATGCCGTGACTCTTAAAGGTGTTCACAGTCTCATTCGGGTATCCATATTCACACACAGGGCACAAGGAGCAAACAGGGACGCAATGGTAAGTAAGGCTGTTTCTGGAAAGGGTGATGCAGACCAAGTGCTACAAATGGTGAACAGATGTGACGTGGTGGTGTGGCCTGAGGCCAGCCAGGGAATAGCTCTGCGGGGCATACTGGATGGGGGAAGGAATGGGAGCTTTCTCAACAAGGGACTCACCTTGAAGCCAGCGAAGGTGGGGCCCAGCAGGAGCTTGGTGTGTGCCTGGACCTGGAGGCAAGGGCACTGTTTGTTCAATGGGATCTTAGAGCCCAGTAGGGAGATCCGCTGCAGGTGGCACCGGGGCAGGAGGAGGGGAGGGGTACAGACAGGGGCTCCTTAAGGCATCACACCACCAGAGACCTTCTCTCTGGGTCCTTTCTAGAGGGATAAGGAGATTGGCTTGTCATCTCGAAGTGCAAGGAGGGAACAAAGAACAGCCTCCTTTCTTCTCCTGACAAGGAAAGCCATACCTTATGGATTTGTTCGAATCACATTTAGAGGACACCCGGTATGTTCCAGGTGCCAATGATATCGATGTGAAACCGCTGTGCGCACAGGAATGTCCAGCCTACTGGGGGCACACAACAGAAACTGGGCTACTGGCCCGACCTAGTGGTGGGGGAAGTGTGATGGTACAGGGCGGAGATGGAAGAGGCCAGAAGACCACTCACTGCGGGGTGCAGGAGCCAAGGAAGGTGTCCCAGAAAAGGGGGTTTCTAACTTAGTGCCTTGAGGGAGCAGGACGTAGCCTTCCCTCTAGCTGGTTGCTGGATAATGTGAGCTGCCGGAGTTGGGGGCTGGCTAGACACTGAGTTGGGAAGATGGAGGCTTTAGTGGAATTTTTGTCGTGACCCCAGAACAATTACTTTACCTCCCTGGGCTTCACATGTCCTCAGCTACAAAATGGTGAGGGTGCCCGATGACCTCTAAGGTCTCTTCTGGCTCCAAAATTCTATGGCTGTCAGAAATCGCTTCCTCTGAAAGGAATTTATGCAGAGGTGCTTAAGGAATGCATATGTTTAGTTAATTTAGCTCAGCTTCATACGTACGAATTACGGCTACCCCAGGAGAGACAGGGTTCTATTAAAAGCCTGGCATTCGTTTTGATCACGCTTAGAAATACTGCGGGAAACATCAGCAATGCACACGAAACCTCCTCTCACTCATACCCCAGACAGATGACAAAGTGATAAGCAGAGCTAATTCCCTGGGGCAATATTTCTTCCCAAAGCATAGATATGGGTGAATTATTGCCATTCTTAATTGCCTAATGATTTTTTTCCCCTTTCATGTAATCTTTTCGGGGGGTTGTATTTTTACCATCTTGCAAATTCATATTGGCAGAGTGATATACATTGTCGAATAAAACACAGTGGCCAATCCATCAAAAATCAGGCTGCAGTTGCCTTGAGTTTTTTGGAGAGAGACTGTAAAAGGGGGAGGAGTGGAGGGAGAGGGGGAAGGTGCTTCAGTGAGGTGGGCGGTCGCTTTCCTGCTGGTGGATCAGCAGTTCTCAGGGCTAACCCTGAGATGGGCTGAGCATTCCAATTTACTCCGAGCTCTTTTCCTTCTGGGTTCAAGTTTTGGTTCTTTGGGGTGTTTGCCTTATTAGCCACAGCTGTCTGGGGAACTCAGAAGGCAATTAGACCAGGGAGTGAGCCGTTTAGGGGATTGGTAATGGAATGTGGATTCTTTTCTCCCTAACTTAATTGTTTGCATCTGACCAGAAATCATTACCAGCTGATGGCTGCTTGGTGGCATCAGTGAACTAAAGTGGTGACCCAGTGGAGTTCTTAGCACTTGATGGGAGAGGGTTCTTGGGAGAGACCTAATAGAGAAAGGGGTTCTCTAAGGAGAGAACTAAAGCTCCTTTGGTGGTGAGGAGGGTTTGCCCTAGACTTGTGTATCCAGTGAGAGGTGATTTTGCTACTGTGTTACCTCCTGTTCACTTTCAGGGATGTGAGGGCCAATGACAATGACTGAATGACTTTGGAGATACCCTGCCCACAAGTCCTTGATGGGCTATAAATGGTTCTAGCCTTCAAGGCACATTAGGGTTAGATGTGAATCTTCCCAACCTCCATTTGCTCCAGGCTCCACCTCAGACCAATTAAATCTGAATCTCTGGAGATGGGACCTGGGCATCAGTATTTGCAAAGCTAGGTGTTTCCAATGTACAGCTAAAGTTGAGAGCCATTCCCAAAGGAAAGTTTCATCACCTCTTACTTGGGAAACAATTATCTCAAATTGCTTGGTCAAGACAGGGATAGGTGAAAGGAATGAGGAAGAAAAGTCAGGAGTGTGGGGACCCCTGAAAGCAACAACTTCAACAAGTATTTATCGAGACCTATTATGTGCCAGGCACTGGGACTAGGGCTGCTGGGGCTGCAACTGGAATGAGACAGTCTTTGAGCTCACCGTTCCCCTGGAGGATACCAACAGCTGATCCCAATGGCAAGCATGCAGGATGCCAAGAGAGAACAAAATAAAAAACCCAAAATCTAAAGGGTGAGGAAGGATAGGGTGAGTGAGAGGGAATTCAGATTGATCCAGGCCAGTGATGCCCAATGAAATGGAACATATTACAAAAAGAATATAAAATAAAATATAAATTACATATGTAATTTCAAATTTTCTAGCAGCACCATTAAAAAAGTAAAGAGAAACAAGCAAAATTAATTTTAATAGTATATTTTATTTAACCCCATTGTGTCCAGAATATTATCATCTCAACACGTAATCAGTCTAAAAATTACTAATGAGTTGTTTTACATGTTTTTACACTAAGTCTTCAAATTCTGGTGTGTGTGTGTGTGTGTGTGTGTGTATACTGATTGTGCATCTCAATTTGGACTAGCTGCATTTCAAATGTTCAGTAGCTAGAGGATAGTGATTTTTTGCATTGACCGGTCAGTGCTGCTTTAGGGAGAGGGAATAGTGCATTTGCCACAGTATGTTGGGGAAGGTGGGATGTCCAGTGTGGTGAGGGCAGAGTGAAGGGCATGGCAGGCGTAGTCTGGATAGCTGAGTAATTTGCAGGTCAAGTGCAAAGTGCAAAATGAAAATGCAAAACTCCTTATTCAAAAACTACGAGAAATTTAAGATTGAAAGAGCAGAACATTACATCACATTGAGGGCAGGACCCAGGCAACTGCACAGGTTGGGCACTCGGAAGCTGGTCCTGGGCGTGGCAGGCACCAAATCGCCATGCCAGACCCTATTCTCCTTCTCCTCCTCCTCCCTTGCACCTGGAGGCCCCATCTTGATGTAGTACTTCCTCTTCTCAAGTGCGTTAGGGAGGCCCACCCCTCCCCAGCCTCAGGGAGATGTGGATGGCCTTAAAAGCCATCTAGGTCATTTCATTCCCTTTGCTTGTGCCTGGTCTAGAAGGTCCATTGATAAAACAGAGGAAGCTGGCTGAGGCTTCTTGGGAAGATCATCCTCCTACTATGCTGAGTGAAGTAAGTCAATTTTAAGAAAGACAATGACCATATGGTTTTACTCATATGTGAAATATAAGAAATAGTGAAAGGGACCATAAGAGAAGAGGAGGGGGGACCCAAGTGGGGAAAAATTAGAGGGGGAGACAAACCAGGAGGGACTCCTCAATCTGTGAAACAGAGGGTTGCAGAAGGGGAGGAGGGTCGGAGGTGGGGCAAACTGGGTGACAGGCACTGAGGAGGCATGTGATGGGATGAGTACTGAGTTTTAGACTATATGTTGGTAAAATGAATTTATAAATAAATAAATAAATAAATAAATAAATAAATAAATAAATAACATATAAGATCGATAAGATCACCCTCCCTAATGTAACACTGTGAAAAGAACCTGTCCTGCCAAAGGCTGCCTGTGGCAACAACAGCACCTGAAGACTGAGCTGCTGCAGGCTTCATGTGACTCAAAGAGAATATTCAGGAAGCTTCAGAGAGACCTGACTTGGTTAAACCATGGAATGGACCAACTCTGGAGCATCCTTGCCACTGGCCTTCTTGTTAGGTGAGTTAGTAACTGTCATAGTTCAAGCCACTTCTGGATGGGCAGCCCAAAACCTCTTTGTGGACTCAGTGTAAGATGGGGACTTATGAAGGCAAGCTGTAGGGGTGCCTGGGGGGCTCAGTCTGTTAAGCATCCGACTCTTGATTTCAGCTCAGGTCATGATCTCAAGGGCTTGGGATAGAGCCCCACGTTGGGCTCCGTGCTCAGAATGCAGCCAGCTGGAGGATTCTCTCCCTTTCTCTCCCTTTGTCCCTTCTGCTGCTCTCTCACACACACACTGTCTCTAAAATAAATAAATAAATCTCAAAGGGAGAGAGAGAGAAGGCAATCTATGAAGTACTTTTTTTTTTTTTTTTTTTTTTTTTTTTAAAGCAAGGAAGCACCTTGAAGGGTCACCTATCCCCAGCTTCTTGTCTGGTAACCAGCTGACATCCTTATTCCCTCACTGTCCTCAGGCAGATTTGGGATCAGGCCCCATGTTCAAGATGGTGAGTGAACCTATATGGGAGATTTAAATTGCTTCTCTTGGAAACGTGTGCTGGCTGTGGTTGACTAGGAGTGGCATCCAAAGTAACTGCCATTCTTGGTCAGCATCAGATTTTCAGCTCCTGAAAGATTTGGGGCCAGTGTCCTGCCTCAGAAGAAACATATAACACATGAGAGGCATAGAATACATGTTCATGTTTCCTCTCATTTCTTTTGGGGTTGCTTCATTGTAGAATCGAATGAAATAGCCAAGGTGTGTATAGGTCTGTATGAACTAAGAAGCCATGAACTGATTTTGCTGGTCAGGGTGGAAGGCTTACAGTGGGTAAGAATCCTTATTTCATTCAACACAAATGAACAAGTATTTATTGAACATTATTGAGTACTTATTATACCCTACCTATAGTTGAAAAATTGACTATGCTGTGCTCCAGGGAGGGCAGAGTTTCAAAGCAAGGTGCTAGCAAATGGCTTCTACATACCCATCATGAAAGAAGAAATTCAGGGTGCCTGAATTCAGTTAGGCCTCTGCCTTTGGCTCTGGTCATGATCCCAGGATCCCGTATCTTCTCCCTCTCCCTGTGCCTCTCCCCCTACTTGTGCTCTCTTTCTCTCTCTGTCAAATAAATAAATAAAATCTTTAAAAAAAAAAAAAAAAGGAAGAAAGAAAAGAAAGAAAGAAGAAATCTACTTGGCCAAAAAACAAATGTAGAAGTGTTCAAATGTGTTAGAAATCCGGGCAATAAAAACTGACATCGTCATGAGATACCACTGCACACTCATGGGCTCAGCAAAAATTAAGTCTGAGAAACGACATGTGGGCAAGGAAAAGGAGCAGTGAAAACTCCTGGTGGGAGTGTAAAATACTACAAATGATTCGCAGAAAGTTTGGCATTATCCAGTAAAGTGAAAGCTAACTCCTGCCACGCGGTAATTTGCTTCTTAGGGAAATGCACCTCAGGAATCGCATCCTGATGATGCTCGAGTATGAGGCAAGTCCTCTAAACAACCCAAATGTCCACCAACTGCAGAATGGGTACATAGTTTGTCATCTGTCAGTGCCATGGGTATGAGACAGCCGTGCGAGTGAGCAGACCATCGCTTGGCTGAGTCTGACTTCCTGTCGTGGCCTGGTCGCTTCCAAGTCATGCTCTGTAGCCAATTACCTCTTCGGGCCTCAGTGTCATCACCTGGCGAGGAGCAATGGTCCTACCCGCTTTACCACGTTGGTGTGAGTCCGATAGATGACTGTCACACTCGCTGGCTCACTGTGAGCCTCGCTGCAGAGCTAGTGGAAGAATGGGACACTGCAGTCTGCACGCTGCCTGGCAACGTCCCCCTCAGACTCAGGGAAGGCTGAGGATGAGCCTCCGCCCGTGAGGCTGGAGGGGCCTGAGCGCAGACTCAATGCAGGTGCTCTGGGCAGAGCAGAGCCAACAGAAGGGGACTGCTCCAGTGGAATGGGAGCCCAACGGGAAACTGGGGGAGACAAGGAGAAAAAGAGAAGCCAGAGAAGCCCCCCTATTTTGGAGAGGATGTCCAAACAGGGCCATGATGGTGCCAGTCCAGCCAAGCCCGGGCCTCCCAGAGTCAAGAGGCTCTCGCCCTGGGGAGAAGATGTGAGCATGTGTCCTACACAGGGCAGAGCAGACATCAGAGGGTAATCGGGGGCCTGCTGCGTCATCCCACAAACTCCTATGAGCAGAAGAGGAGGGAGATGGAGTTGAGACTTGGGGAAATGGGAGTAGAGGCTGGCGGAGAAAATCAGGCCCACCTGTGCAGTTGGGAAGCAGTTCAGGGTGGGTGGAGGGCAACATCAGGCTCCCTGGGCTTCCCAGGGACCAGGGAGGCAGGGTGCTAATCTAGCAACTGCTCCTCTTGGCCACCCGCCCACACCAGCACCCGGCCCCCAAGCGGCCACAGTTGGCTCGGGTGGCAGCTGTCCCGCTCTGCCCAGGACCAAGGTGGTTCCCAGGATACCGGCCTTCAGTCTAAAAACCGGGACAATCTCGGGTACACCAGGACACATCGGTCACCATTTAGAAGGACCGAGACCTACGTGGAGTTCTCTGGATTCCTTTGTTTTATTTTGTTACAAACGAAGAACGAAGCTTGATGAGGGACGAGGAGCTCCTGCCAAACACGGAGGGGAGAGGGCAGCGAAGAGAAGTATACAGGTGGGGTCCCGGCGGCGACATGCTGTGTCTCTGTCCTGGTGATGAGGGGAGACTCAAGCTTTCACACATCTACACTTCTTTCCAAGTTCACACTTGAACACTCCAGGTTCCTTAGGGTTTGTTTTTGTTTTGTTAAAATTTTCAATCTCCTAAAGGTCTGGTTTACATTTCAGGAGACTAGCTTGACTGCACAGAAAAACAGACCATGATTCCTCTCTCCTGAATCAGTAATTATTAAGGAAATCACAAAGAAAGAGACACCGGGCCACATTCTGGCAGGGAGGGAGGGGGGCACAGAAGAGGTAAATTCTGTTCCCCTGAAGAGTTTATAGTCTGGTTAAGGAGACATACTGAACCCATGAGTATGAAGAAAAAAATAGAACAGAACAGTGATTTTATCTGCAACAGGATGGCACCAGGTAGGAGTTCAGAGAAGATGCAGGTTCATATGGGCTGGCGATCCTTCACTAAGGGGGTGTCCCAGAAGGAAAGTGAGCCGGGTAAGTAGAGAAGAAAAGGAGGACATTTCAGGCTGAAGGGGTGAGGAAAAGTAGCACCAAGCAGGGGCTGTCTGGTACCTGCTCTGACTTGTCTCGACTGCTTTGGAAGCCACTAGCAGCAGGCACCAGGCATCCCAGCCCCCCCGCCCCTGCAAGAACAACCCGAGCTGCTGCCTGTGAGGCTTGGCTTCTTTCCTCCTGAGCTGTGTGCCTGGGGGATCCACTTAGTTACCCTTGCCAGGCCTCTGTATTCTCATGGGAACTGCAGATGACAACCCCCTCGACTTTGTGGTCACACGTGAAGTTCCAATGAAAACCCAGGGTGTGAAACATGCCTGACCCTTTAAGTGATGATACCAATGGAAGATGATTACAAATCTGCACCCTCCCACATCCTGAGCAGGACAAACATTCGATTAGTTTTGCCCAATGAATGAATGAATAGAAGTCAGCTTATTATTATTTTTTTTTTCCCCCAGAAGTCTCCAGCACCTGGCGGAATCAGGGACATGGGATGAACCACAAGAACAAAAATCCCCCCAAAACCCACTTCATTTTTAATCCTTGGGATGGAAAACCAGCAGAAAAACCCAACCCCAAACAGCCAAGGCAGGGGTACTGCTGAGGTCTTTGGGGTCTTCAGCTGTTCCCACCGCCCCCCCCCACCCCATCCCTTCCCCAAACACTACCCCCCCCTTCTCCCTTAATTGCCAATCCTCAGCCCCGGGGCGGTGCTTTCAGAGCCTCCTAAACTCCCTTAAACCATTTGCTTGTAAACTCCTCCACTTATCAGCCTCTTGTCAGCCGCCACCAGGAGCAACACAGAGGCCTTAATTGATCAGGGAGGGCAGTAGCCTTGAGAACTAGATTCAGGTATTGACTTCCGAGGAGCCAGTTTCACTCCGGCCTCCACAGCCAGGAGCCGCCAAACATCAAAACTATTAACCTCTGGCCCGAGCAGTTGGCGAGGCAGCCCAGCAGCAGTAATTAGGAAGTCAATCGGAATCGCCTGTCTCACTTACACTGGCATGTCAATCAATAGCCGCGGTGACAGGTTCATTAGGCCCAGGCCATGCAAGCCCAGCCTGGAACAGCCTCATAAAATACACCAACGACTCGGGGCAGAGAGAAATCTGCTCGAAGGACTGGAGTGGATGACAATATGTATTGATTAGGGCTCCAGCAATTTATGAAGTGCTACTTGTTGGCCAACCTTTCTGACTCAGTGCTAAATTTTCCCCAAGTAGTTGCAAGATGAAACCAAATATTACCCTTTAAAAAATGAGAGAAAGCAGGCTGTTGTCTGACAGGGCATTTTTTATATTAGTTACTCCTAGCAAATAATCTATCGGGGTAAAACTTCAATAGTTAGTTAAGGCTGAAGCGGTACCTTTGTCTCTGTGACCATCAGACTTTGAAAGAAGACATCCATCTGGAGAAGAAAAAATATGATTTGACGTGTGATTAGGTTAAGACTCTACCTTCGGAGAGACAGGGTGATTTAGGCATTCATTTCTTCTTGGCGTTTTTAATGGCTCGTCTGGGTTGTTCCAGGGGGACGGCTGACACCTGGTTTTCAGAGCTAATTTAAGAGCTCAATAGAGGAGGGGGCTACCTACAAAAGGGTACTTGCCGGCTCCTTCCCTGTCCTCACGGATGACACTGCTTGACCACATTTGCCAGAGACCTTGCCTGCCTCTGAGCCCGCTGAATAACAGGGCAGTTATTCTGAGCCTCATTCTGGGCCGTGGCCTTGAAAATAGCACAGGGTAGGGTGATATGTTCACTGCGTAGCCAGACTTATAAGTCACCTCACTATCAGCCCTTGGGAGATGGCCAGAGGCCTGTGGAACGTCTGATGTTTCCTGCTACAGGGACCAACGCACCTGCACCTGCACGTATGAATTCATCACCAAATGGATGCTTGAGGTGGCTTTCTATATGAGAAGACTCCAAAATCTTATGACATGCCTCAAAGTTAGTCCCGTTCGGACTGTCCCCAGAGGTATGACCTAGTCACAAGCTGTGCGCACCCCAAAACAGAGACACGGTGGTCCGAGTCGGCTCAGAAGGGCTCGATTCAGTCTCTGAGTTGGTATGAATTAGACGCCCCCCCCCAACTAGGTTTAGTTTTTGCATCTATAAACTAGGATGCAAAATGCCACAGCTTCCATTCAACATGGTTATTGTGGAGTAATGTTGAAATAATGGAACGGCAACATTTTGGGGGAAGAGGGTAAAATACTGTAGAGGGAGGTTTATGGAAAAGACATCGACTGTGTTCATCCCAGGTAGAAGGGGAGGTTCCAAAAGGTTATATATGAGCTGAGATTTTCTCCCCTGACATCTCACCGGCAAGGCCAGATCAATCAACCTGCAAATGTTTATGGAGCTTTGTACAATATTGTGGTTGAGCTCACCTCCCTCTCTTCTGGTTTCAGTTACAGGAACTCAATAATGATGAAGAAAGGCAAAAAATCGGTTGTTCCCAGCTAAGTTCCAAGTCACCTCTCTTTATTCAAAACCTGTTCCTTATGCAGGTGTTTTTCTTGTCCTGTAGGTTCCAGGAATCTGGCTTATGGGTCCCAAACTCCAGCCCTACCCCACTGTGGGCTTTATTTAATTTCCTCTCCGGGGTTACTTTTATAACTTTCTTTCAAGAGCTGGTTACCGTTTCCCAGGCATCATCCTTATATCTTCCTCAACAGACAGAGATGGGTATTTAATTGCTTGGCATTGTGAAAATAGAACAAAACAGCAAAACAAAACAAAAAATAAACCAAAGCCAGCACAATTCACTCAGTGTGTCCTAGCTGAGGTTGCCATTTATCTTGGGTTGCTCTGTGGGGACAGATCAGGCTTTTTTTTTTTTTATCACCCTCTTCCTGACTGTTCTTTCCCTGAACCCGCCAAGTCTCTGGTTCCTGCTTCACAGGCCTGCACTCCCAGTTCTGAGGGAATGGATGCCCAGACTGAAGCCAGCAGTGGGGCTGAGATGGAATTACTGCTAGGGCTGGGGGTTCTCTACTCCTTTGGAACTTGCTGTCTAATATAATATTTGGATGTGAGTTTCCAGGCCAGCCCTCTGTTAAGGGAGGACATCTAGTTCCCCAGGACTCTTCTCTTATACCCAAAACTATGAGCCCTGAAAAGATTCACCCCACAACCTTGGCCTATATAGTTGTATGTGCATTTCTTTTAAATTTTGATTGTTTTTTAAAGTATATGCACAGGCTTGTTATCAGGATTGCTTCTACTGTAGGGGAAGCTTGGCTTGTTAGATCTGTTGATTTCTGGACCTGGTTTCACTAGGAGCCGTGGCAACTTGATGAGGGGCCATCTTCCCCAGGCCCGTGTATGTGATTGAGGCTCTTCACCACCTCCAGCAGATCATCATCTCTTCCGGTTTCAAAATCTCTCCCAAGTTCCTGTTTCTGGTCCAGAGGCCTCTTGTTTACAGTCCACTGGCCAAGCAGATAATGGACAGACTTGAGACAAAGGCCTCTCTGTTTAGGGCACACCAGCCACCCCAGCTCCCAAGGTTCATCCCTCTGCTCAATGACTTAGGAGTGTGACCCACTCCCAACCCCCTAAAGGAGAGCCGGCCTTGACAACCTGGAAACACATAGAGCAATAGAAGATCTTTCACCAGGAGGGAAGCAGCCCCAGCTGTGCTCTCTAACTTTTAACTTTTCAAAGCGCTTCCATACCCTTGACCTCATATGCTCTGTACGCCTGCCCTATAAGGTATGTACGGCACATAGTATTAGCACGGTCACAGGGGCCTGATGCTCCTTCTGACCAGGAAGAGTAATGGAGGAGCACGCTTGTACACTCAGAAGAGGCCCACTGACTGCCACCTCTCAACTCTGACACCACATCTAACGTGGCTCAGTTCTGACCTCTGCAAAAGGCAAGCATATCTTCATTTCTAATCATTACAAAGCCTCCAAATGTGAGACCATGAAAAATGTAGTAATGTCACACAGGGCTTTACCATGAAATTACTTTGCTGTTTGTATATCGTGATATAGCAACATTTTAAGCAGACAATTTTGTCATTATCTGACTCAGCCCTATATCCCAGGACCCAGCACAAAGCAGGACACAAAGACAAATCAGTTTGTATGAACTTATCTTTATTTAGAAGGGAAAGAGGATGGGAGATTTTTATTTTTATTTTTTTGTAAGGTCACACTATATAGAATTTCTCCATCCCCCTCAGCTGCTTACAGTAGCTTTGTTTGTCCTGTAGCTCTGGTTTCATTCAGGATCTAAGATTGGCCATGCCTTGAGGAAGGCACCCTCTCCTTCACTAGAGCCACAGCCCTCAGCCCTCCAGGCCATGTATTGCTGCCAGCTCATTGCAATGTAGAGATGGACAATCTGCAGGGTGCCAGCAGGGTGTGTGTGTGTGTGTGTGTGTGTGTGTGTGTGTGTGTGTGGGCGCGCGTGCACGCACGCAAGAGTGCATGTGTGCATTCGGAAGGGGAGTGACCCTCTGAGCCCCGAAACTCTCCGGAAGCCCAGCTCCTCTCCTGGCTGCACTATGAGCATCTCCACTCTACCAGTAGCCCTCCTGGCAGGGGCAGCTGCGGGAGCCTGTGAGATGCTGGCTTTTCCTTCTCTGAGGCACAAGCATGCCGGGTGAGCCTTCAGAGCAGGCCAGTCTGCAGCGTGGCCTGCAGGAGAAATCCTCACTCTCCAAGACAGAGCAACCAGCCAATAACGACTTCCCTTGCACCTGTGCCTGTTGCAAGCATTTTTATCATTTTGCCATGCTTCATTGACCGATGGATTTTTTCCAGCTTTGCACTTTTTTTTATTACTATTATTTCTATCTTCATCATTACCTCCGTGCCTCTGATGGCATTTAGATATGAACCGCCTATGAACCTTCGAGCCCGATTGTGCCATGACAAAAAATACTGTCGTTTACATTCTGTGCCAAAGTATTATATAAAAACACATCAACGAAAAGGAAATTCAGGAAGCTGGGAGTAAAGATATATAGTCAGCAAAGTATATAACTTCTGGCGTATTACTGCCTAATCCTAACATAATTATTCTCATCCTTTTATTTGATTAACTTCTAATGGTTCCTCTTGGTGTTAAAGGTCCCACTCTGATCATTTGATTTTAGTGTCTGCTATAATTACCGATAATGTTCTTTGCAAGACAATTTAATGATAACCGCATAATGGCCTATATGAAGAAAGCTGCAGGGTTTCAAAGCTTTTGAGTAATATAAAATACATTAGACTAACACAAGCTATCAACATGACAGGGAATGTTTGATTTACACTCAGGACTAGGTTATAGCGTTGTGGAATTTTTTTTTCTTTTCTTTTCTTTTTCTTTTTTTTTTTTCTTTTTGCAGCCGTTTACAATAAATGACAGAACAGTTGGACAATCTGCAACTTGCTGATTGCAAAAAAAAAAAAAAATTGTATCGCAAAGTTTGGAGTGGTGCAAAGGCATCCAGGGGAGCTCTAGGGGAGCCTTGTGTTTGGAGCAGAACTGAGACAAGAGCCACGGGCCTGGTTCCCTAGGGCAGCCACCAAATTAGCCTTCCCCTGACAAAGATCAGCCAAAAAGGAATCTCTTTGCTCACCAGGTCCGAACAATCAAGGATCTCTCCAGCAGTCATATTCACCAGGTAATTGTTAGCTGCCGGCACCTGCTCCAGTAGCCAAAGCCTCAATCAGTCAACTTTTTTTTTTTTTTGGATCCAAATAAAAATTGTTGTATTTTTAGTTCCTCTGTCTCTCCTTTTTCCAAACAAATAAGCAAGCAAAAGAAAAAACAAAAAACACCCTCAAACAAAAGAACCCCTTTTTCTAAGCCCAAATGGCCAGCAGAGTTGACATCATCTTCCTCCTGGCCTGCCCCCCTCGGTGTTCAGAATTTGGGAGCCTGGCACATGTGCCTTGTCCCTTCAAAACAAAGTAATCACTCACTACTCTGGCCAAATGCAGCATAATTGATGGTGTGAGTGGATGGAGAAAATTTCCTGTCAGGAAAAAAAGGTTAACCGTGGACATATTACACCAGGGTCTCTGATTCCAGGATAATGGCATTTGGACAAAAGTAGGGCCCCGTCCTTTTTATAGCACTTTATGCCCCATTAGTATTATTGCAAGTCCCAGGACCTGCCTGTTCGGGCACTTAATCAAAAGCAATGGGTTGAAAATCATGTCCCAGCTCTCCTCATATTTGATTCATTCCTCCCAGATAGGAAGAAGTAAAAAACACATTACTAGCATCAAAACAGCACATGCATTATGTGCTAAGCAGTTGAGAAGGCTATCATTGGGTTTTATCCCTTTGGGTACTTGGATGGACAAGTACTTTCCTATTCATCCATTCAGTGAACTGGGGCAGCCATATTTCATTTTTTTCCTTCCCCTGACAGACAATCCGTTAGTTTTCCACAGATCTCTCTTTTAAAGACACATTCATGTCACTTATTTTAATTGTAGGCTTCAGGCAGCAAAGCCTAGAATGTGTGTTCGCATACATGTGCGTGCATACCCGCACACACACACACACACACACACACACACACACACAACTGGAAACCCACTACTTGGATGTAGCTCCTCTGAGAGCCAAATCTAATAATAGGAGAAGAACATTTCTTAGGGGAAGAATTAATTTATACACTTAATTACTCGGGATCCACTTCAAGCTCTCCGCCTTAACGCTCTTTCTTTTGGAGAGAGTTTTTAACTAAATGCCTAGTGTTTTGACAGACCCCGAGGAGAACCTGCCTCACGTAGGTGGAGGGGCCTCGCCTTGTCCCTGCCCCAGCACCATGGCCCACTTGCCCAGTCTCCCGGAAGATATGTGGGCCTCGGCCATGGATCAGAGGCTCTGCTTCTGTTAATATTGTTCGGGGTCTGAAGGAGAGGGACTTGGGCCCAGTGAGCCACTTTCCCTCTGCTCCTACACTCTCTGGGGCTTCCAAGTGGATTTTCTGCTAGATGGCTCAGTCCTAGCATAACCAGGAAAAATGAAACCATTTCTTCTGTCTGTTCAAAACAGGGTAACATCCAGGTCCCTCTTCATTTAGAAGGCTTTTGAAGGCTTTTGTCTCAGGAATGGCCTTTGTCCTTTTCAGGAATTCATCTCATTTACCAATATCTTGATGAAAAGTAAAAGGACATAATCAATTATGAAATTGCCTGGCACTGGGAGAAGGGTTACCTGTGCTGGGCTAACAAGGCAAGAGAGTTATTATCTGCTTTTGAAATCATCAGAAACATGGATTTGGCAAAAGGGTCCCACAGAGCCACACAGGTCAGGGAGGCTACATGTAGGTTGGTCTAGCCGACTTAGAATCCTGGATACCAGAGATCCCAAAGTGAGTTCTGGCTAGGTGCAGAGGGAGCAAGTCCCTGAGAAGAAGCTGATGCGGGCCCATGATTATCCAAATTGGGGAGGGGTAGGATGGGGGGTTCTGGAATTGTGGGCAAACAGAGCAGAGACTCAGAGATTAGTCAGAGAAACAGCGTGTGACCCATGGCCCCATCTTCTGAATGGGGACAGATTTAGGCTCCTAGTGGATAACCACCCTATCAGCCTGCCAAGGGACCTGCACATCCCTCCAGGGTCGACATTTGAGGTTTAACCATTGTTTATTGATGAGCCTTGTTAAAATATACACCAAATATATCTGAAATGGATGAAACAACACATAAAAGTAACATGTCATCACATTAAGATTAATTTAGGTTCAATCTTTTAGTGACCTCATAGAACATTTTGCTTATATTAAGATATGTCGGAAAATACCTCTTTTTTTTAGCATCCTACGTTCCCTACGTTCCATTAAATATCAATATAAACTCTATACTACAGAGGTGATTATTTTTAAACCTTGAGAAAATCTAGAAGAAAATCAAATTGACCATTTATCAAGCCTCAGGAGAGAGGGCGAAAATGATTTTTCTAAGCTTAGAAGCAATATAGAAACCCTCAGAGGAAAGGAGTGACAGATTTCACTATATGGAAGAACAAAATATTTCTGTATGCTTAAAAGAAAGACGCAAACAAGAGGTTGGGAAAATATAACTATGACAATGAGTTAATATCTTTATTATTTAAAATGATCCTATTAATTGGTAAGAAAACACCAGGTCTCAAGAATAAGCTAAGAACATAAGCACAATTCATAGAACAGAAAACACAACTAGTAAGCAAGAATATAAAAAAGTGTTCAGCTTCACTAGAAGCCAAATACATGTAAATTTTTTTAGAGAATATTTCATTTGTAAATAAATAATATATTTCATAAATAAATATATTTTTCATTTGCAACTCTTGTACATTCCTGGGGGTCTTGTAAATAGATGAAGCCTTTCAGACAGCAATCCAAAGTTATAAAAATATTTATTCTCTTTGACTCTGGAATCCCATTTCTGGGTCTCTAACCTGGGAAAGTACTCCAAATGATGGAAAAAGTAATGTGCAGAGGTCTTTACTGCAGTGTGGCTTATCACAACAAAAAAACAAAGAGAACCCAACATCAACAAGGGGTGCTTTCGCCACGTCTACTCAATGGAATATAATCTTAAATGGTAGTCATGTGGATGAATGCTCTCTTTACTATCAGATGAAAAAGGTAGTATACACAATTGGATATAAAGTACGATTTCCAGTATGTAGAAAACATGCACATATAAAAAATATATCAAAACCCACTATACACCTACTCACAGGGATAAGATTAAATAAACACAAACATACAAAACTGACCACACCAAGGACTAGCAAGTTTGTGAGGCAACTAGAATTCTCATATATTATTGGTGGGACGGTGGACCTACGAAGTGGTACCACCACTCTGGAAAACGGTTGGTCAGTTTCTTAACAAGTTAAATATATACTTACTGTGTGAGCTAGAAATCCCATTTGTATTTACCCAACAAAATAAAAACATACACCTACCAAAAACCTGTACGTGAATGTCTATGATAGCTTTAGTTCTAACTGCCCCAAAATGAAAACAATTCAAATGTTCATCAACTGGCACATAGATCAACAAATGGTGGTCCATCCATACAGTGGAAAACTCTTCAGAAATGAAAAGGAATGAAGGACTGACAGACACAACATAGCTGAATCCCAAAAGTGTTATGCTAAGTGAAAGACAACAGGCATAAAAGGTTACATATCATATGATTCTATTTATATGACATTCTGAAAAAGGCAAAGTTATGGGGACAGAAAAAAAATGAGTGGTTGCTAGGGGCTTCACGTGGAGGGTGGGGGGATTGACTGCAAAGGGACATGAGAACTTTTTTGAAGGAACTGTTCTATATCTTGATTATGGTGTTAGTTACATGATTTTGTGCATTTGTCAAAAATCATAGAACCAGTTCCTCAAAGGTAATTTTCTTCCTGTAAGTAAACTATACCTCAACTAACCTGACCACCATCTACCAAAAAAAAAAAAAAAAGCAATCCAGAGTTCTGGCAAAATAATAAGACTGTGGGTGATTCTTCTCTTTACTCCATTCTGCAAATTTTCTGACGTAACTTTGAGAAGGAAATATATATGTGTGGAGTGTGTGTGTGCATGTGTGTGTGGTATTGTTGTCCTTAGGGAGGGATAATTCATGATTAGAGGAGTATTTGTCTAAAAACAAATACTCTATTTCAAATAGTTACCGACAAGAAGTAAACAATGTGAAAGATCCTTTGCAAATTCTGAAGTTACCCAATCCAGGAGGCTCTTCTCTGACTCTGCCTCTCTTTGGATTTTTAATAGAGCTCTGCTTTTCGCCTGACCTGACCTCAGCTCTCAAATCAGATGACAATGGTAAAGGAACTATATGTATTTAACTTATAAAATAAAAGACTTAGGGATGCCTGGGTGGCTCAGCAGTTTAGCACTTGCCTTCATCCCAAGGCATGATCTTAGAGTCCCAGGATTGAGTCCCATGTCGGGCTCCCTGCGTGGAGACTGCTTCTCCCTCGTCCTATGTCTCTGCCTCTCTCTGTGTGTGTCTCTCATTAATAAATAAATAAAATCTTAAAAAAAGAAAAGAAAAGAAAAGACTTTGGAATAAAAGTGGAATTTATTCCAGAATGCAAGGTTGGTTCAACACATGACAATTTATTGATGGGATATATTTACCATATTAATAGAATAAAGGACAAAGACCATGAAATCATCTCAATAGGCATACAAAAAATGCATTTGACAAAATCCCACATCCTTTCCTGGTTAAAAAAAAAAAACTCAACACACTAGGAATAGGAGAGGGAACTTCTTCAATCTGATAAAGGGCACCCGCCAAAAGCCCACAGCTAATGTCACCCTTAATGGTGAAAGACTAAAAGATTTCTCCCTAAGATCAGAAACACGAAGAAAATACCTGCTCTCACCATTTCTGTTCAACATTGTCCTGGAGGTTCTAGCCCAGCAATCAGGCAAGAAAAAGAAATGCAAGGGATCAGATTGGAAAGAAGCAATGAGAACTATTTCTATTTGTGGATAAGATGATCTTGTATACAGACAATCAATCTACAGAACAATGAGAACAAATGGGAAATGGGTGATGAAACTGTTCTGGAAGGAGGTTAGTTGCATGATTCTGTGAATATGCTAAAAAAAATCAGTGAATCCTAGGGTGACTTTTGTGATATGTGAATTATTGCCTCAATAAAAACAGAAAGAACCTCTCTCTCCCTGAGATATTTGGAAAAGTAACTGGAGAGGGTCAGCAGGCAAAGTGTATGTAAATACCAGACAGCCTCTGGGACAATAGGATCTGCATCAGCTGCAGAGTTTTCCAGCTATCAGACATTGTGGGAGTAACAGGGAGGTCATGAGGTGGGCATTGTCCAGGCCTCTCCTAGTTTGGCAGGTTTGAGACTACCTCCGACTCACCTCTTAGCCTCATAGCCTGTAGCAAAGCACCCATTGGCAGATATCACTGACTGTACCTCTATGACAAATATCTGAATGTGCATCTTCCTCTCCCTGATTATAAAGTCTTTGAGTGAGAGGGCTGTTCCCCAAAGTGTCAATACAGTGCCATAAACTTGGTCGATAGGTCTGTTAAATGAAGAAAATCGTAAAGCAGGTGCAATTTATGTTTAGCGCATCCTCCCCCCAGAACCCTATGAGGTTCCTTGATCTGCCCCTTGCCATGTCTCTGGGGGATCTGAGGGTCTTGATGTGAGGTGATAGTGCAGGGGGCGCTCAGTTGAAGCCACTGTGCTCTCCATCGTTGCACAGGGCAGTTCTTAGCACCTTCCTACTTGAAATGACTCCATCCCACAATATATTGAACATTACAAATGTACTTATTTGTACATGAATACAAGAAATCTCATTTATTTTTAACTATCTGAGTTGAGTTGTGGTCGAATAGTTGACCAAACGATATACTTTGCAAACATTTGGTTAAAGTTTAATAATTTTGATTTTGCAGTTTTCTTACTTTAGAGCCAATTTTTTTTCCAAGTCGCAAAAATAATTTTATAGGCTCTTACAAAAGTACTCGGGTCCAGAGCATTGCGTTGCCTAAGGCGACATGCTGGATGAGACGTTTTTGTAGACTTTATCAGGGAACAGATGGGGACGCATTTGAGTGACCAAGGAGTCCCCTCCTAACCCTTAAAATCTCTCCTCTAAGGAGGTTTGCTTACTGTACACATGTTTTGACCGGGCCTGTCTCTTTAAAATGGGAAGCAGCCCAGTGGCCTGGCACCTCAGAGACCCCCAGTGCCCTTCGCAGGGCCACATGTTGCCCACAGTGGTGGAGGAGTGGGACACACAGGCATTGACAAAGATTAGGAAAGATCGATGAACACGGACGCGGATTCATTCCCCACCGCTGGACTAATCAGTCGGTTTTCACAAGCACTTTATTCCCCCGTCATATCAGCCACAAATACCCGCTTTAACGCTTGGGATAAGCCCTGCACCAGCCAAATTGATTATATTATTTGGTTTGCTTTAGGAGGAGAAATGGAAAAGACCTTTGCCCTCCCCTCTATAAAAAGCTGAAGCAAAACCAAGTAAAACAGGGAAAATAACAACCATTGCGGCATCTGACAGAGTAGAAGAGCCTGCCGCCTGGTTCACAGAATACTTTAGGGAGATTAAATGACCACATCAACCTGTTTGGTCTCCAAACCACCGACCCCTGATGTCAGGAGTCCTGGAGGGAAGGCGAGCAGCTCCTTGCTGGTCCTCCGGGAGCCCAAGCAGGAGGACTCGAATCCCTGCATGAGGTGGGGGGAAGCCTGAAACAAGACAGGCCCCCAAGGGGATAAGGTTAGAACATAAGCATCCTGGGGAAATCTATCTAGAGTGCGATGGGAGGACTCCATGCGCGCAGTGGGGGTGTTCAAAGGAGGAACCGGGCCAGGTGGAAACACAGGGGTACGTTCCTGGAGTGCAGGGGCCATGGCAGGGCCTGCCTTCCTTAGGAACGGGCAAGAGGGTGTCCGTCTGTGTGAAGGCAACCCATCCAGAAGGGATCAGGGAAAACAAATGGTCTGACCTCCTCTATTAATATAAGGGGGAAACTGAGGCTCAGGGGGGAGCAAGCGACTGGCTTTAAGCCATAAAGTACAGCTTCAGGACTTGAACTTAGATTTGGATCTCTTTAGTCCTATCTGGGGCTCTCCGCGTGGGGTCATCCGTGGCTCAGGGCCCATGGGACTGAACAGGCCATGGTAGCACATGTTTGAATCCACTCATCTCTTCTTCCCTGGAGTCATTCTCTCTGCTCCTGGGCACCCCCATCATTGATGGCAGTCTCCTGGAGGGCCCCCAGGAAAGAGGCACAAGCGTGTGAACACTAGGGGCCTGTGGGCTCAGGCTCTGTTAGGGAACTCACCAGAGGTAGGTGTCCCGGGAGGCAGGAAAGCAGGACTAGGGCACCGATTCAGAAGGGGGAGCAGGCTGCCCTGGGAGCTCACCTGAAGTCGTCGTGAGCCTGCCTGACCCACTACGGGGTCTGTTCCAGGAGCAGGAATCAGTGCCATCTGGCTGCAGGACGGTCTGTATCCTCCAGCAGGGACTTGGCGTCTCTGGACGGGAATGCCTCACTTTAGAGATGAGCATGTCAGATGAGACAATGCTCATAGCTCTGAAATTATGTGGGCCCCTGACTTCAGGGTTTGTCTTTGCTTATCTTAAAATAGAGGACCCCAAACTCTCTCTTGACCCCATTTCTTCTTAGCTACCACCTGCCTTTCTGTCCTTCCCAGGAGCACTCTCTGTAGGATTTGCTCACACTCATCTCTACCTCCTTGCCCCGAATTCTCTTCTCAGCCCCAGTTGGGTGGCTGTCCCCACCACACCAAAGGAACTATTCTTGCTAGAGTCACCAGTAGCTTGTATGTGGGCAACCCAAAGTCATTTCTCTGTCTTACCTTCCCTGACTTCTCCGTGGCAAGAGATACAGATAACTCATCCTTCGCCTGGCTGCTCTGGGCCCCACATCCCACTGGTGGCCGGTCCTCCTGGGCAGCCTACTTAGGCTAATTCTTCCTCTTCCCCTGCGCTCACTCCAAGGGTGGAGCTGCCTCAGGACTCAGGTCTTGGCTCTCATCCCTTCTTTATCTCCACTTTGCCTCTAAGTGTCCCATCCAGCCACCTTGGCTTCAAACCCCCTCTGTAGGGCAATGGCCACTGAAGCATATGTTTGGCTGCAGACATCACTGTGGACTCTCCATCTAACTGTTCAGTCACTCCCTCCAGATGAATAGCTAATAGTCATCTCCAGTTTCACGTGGCCAGAGGAGCAACCTCCATTCTCTCCCTTTAGCTGCCCTACTGGTCCTCCTCTTCTCAATAGACAATGTTGTCTAGCCCGTGGTTTACCTAGAGACCTAGAAGTTCTCCTTGGTTTCTTTTTCTCCCCCACCTCCACATCCAGACACCATCCACAGGGCCACCTGGCTTTATGATGACTCAGAGTTCATCTAGTATGGGTCTACTTCTCTCAGTCTCCGCCTCCACCACCACAGTCTACTCAGCTGTTACCTCCTGCCGGGGCTCTGGCACTACCCTCTGTCCCGGGCTTCCTGCTTCCTCCCCGGCCATTCCCATGACCAGTCCATTCTCCCAGTCCATTCTCCCCATGACCTCCCAGTCCATTCTCCCCATGACCACAAATCAGAGTGAGTCACTTATCTGTTTTACCATCCCCCCCATGGCACCCCTTAGCTCTTGGAGGGAACCCCTCCCCCGACTCCTTGGCCTGGTTTTCAGTGGGTTACCCACTCTGGCCCTTGTCTCTGTCTTTGACTTTATCTTTTTTTACTTGGGCTGAGCCATTTTCAACCATTTGACCTTTTGTTCTGGCCATTCCCTTGCTTGTAATGTTGCTGCCCTAGACCTTCACACGGTGGGCCTGTGCTTTCACACGACATTCTTTGAGATGCCTTCTTTGGCCATCAAAGCAAAATCACCTTTGCATCAACTAAGTCTTGGTATGTTACTTGCTGTTATTTGAGATTTTTTGGATTTGTTTTCTGTTCATTTACTGTCTGTATCATTATTAAACTTTAAGCTCCAGGAGGCAAGGACTTTGTCTATTTAATTCATTGTCATATCCCTGGTGTCTGAATTAGCCTCTGACACTTAGAAGGTATCTGCCCAACGAGTTTGTCGAATGAATGAGTCAATCAATAAATGATGCTTCCTCCCCGGCCATTCCCATGACCAGTCCATTCTCCCAGTACTTATTAAATCTTTTACTTATTAAATGATGCTGGGAGTAGAGTTTGGAAATCTCTTTTTTTAAAAAAAAAAATATTCAGCAACTAGGGATGCCCCTGTACTATGCTAGAGACTTAATGCATTTCCTGGGTAGATCGAAACAAGAATTTTCATTTTTAAAGGACTGTGGAGGACAATGCTTACCCTAAAGGAATAAATCTCTAATAGTGGAATTACAAGGCCTGTGACAAATACTTAAAAGATGGAGGTCAGTGGGGCCCTTTGCCCATGTATTCAAGTGGCATAGAAGACCGTTGTCTTTGCTTCCCCATGTCGCGGCCCTGTCCTTAGTTCAACAGCTGGGAGATAAAGTACCTTCTGTCTTTCTTGAAAGGAATCAATAATAAGAATGAGTACTTGGCTCTTTCCAAAAGGTCAGCTTGACACCTGATTTCTCAGGCTGCTCTCTTGATCCCTCCTCCCCGTTAATGGGGCAGCCTTTTCCTGCCTGGGAGACAACTTTCGAAGAACATATTTGTAATCTGATTCTGAGAAATATTATAGGGATTAAGATGGTATCTCCAGGTTCATTTGGTTTGGCCCCTTGAAGGATGGAAGGTAGGTCCAAAGCAAAGGTCAGCGTCTCCCCAGGATGAGCATCTGTGTGTGTGCACTTGTGTGCACGGGTGCAAGAAAAAGGACATAGGTAGGAGTGTGAGCGGGCAGTAAGATGCCCCACAAATGGGAAAGATTCTCTCTGTCTGCACACAGGGGGTTGCCTATAAAGCCCCCATACCCAGCAGTAAGCACGCAGAGGCACAAATAAATGTTGGCACATGTGTTCACATGTGTGGTACACACATGAGTGCATTAGCATGTGTGCTAGACAGGGCTTCGGCAGGTGTCTATAACCTTGTAATCATGTGACTCTACACATTCACTTACATTTCCTCATCTGTAAACTGGGACTGCTAAGTCCTATGCGTTTCACACGCTTGTTGCTGGGATGAAGTGAGAGCATAGAGGGAACACTCTTTGTAACTGGAAAGCTCTGCACGTCTTATTTATGTTGCACTCAAGTGTGGCCCACACGAGTGTCTAAAGTGACAGGCAGGCCTCTGCACTTTGGCGGGGGGAAGGAAGAGAGTCTCAGGGAATTCCTATCGGACAGGGCCCTTTTACTTATGAGGGACCACAAACCCCCCTGGGAACGGGGCTTTGGCAAGAACCATTTCTAACATGCTGGAGACAGGCCAAGTCCCCAGAGGTCCTGGAGATCCCCTGTCCCTCGAGGCCCCAGGCAGCCCTCCAACATCGCCAGCCCAACACCTCTTGCTCAGAGCCCTGGCCTCTCTAGAGAGATGCCTCACTTTAGGAAAAGCTGATACACAAAGCAGAAGTGCCAAGCACAAGTGTGACAATTAACCTGGGGGGTGAGGGTTACAAGCTGGCAGGCTGGGATCCTACGGTTTGGAAAACATCTGGGCCCCCTGGCCCGGCGCCCCACCCCCATGCCATACCTCCCACCTCTGGCAAAGCCGCGGGGTGGAGGTGGATTATCTTTTTTTTTTTTTTTTTAATGAATAGGATGGGCTGTGGGCGCCTGGCAGGCCCCATCTGTCCGCTGCCCTGACTCAATTTGATTCCCATTCACCCGCCTTTGTTTGCCTTCCTTTTTTGATCAGCAATCTCGTGGGGGGTGGGAGTGCAAAGGCTTAATGTTCTCGATGGGTTTGCGAAGCCGGGACCCTCTCCTGGCCACCCACCCCCCTGCAGCCCTGAGATGCTGTTGGAGGTGAGTGTCCTCAGGCTGGCAGCTCCCTGCAGCACAGGGCCCTGGTCAGGCCAGCCTCCTGGGTGCAGCAGAGGGGTGGCGGGCAGAGATGCCTCCAGAAAGAAGGTGGTATGCCATGGTATGAGTTACCAGGCAGGAGGGCAGCTGCTCCCTGGACCACAGGAAAATGCACCTTCCAAGGGTCAGGGGCCTCTCTAAAGAAGGGGAGAAGAGGAAAGGCAGGGGAGATAAGCTGGGGGCCCCAGTGGCTTCTGAGTAGGTGGGGACCACAAATCTGGAGGTGTCACCACTGTAAGCCATATCGCCTCTTTTTAAATAGAAAAGGTAAAAGACCAGCTCATTAAAAAAATTAAAAATTTTGAGTTTAAAATATCACCCGTAACCTCACAGCCATAGGGTAAAACTATTTTGGAGTTTGCACAAGACTTTGGTGACCAGGGATTATTTTGCAAAATGTCATATTGTCTAAAAAGGGACCCAGGGAACTTTAGAACTGAAATGGGGCATGAGGACGCGCCAGGAGCCCATTTTGCAGATGGCATGACCAAAGAAAGAGCCCAGGCCTCTGGACACCTGGCTCAGTGCTGGTCCCTAGCTTCTGGGGCCAAGGTTATGGCATGAGAGGATTAACCGGCCACTGTCCAAGGACCCTAGTTGTCTGCGAAGGTTTAGAGGCATAGGTATAGAAATAGCTCCTAGCCTCCTGATGTCTGGGTGAGGGAGAATAGAGGTAAGATCAGATAATAGCAGGAAAGATCAATCCAGAAGCTTCTACCATGTGGGCTGGACCCGTTAGAGGTTGGGAGGTACAGATTTAGATTTTCTTGGTGCGATAACCAGAACTGTGCGGCCTGGCATTGTGGGCAGCCTGTTTCTGCCCAGCGGGGGGCACTAGACTGTGTTTTACATGGGTCACAGTTGGCATGGACTACAGCCAACACCTGGCTAGCTTGTCCTGAAGGAGTGGCCATCCTCCAAGAAATGTGAGATGTAGCCCAAAAGCTATAGGATGAAGTAGAAAGCTTGGGGGGGGGGGGCGGCGGGCAGTAGGGCACAACAGAGGTACAAGTAATGGGCCACACAAGGGGGAGAGATTACTCTCAGCCACAGGATGGCCACAGGGCAGGTTTGGGAAGAAAGCCCCTGAGCTGGTTTGAATGGAGGAGATGGGTCCTCCAGGAAGGGAGAGTGGTGTTACATGTCTGCAGAGAAGCCATGTGAGGGCAGAGGCAGGGCTGGTCAGGTGTCTGGGCAAAGATGTGTGAGGCAGAGCACTGGTTGGCCCTGTGGTGCACAACTAGGGGCTAAGGAGAGCCAAGGGCAGGAATAGGAGAATAGGTTGAAAGAAGGTTGGGGATCCCTTTGGCTACCCAGCTTTACCAGGAACCTGAAAGGAAAAAAGCATTTGCACACAAGGACCACATTTTTCATGTACTTGTGGACATTCGCGATGGATAAGCCAATGTCTTTAACAGCACCATCACCTTCTTCGTGGGTTTGATCATTCTGAGTTTTCTCAGTGAATGGATGCCACTCTCCACTGGAGCTCTTGAAATGCTTTTACATTGAAAGGTGTCCTTCCACTTGACAAGATCTTGAGAGCATCCTGGGAGCCCAGCCTGCTTGAAGCAGGCATAGCAGGGTCCCCTCATGGCCCTGCCTTCCGGATGTTTACACCTCCCAGAGCCAGGATTCAGACACAAACAATGGAAAGTGTCATGAGACAAATATGTCGGAGTGCCAAACCCAATATATATGTATATAACCCAGGGCCCAAACGCCTGCTACTGTAGACGGTACTCTAGAAATTTGGAGGCAAAATCTCTGTGGGTAGGGTAGCAAGATGGGCTTTATGGGCAATATAGGATTTGATTAATCCTTAAAGGGTGTGTGGTAATTGGATAGGTAGACGAGTGAATGGCATATGTGCTTCTAGTTAATTATTTATTTGTGTTCATCTGCTTATTTATTTTTTTATTTTCAGAAATTAAAAAAATATGGAAAAGTACAGAGATTAATATAGAGACAGGTGTGGCCACCACTCCAAATTGATGGTTATTAATATTGTGTCCCATTTGCTTTGTTTTGTTAAGTAAAAAAAAAAAAAAAACAATAGTTGGAGTAGAATTGACATCCCTTCTGTCTCTCCCCACTTTATCTCCTGCCAATTCCCTCCCGGTCTGTGCCTCACAGCCAAGTCACTGCCATGGTGAATTTGGTGCATAGCTTTCTAGCTTATTTTAAATACTTTCCCAAACATCTTATTTTAAATACTTTCCCAAATGTCCCAAATATCTGTGAACAAATATTAGTAGTGTTTCTTAAATTAATATAAAAGCTATACTGAAAGCACTGTGCTGCAAGTTTGCTTTTGTTTGTTTACTGAGTTATGTGTGGGTTGAACAGTGTTCTTTTTACTTGCAATGTGGCCTTCGGTCACATGAATGCTGCAATAATTTTTTTCCTGCGATCTTACTGTCACAGTGAACATGCTCTTAAACTACTCTTTACACATATGTATGAGAATATAAGCAGGATTACTGGGTTCTGGGGAATGCATGGTTTTATGGTTATACTAATTTACATTATTAACTGCAGTTAGTTTTAAGTAGACAATTTTGCAAATAATCTGGTGAGTATGAGAGATTACATTTGTGCTCCACTATCACTTCTATTTACAAAGCATATTACATTAAAATGTCCTACTCTTCATCAAAGGTGAAGACGCATGGTGGTTTTTGCTAAGGTGGCTCTAGGATTAAAAAAAATACAAATACATTTTCATTTACTAACGTTAATAAGAAGAATAATTTTTAATTGTTGACGTTGAAGAAGGATGATAAATAAAAGGATATTTTTTGAATAGGAAACCTGTCCTGCTGAGTTATGTGTAAAAACTGTCAATTGGACTTGGGTTATTGTAAATGTACGCATACCACAGACCAACTTACTTTATGACTTTGGGCCTTGGTAGACAGATGATAGATAGATAAGATAGCTTAGATAGATGATAGATAAATAATAGGTAGATAGATGATAGATAAATGATAGGCAGATACATGATAGAGTGTGAGAGAGCAAGAGAGAGAATATTATATATAGTTCTTATGGGCACAATACATGCAGAGAATACATGCTGGCTTTAAGCTCTCCTGAGCGTGGTGATTTGTGGGTGCTCTACTCTGACCTGCCTATCGTCACATTAAAATCACATTACTGAAATCCTTTGTATGCATTAGGGCTTTCATAATCACAGAATGGGTAAGATATTAAAATTTGCCTTCTTTGCCAAGTATACATTTGCTTGCCTTTTCCCTGTGAAGATAGTTTCTGTAAAATGGAACATGAGTAATTTCCCTAGCAGGGACAGTGGGCAAAGGTGGAAAGGTGAAAGGCAGTCCTATGGCCAGCTGGCTGAGAGCTGGGCAGGCATGGATGTTTCTGGAGGTCCAGAGGTCAGAAAGCCCACATGGAGAATGGGGTATCCCTTGGTGGCCAGTAGCAGAGGGGTGCATGAAGGAGGACTGGGTAAGGCCGTGTCAGCCCTCAGAGACGGTGTTCAGCATCTCCTGCTCACCCCTGCCTCTGACACACACACACACACACACACACACACACACACACACACACCTCCAAACCAGAGGGTATTCCCCTGAAGGGACGCATGTAGGCCACTGCTCCATGGTCTCCTGCTTATTCAAAGTGAGGGAGAAGACTGGCCCGGGGTAGATGTGACCTGCACGGTCCACACCTCGGCTCTTGGTGGTGCACACATATTTTAAAACACCTACAACAGCTGCGTGGAAATGTGAATCGCGGCAGAAGCCACCTGCACGGTGAGGTGGCTCAGGCTGGCCAGCTGGCTGGCCCTGTCCCATTGAGGGCACTTCCTGCCAGAACTCCTCTCTGGAGGCAGGGGCACGCTCCTTCCTTCCTTTCAGAGTATTTCCACATCCAGTTGTATCTTGGCTGATCCTCACAACACCCCGGTGAGCTGAGTTGGAAAGACCTGGAGGCCCCCCTGGGCAGAGGTTAAGCAGCTTTGCTGAGGTCATATATTTTAGCAGCAGGGCCAGCCTGGAGCCTGGGCCCTGGACAAGGATGTCTGAGATGCCACTGCCACGTGCACACCCACATGTGCTTGTGTACACACACAGTCTGCATCTTATGGTATTCTTCACAAGAGGGCAAGGCCTGCATCTTACCCCTCTCTGAATCCTTGAAACAATTTTCTAGGGAGTTACTCTCCCCAAAAAAGCTGAGTCCTTTTCTTCTGTTCCGGGGTAGCCAGAGTCCTTGCGTGCCTTCAAACCTCTTCTGTCTGGGGCTATGGACATTTTAGAATAAAAAAATTGTACAATCCTCGGCGCCTGGGTGACTCTGCGGCTGAGCATCTGCCCTCAGCTCAGGGTGTGATCCTGGGGTCCTGGGATCCATCCCGCCCGGGGCGACCCTAAGGGAGCCTGCTTTTCCCTCTGCTTGTGTCTCTGCCTTTCTCTCTCTCATAAATACATAAATAAAATCTTTTAAAAAATTGTACTATGCAAAGCCTCCTAATCGCCACCCATCAGCCCCCTTCAGACCTCCAAAATGGTCCTGAGCGCTGTGCATGTGCTGACATAAACATGTCACAGCTGCCATCTGTCACACGAGTCACTGCTGGAGGAGCTGCCGGGAGAGTCACTGGCCCGCAGGACAGGGCCTCATGGGAGCGTCGCCACCCCGGTGCAAGAAGTGGCTGACCGCCCTCCTGGCCTCCCCGCCGTGCCTTCTTCAGCGCCAGCCTCCCGGGTTCTTCCCTGTTCCTCAGCCCTCCTGCCCTCCACCCTCCACTGGCAGGTGCCGCGTCTATTTTTGGCAGCAGAAATGAACTTGAGAGTAGAAGGCCCCGTGCATGCAGGCAGCTAAACAGAACCAGGGGCTGGAACGAGTGGCCTGAGAAACAGACCGCCTTGCAGAACCATCGGGAGAGGGCGGGCCAAGTCCTGGATTGAACGGTGTTGGCCCTGAATGCCCAGAGAAGGCCAGCAGGTCAGGGGGACTTCAAGGAGGAGGCGGCCTGGAGACGGCCCTGGAGATGGGGGATTCCTATAGAATGAAGGCGCAGGAGGGCACAGAGTCTGCCTCTCCCCATTTTTCCTCTGTGCCTCCAAGGCTGGAGCCTCGAGGCCACCGGGAGTGTCCCTGCGGGGGTCGCCTCCGCACTCACCCTGCAGAGAGGAGACATTTCCCAGCCAGCACTCCGTTTCCCTTTGCTTTCCCTTTCCCTTCAGAAACCAGAAAGACAAGGGAAATGGGGGGGGGGGGGGCGAGGGGTTGGGGGGTTGGGGGCGGGAGGTGGCAGCAAAGGGGCTTCCAGGCAAAGCCGGGGCTGGCGGACGGGCGCCTAGAAGGATAAACCACTCCGATCGCCGCGCTGCCCGGGCCACACAACTTGTGGGTGTTGGCGTGAGGCCTCAGCGACCCGCTCTAATTGAAATCACTTTCCCCGACCCCATTCCCACGTCCGTGAGAGCGCGCCGCTGGGGGGAGGGGGGCGCAGGTGGGAGGACACCCTGCGGGGCCGCGGAGCGCGCGCCCACCGTCCTCCCCGGGCCGCCCAGCCCCGCCTGCGCGCACCTGGGGGCTCGCAGCGGGGCCGGGCCTGCCCCCTAGAGGGCACTGGGGGCATCGGGGGGCCTGTTGATCGGCACTAGGACTGGGGCCCTTCCACGCGTGGTGGCGAAGAGGCTCCGGTGCCCGTGCCGTGCGGTGCGCGGGGACGAGCCCACCTTTACCTAGAGGGACCCGCCAGTGCGGAGGGATGGAAAACCCCGCTTACGGTGATCCAAGCCTAGACTCTCTCACACATAAATCAAAGTATTTCTGCACCGTTACAATACACTCTGGTGTTCCCTGGAAAGTGACCACCTCGTGGATCAAGGGAAAGGGAACTCTTCTTCCAGTTCATCTCATTAGGAGTTGTTTACCATTTAGGCACCTTGAACAATGGCAAAATAACGTATCTGTATCCAAATCTCCACTTCTTTCTTTCTCTACTTATGTGCACATGTATATGTAATGGGTTACATACACATGCATACATATGCATGTATACACAAACACACACACCAAATATACTTTTATATCGTTTCAAAATGTCAAATATAAAGAAGTTCCAATAGTATTCAGTTGAATATCATCTAGTCTTAAATACAAACTTATTATTGTGACTCACTGTCTCCTGGAGCAGATATGCATGAATTTCCATACAAAAATGTACATTATTGGATTAGAAATTACTTTTACTTTCCATCTCTCTCTCTCTTTTTTTAAAGATTTTATTTATTTATTCATGATAGAGAGAGAGAGGCAGAGACACAGGCAGAGGGAGAAGCAGGCTCCATGTCGGGAGCCCGACGTGGGACTCAATCCCAGGTCTCCAGGATTATGCCCTGGGTGCTAAACCGCTGAGCCACCCAGGCTGCCCACTTTCCATCTCTTTATATTGATACTCAGACAATTGTGTTGACCTTTGGAAAGGGATTTCAGATCCTTTAGAGTTGAGAACTATTGTTGTTAGTTCTCTGGGTCTTAGTTTCCTCTTCTTCCGCAGGAAAAAAAAATGGGGACAATACGATGTTAAAAACAGCAAAAATGTCATACGGAATCATATGCATGGAGCACTGAGCCCAGGATACTGCTGTCAAGGGAAACACTGCTGATTAAGGTCCCTAGGAAGTCCAGATTCCAAATGTGGAGGGGGGTGGGGAGGTGAGGCTGGCAGATGAAGGTGGGGGTGGGGGTGGCTGGGCTTGGGGGCAAGGTGGGGTGGGGTGGGGTAGATGCAGAGCACAATTGTGAACCAGAATTGGAAGACCAAAGGCTGGTGGTAGTTTTCCAAGTGAGTTATATGCAATGCATGGAGATTTTTTTTTTCTCTTAAATTATTAAACAGCTAAGAAAAAGAAAGGGAAAAAACTTCCCTTAAGCACATATTGACCATCTACTATGTGCCAGCACTCTGTTATAGGACCTTTTTAGAGTCTTACCTCACCCCAGTGAGGCAGGTATCATTTAACCACATAGATGAAGAACTGGGTGTACACTTAGGAAGTAAGACTTGAACCAAATCCATTTGATGTCACAGTCGGTATGACATACTGCCCCCAAAAACTTGCCAGTGGGCTTGTTTTTATTTTTGCAGATTGGTGGTTTAATTAAGGCCCTCTGTCTTAGTCAGCAATTTTGGTCTATGATACTTGGCTGAGCCTAACGCCTAGACATCAAAGGCAATACAAATAAAAATTCAAACATAGAGCTGAACTGATACGAAGACATTGGTACACTTTTGAAAGAAATAAAACAATATATATACAAATGGAAAACATACTACCTTCTTGGATGGGAAGACTTAATATCATAAAAATTTCAATTCTCTCCCAAATCATTGTATAAATGTAATGAAATTCCAATTGGAATTCAAATGGAATTTTTATTGTGTCAAATTATCTAAAAATTGATATGAAAAAGTAAATGTCTGAGAAAGGCCAAGGAAAAATTTAAGAATAGTTGAGGAGAGATAACTTGACTTAGTAGATATAAAAAACATACAGAATGGGGTTGACATAGAAACAGAATGGGAAACCCAGAAATAGATCTCTGTGAAAAAAGGTAGTATTTTTAATAAATGATGCTGATAATCTGCTTAGAAGAAAAATATATTTAGGTTCCCTGCCTCACATCATATTTTTAAAAATCTACCTGGATTAAGGCCTTAAATGTAAAACAAATGAACAAAAAACAAAACCATAAATTTATACAAGAAAAAATATATAAATTTTATATATTTGAATATATATAAATTATATTCTATATTGTGATATATAAATTAATTATATTTATATATAATTTATATTTATTTATAAATATAAAATTTATATTTATATATTTGTATATAAAACTTCCCCAGGGCTATGATTGAGGGAAAGAATAGTGTGGAATAGAAAACAATTATAGCAAGTCAGGAAATTCTGAAGCTATAAAGGAAAAGATAAGGTATATTCAACTGTGTAAAAATTGTATAACATTAGTTTAACAAATAGATTGGGGAACACGTTTTCAATGCAGATGTTTGAAATAATGTTAATATCTCAACTGCACGAAAAATTTCTGACAAATGAATAAAAAACCCCAAAGAACAGTTAATTGGAAAATGGGCAGAGGATATGAAGAGACAGTTCAGAGAAGATCAAGTTCAAATATCAATAAATTCATGAAAAGATATTTAACTTCTCTAGCAGTCAGTTAAATGCAATGGAAATAACAGTAAGATAGCACTTCAACCACAAGACTAGTAAAATGTGAAGAGTGATAACTCATACCACTAATGAAATGTTAGGGGGAAAGTGTCCTCTTATCTACATTTTGAGGAAATACGAATCATGTTTTTAGAATGCAACCAGGTGATGATTTTTAAGATGTAAGATATGCATACCCTTCAACATAGCACCCCACTACTGAGAATCTGTCCTTAAGAACAAGATTTTGGTAACAAAACATCTTAGTTAAGGTCAAAGATGTTGACATCAGCATTCTTTGCAACTATGCAAATTGGAAACAAAATTAATGCCTATTGATAGAGGAATAGTTGACTAAACCGGGGAAACATTTATATAATGGAATATTGCAAAGCTCTTTTAAAAAGATTTTATTGAATATCATTTTTTATTGACTTTGAGGAATTATCATCATATGCCTTTGAATGAGGAAAGCACCTGCAGAGAATAGTACATAATATGACCCAATTTTGTAATTATGACCCCCCCTTGGTACATATATATATATTGTGTGTAAATGGCCATGTGAGCATAAAGAATATTAATGGAGAGATTCAAAACAAATTGATATCAATGAACATGGAGATGAACTGGGGGTGGAGATGGGGTGTGTGTGTGTGTGCAGGGAATCAAGAGGTTAAAAAAGATATTAAAGATTGTTGACCTTGATAACATCAACATGAGTGATATGACCTAATTTGTGTAAAATTGTGTGTGTGTGTGTGTGTGTGTGTGTGTGTGTGTGTGTATAAAACCATACATGGAGGGCAGCCCCGGTGGCTCAGTGGTTTAGTGCCGCCTTCAGCCCAGTGTGATCCTGGAGTCTCAGGATCGAGCCCCACGTCAGGCTCCCTGCATGGAGCCTGCTTATCCCTCTGCCTGTGTCTCTGCCTCTCTCTCTCTCTCTCCCTCTGTGTCTCTCATGAATAAATAAATAAAATCTTAAAAAAAAAACATACATGGAGAGAGAAGTCTGGAAGGACATTAATTAAATGTTAATAATATATTCATGGATTAGATATCATAAAGATGCCAATTCTCAGAAAATTAATATGCAGATTCAATACAACCCTAGTAAAAATCTCAGCAAGTATGGGTATGGGTCTGTGTGTGTCCATGCATATGTGTGCATGTATATATTGTGTGTAAATGGACAAGCTAATTCTAAAATGTATACAAAAATGCAAAGGGCAAATAACAGTGAAGATACTCTTGACAAAATAATCAAGATATGGGGTGAGGGCAGGGAGAAGGGAGGTGTCTTTCACTATCAAATATCATGACTTAGACTTACAAGCATATGGAAGCTAAGACAATACAGTGTGCAAAAAAACAAAAGAGAGATGAATAGCTCAATAAAGTTGAATAGGGTGTCCAGAAATAGGCCTACATATATGTGGAAACTTTATTTATAACAGAGGTGAACTGCACAGCAATAGGAAAAAGAAAATAAAAAATTAAAAAATTAAATTAAATTAAAAAAGAAAAGAAAAAGAAAATATTTTCAATAAATGATATTAAGTCTATCAGATATAAAAATGAAGAAAAATTGAAACTCCTACTTCAGCTCCTACTTCTCACCATAAACAAAGTGAATTCCAAGTGGGTTGTGACTGTCAATGTGAAAGGTAAATCAATAAAGCTTCTAGAAGATAATGTAAGGGGTTATCTTCCTTGACTTTGGGGTAGTGAAAAATTTCTTAAATCTAATAGAAATACCACTAATCTTAAAGGAAGAGATGACTACTCTGGACTACCTTAAGATGAAGAATTTCCTCTTACCAAAAGAAATCATTAAGAGTGCAAATAAGCCACAAAGTGGGACAAGAGATTTGCAACATATAAAAAATGAGAACTCAAAAGCAGAATGCACAAAGAATTCTTACTAATCAGTAAGAAAAGACCAAAAACCCAACAGAAAAAAGGCAATGGGTATTTTACAAAAGAGGATAAAGAAATGGCAAGAAACACATGAAAAGGTGTTCAATCTTACCAGTTATCAAAAACTTCATAATGAGATATGCATACCTCTTGAATGGCTAAAATGAAAAGTGTTCATAGAGCTGTGGAGCAGGAGTCAAACACTGTTGGGTAGTATATAAACTGGTGCAATCACTTTGAGTAAGTGTCTGATGGAGTCGAATATACATACATATGATGATGGAATAGTTTGATCCCTAAATGTTCGCTTGAGAGAAATATGGGCCCAAGTGCAACACAAGTCGTGTATAAGAATGATGGTAGCAGCCTTTGCTAACAGTCCAAAACCAAAAGCACAAAATGCCCATAAACAGTAGAATGAACCAATAAGCCATAATATATTGTTATAATGGAATAATTACCAGAGTGAAAACAAACAGTTATGTACTACGGCACAGATTAATTTCCAAGCACAATGTTGAAGGAAAAAAGTTAAACACAAAGCAACATACTCAATTATTTCATTTATATAAAGGTCAACAAGCACTAATTGATGGCATTGGGAGGTGGGACAGTAATGATCACTGTGAAGCAGGGCAGGGAGAGTAACTGAGGTGACATGAGGACTCCTGGGGATCTGGTCATATTCTCTTTCTTGTCCATGGTGGTAGATACATGGGAATTCATTTTGTACAAATTCATTAAGCTGTGAATCTGTGGTTTGTTCACTTTTCTATATTTGTATTATACTTCAATAAACAGATTAAAAAGGATTTTAATGGTAACTACCTCAGGATGGTGGGATTTCATACAATTTTTACTTTCTCATATTTCTCCTATTCATTGAATTATCTGCAATACACTTGTATTCTTTATGTAATCAAGAAAACCATAAAGCTATTTTAATTGTGAAAATAGATGTTCAAACAAGTTTCAGAAATGCAAATATATTCATTTAACTAGTGTAACTAAAGCTGGGTGCTCTTCCACAAAGTTGGTTTTAAGAAAAAATCATGAACCTCCATGTGCACATCTTCTTCCCTGTTTGATTATTGAATCCATGTTGGTCTTGAGAGATACATCTCCATCCCGCCATGGGTGGGCTCTATGGCACCCAGGTTCTGCCACAAGAGCACAGGGCTAGGTGTTATGGAAAGAGCCTGGGCAGAGAACCAAGAGAACTTGGCTTAAGTGCCAGCTTTTCTAGAAACTTCCAGCAGTGTGACCTCAGGCTAGTTACTTTATCTTTGGAGCAACAACACTGTGATCTAATAATTTCTAAGGGCTCTTCCAAATCTAAGTCCTGTGACTCTACATCTCAGTGATGTGGAGCAGGTTTGGGAGCACTGGAGCCAAGTGCACTGGGCAATACCAACATCTCATGTATGGTGTGACAGGTTCCAGAGTAGGCACCAGAGCTACACCAGCAAATTAGACACACAAGATTCCCACCCGCAAGGAGTTGGCATTCTACAGTAGAAGACAGCCAGCACACAGACAAATGAATGCTGAGTTGAAAGCTTGTCCTTCTGTGCAAAATGCTTGCTGAGAGGGCAAGATGAGGACTGAAAACTGTCCATTGGATTTGGCAGCAGAGAGGTAACATGGATGACCTAGTAGTTTCAGAGGGACATGAGGACAGAAGCCAGCGAGGGTGGGTTAGAAAGAATGAGAGGTGCAGAAGCAGAGATGGTCCCAACAGACAATTCAGAAGTTTTGCTAGAAAAAGGCAGAGAGATTAGGTGGCAGCTGGAAAGCATTCAAAGTTAAGAGAGTAGGTTGTTTGTTTGTTTGTTTGTTTGTTTGTTTAAGGGACAAAACTAGAGCACATTAGCATGTCGATGTATTGATGGGAATGACCTGTAGAGAAGAGATACGGATAATGTCTTTGTAAGAACGAAGTCCTGAGATAGAGAGAAGATTGGATCCAGCACACAAGAGGAGGGTCAGCTTTAATGCAGAAATTCAGCTCTTCCATGAAGATGGGATGAAAGAGTGAGATGATACTGGTGCCAGTAGAACTGAGGATTTGAGGGAGGAAAGATGAGGGAGTTCCTGTCAACTGCTTCTCCTTTCTCATGGAGGAATGAGGTGACTTTGCCAACTGAGAAGTGATATCAGATATTGAAGGAGAGAGGAGAGTCATCTGTAAGAGTGGGTAAGTGCTCTCAAAGAGAAATAGAAGTCCTGGGCACTGCTGAGTTGAAGTTTGTAATGATAAAACCTTAGCAAATACTGTAGTGAACTTGGAAGCCACCAGTTTCTCCTCAGAGGTATAGATTAGTAAGACCCATAGCCTTCTGGTACCCTACAACTATGTGTATAGCCCCTGAATCCTCTCTGGAAAATACTTTGAGACTTACAATCTAGTTTGTCTTATGTAAATAGGCCTGGTTACTAAGAAAGAGCTTGGGTGGCTGTTAGGTCTAATTCAATTGGATTAGATGGGCTAGGTGGAGTCTATTATCCACTCATCTCTCCATCTATCTGACCCTCCATCCATCCATCCCATTCCATTCAATGGGCCTCTTCTCTGTGCCGTACATTGGGTGCTAGAGTAACATCATTCTCATTATTTGGGACGAGTTATTTGGCCATTTGTGAGTAAATTTGTTCAACAAGTGTTTGTTGAGCACAACTATTTTAAGCTGAGCCTTTTGCTGAACATTGTGGAGAACACAAGAATGCAAAAAGAATTCTCTCCACTCTCCAGCAGCTTATGATCTAGGGAGAGAGACCATCAAGGTCACGCTGTAATAATTCAGTGTAAGTAAGAAGTGCTAAGTGACAGTGTGGAGGTATGGGCTCTGCAGAGGGAGCTCAGAGAAGGCAACTCTGGGTATCCAGGGCGTCACCAGCAGGGAGGTAGGGTTTGAGCTAGGCCTGATCAGCTCAACTCTTCTCTTCGGAGAGGAAAAAAAAGACCCCAAACTTGAAGAAATAGCGCAGTATTAGAATGCAGTCATAAACATAAAACATTAACATGTAATTCCCTTATGCTTTTGAAAAATTACTTCATAAACGCAAAGTAAAATATTTTTCCCTTTTTATTACCTGACAATTACATATTAAGAATTTCTTTTTATGTTTAAAAACATATGCAAGCCGGGGAAGGCAGACGCCAAAATGTAATTGCTTTCCTTCTATAAGAATCAGATGTCATTTTCTTCCAACTCAACTCCGAAAAGAGATAGGGAAAAGCAAATTGTTGTATACATTAAATTTGGAAACATCTGATAGCTTTCCTCAATTAAACTATTTAAATGGAAAAAGATTGCTGTACAGCTCTATCATATCCCACTGAATAAAACCTCAGCTGAGGCAAATTGGCAGTGGCAGGTACCAAATGCATTGGCAATAATGAGATTGGACAGCCCAGTGGAGGTCATTGGTAATTGTTATTATATGCAATATTGCACTGTCAGAAAAAGAAAAAAAAAAAACCAACTTGGTAGCAAGCAGAGCAGCTCTGAGGATCTTATGGGAGTATCTGTGACCACCTCACCAGGGAGACTTAGGCGGTGTCAGGAAAGCCAGAACCTCTGGCATGGTGAGCCCACCCTTTAGGGAGGGCCCCTTCGTGGCCTGCCATGTGCTCTCAGCATGTGGGGGCAAACCGCTACACGCCTTCTCAGCCAGCTGACCACAGGGTCTCAGGGGATGGCATGGGGACACAGAGCAGTGGGGTAGGGGAGAGGTAGGGGATAAAGGCAACCCAGACAAGATCGGTAGGACAAATAAGGACAAGATTTGTGTATTTGTTATGGTTTGGCTCTGGGCTGGCTCTGAAGGGAAGCATTGAAAGTTCATCTTTTTTCTCTCTAAATGTCCAGGTGTGGAAAAGGAGAGAGAAGCATATTCTCTTGCTCTCTGGGATTTCCAGCATCCAGCTCAAAACTCCAGACTTGTGGAGAAAGGGTTGAGGGGAGGACTGTTGGGTTGTTTGGGACCTGAGTAAGCCTGACTGCTACATTACAGCTTCTACGAAGGCCCGGGCACAGACGCCAGCTCTGGGCAGTGTCTGGGTGAAGATGATCAGTCCTGTGCAGGTGACACACACAGGCCCACGGGGTTGATGCAAACAGTAATGAAGAAAAAGAAATGTATTTGGCTACCAGTCAGTCCCTCCCAAGATAGGCTCGTGTCTAATACACTGTCTCAGTGGACATCTGTGCCCAATGCAGCTTCTTACACTCTAGATTTAATCAGTAGGTCACTCTGAAACAGCACATGACCAGTTTTCATGGGCCAAGAGCCTCAAAAGGACTGTGATGCTGCCCAAGGACTCCTTCTATATTGCTCAAGGTTCCTAGTATTTTCAAAAGCTGTGACATCACGTTAAGAAAGCAGGGAGGGAGGACCATGAGCAGCAGGGCCTTTGACATTATGGAACCCAATCATGGGAGTTAGAGTAAATCACTCAGAATTAGGCCTCCTGCTCTCAAAGACATCTTTGAGAGTATTCCTTATGCCGAGCAGGTTTCCTGAATTTGTCCAAAAATAGCAACAGGTAAGACCCCAAATAATCATACAGGAGGGAAAAAAAAAAAAAGCTAGAGAGAAGGCCCGGCACCAGCATGATATCCAGATCCAACCTGGAGGAACACAGCTATCTGAGCTGCAGGATACTTGGACGTCACCTGGTCTGATGTCCTACTCTAGGTGGACACTACCCTGAGACAGGGCTTCCCAGACCCAGTTATGCTAGGAAATTTCCTGGAGGCCTGTGTGCAAAATACTGGAATTTCCATGCTCCCTGCCTTGCCTGTTAAGTCAGAATTTCTAAGGATGATGGTCCAGAGAGTTGTATCTTAAACAAGTTTGCTGAAGAATTCTGGAGCAGATACTCCACCAACCTGTGCATGGGAAGTGCTGCGCATTCTTGGATGTCTTTGCTGGAAGAATTCTCAAAGCAGGAGCTCATTACTTACCAGCAGCATGTTCTATTGTAAGTCATGCTTAATTGCCAAGAAGGTCTCTCTATAATCACTAATACCTGATTCTGAGTCAGTTCTTCCCCAAGATTAGCTCTTACCTACCTGAGTAGGAAGGAAGGGTGTATTTAGAAGCCCAGTTGTATAATTCTTCTTCAAATGATGATTCAGATAAAAGTTCGTTTCCACTGGGCAGATGGCTAAGTGTGAGGATCCGGGCATACTCTAAGGCCAGCACTGCATTCGTCTACATTCATGTGGATAAAAGGATTTCATTCATTCATTCTCTTTGAGTCCCTCTTCCCTACACTGAGAACTGAGGATCAACAGGAATCACACCACAGATTTCCCCCTCATGGAACTGGCAGCCCAGGAGAGAAGCCACACACACATGTAAATCTTGTCCACCTTCCCAAGTAGACAGAGGACCAGAGAGGAAGAGCCAGAAGGAATAGAGTTGATTGGGTATGGCTTCCGGGAAGAGGTGACATTTGAGCTGAACTTGATGGCTGATGATAAACTAGAAGTAAAGATGAGGTATGATGGGTGGAGGGAGCAAGGTAGGGAGGAAATATACCTCCTCCATCCTTCATACTGAGTCCTAGGTATTAGAGCTGGGCAAGCACACCTAGCGCAGCCTTACCCTAAGAGTATTTAGTTCAACTTTGCTCAGGTCTAAAGAAGTTGTTTTAGACATGGGGCTGCCTGGGGGACTCCTATGGGGCTCAGTCGATGAAGCATCTGCCTTCAGTTCAGGTCATGATCCCAGGGTCCTGGGTTCATGTTCTGCACCAGGCTCCCTGCTCAGTGGGGAGCCTGCTTCCCCCTCTCCCTCTGCTCTCCTCCCTGCTTGTGCTCTCAAGCTCTCTCTCTCCCTCTCAAATGAATAAATAAAAAATCTTTTAAAAAATTGAAAAGAAATGGGCCTGCCTGGTTCTCCCTAATATTTATCTAATGCGGAACCATCAAGCTCTCCTGTCTGTGGCAGGCCCGCACACAGGGGCAAGTACAAGAACTTCTGCAGGGATCTCCTTGCCTTGGGTCACACAGCCCTGCAGCCAGTGGCCAAGTTTCTGCCCAGCATCTATTGGATCGCCAGCAGTGTGTTGGCCCTGGTTTGTGCCTGGAACAACTCCGATTGACTGAAGGAGAAGAGAGAATCTTCTGGAGATCAAATAGGTAGCCCACAGGTCTCAAGCACGGAGAAATGAGTAGGGACAAGAGGCAAGTACAGCACAGCCAAGATCAGACCCACAGAAGAGTCTGCTTAGGACTGTCAGAGGAAAGGTTATTCCTTACGCTTGTTAAAATGGGAGCCATCATGATAGGTTTTGGGCCTGCCGTGGCAGGGTATGGCAGCAAGGAAGAGAAATCTGGCTCCGATCTGCATATAACGAGGGCCAGTGGAGATTTATAGGCAAAGAACAGGAGCAGTGGGTTGAAAGTAAGGAAGAGGAAGCCCCAAAGCTGGGGTGGGGTCTTGCTAGACCAGCTCAACAGTACTCTCTAGAAGGCAGGGAGAGTGTAAGATATTGGGCCCCTGCTGGGGCTGAAGAACTTGGTGGGACAAAAAGGGAGATCAGACACCAAGGGTGGTGGATTTTTCATTTTACTAAGCTGGCCAAGGATGGAGCACAAGTCAGAGAGGAGTCGGAGGGAGAGAATCGAGAGAAGCTGGACTCACCTTTGGTCAAAGGAGAGTCTTGGGCGCCTATGGCCAGTACGGCTGTCACTTTGGCTCTGCCAAAAGTGCCCAGGACAACCGTGAGTGTCCTGACAACTTCAGGTCACTCCCTCTAGAGCCCAAGTCTGCACCGGGGGAGGCCTTGGATGGACAAGGTCTGGGTCACACATGTAGGCCAGAGCCACCAGAGGAACACTTGGCCACACTGGAAGGGACATGAGAGTTACTGGCACCTGCCGACTCAGGTAGCAGCACAGGGAAGCCCACACCAAGGGCCCAGACAAGAGTCCATGTGTGAGCATGCATGATGGACACAGAAAAGGCAGAATGGGGTCAGTAGAGGGGGAGGGTTATTGCCAACCCAAGGTGAGGCAGGGGTTTCCCACTGAGTCAACCAGGACTTGTAAGAGAGGTCTTCCTTGAGAAAAGGAGGCCCCACTGCCCCCTGGGAGACAGGAGAGAGCGTGCCCAGAAGAGGGATGGCACCTGGTGGGTTTGGGGGGCAGTGTATGGGTGGAGCTGCCTGCCTGTGACCAGGTCCTGTGCCTACAAAGGGTGATAGGGATGGTGAACATGAGATTCAGACCCTTGGCTAAGGAGTCTAACATTCCTTTGGCTAACAGCTTTTCATTCCCCACTTAGCACGAACCCCACATGCCTCCTTGCTGTAGCCAGATGCAGTAACAAGGGAAGCAAACATATCTACAGTGCTTTCTCTGTGCCCAGACCGCTCAAACCCCTCGATAGGTGCTAATTAATTTAATCCTCACTACAGCCCTTTCAGAGAGGGTCTATTATTATTTCTATTTTGCAGCTATGGAAACTGAGGCACAATGAAGCTCATTCTGCATTGGAGTGGTCCCTCGTGGCACTTTGCTACTTGTGTATATGCATTACGGTGCACTAGGGTACGTGCTCAGATGATAGCAGTATAGTGTACATATGTACTGTTTCTGTTCTCGCCCTTTGTGCCTTTTTCAGCAAAAGTTCCAGAAGGGGGAAGGAACTGTCACCTTTTCACCTTTGAATCCTTAAAACCCTACGCGCAGTGCTTGGTGTGTATAATAGAAGACATCTCGTGCATTTTCATAGAGTGGATGAACTAAAGATTTCTAAGCAAGGGAGTGATGTGGTGAACAGGATTTGGGAGGGTCTGCCCACTGGCAAGGCAGAGTGATGAGGAGAGGCTGGAATTGGAGCCCACATGGTTCTGGGCTGTGTTTGATGGCCACGGGCTGCCCAGCAATCTGCTCAGAGAACCCACGGCCATCTGAGGCACACCTTTGACTTTCAGGTTGCACCTCAAATTCTTGGGCCCAAGTTTTCCTGTCTTTTCCTGTTTCCCAGCTTTATGCTACCATCTATCCTGCCTGAAAGGGTCCTTCTATGGAACTCAAGGACCAGCTAGAGACACCCAGCTCTCCCTAGACTGGAAAGCTCTGAACTTTTTGTTTTCAGTGCTAACACTTGGTTAATTTAATTAAGGACTGTAAACATAATGAACACCTCTCAACTATCAAAGGGCATGAGAAACAACCCCCCAACACAATTAACCTTGATCCCAAAGATAAAGAGAACATAGGCACAATATAGCATTTCGTTATTTGTAAGCATCAGTTAACAAAGTAAGCAATTAAAGCAAACACTGAAGGAGCAACACGAAAAAATGTCAACTACAAAAATTAAAGCTTGAGAAAAATCTTTCTGGTTGGGGGGAAATGGCTGAAGATAGAGATTCTCAAGGTAGAGAAGTATACTTCTTCTCCTGGGGCCTGATGATGACCTCTGGAGGGAGCAGAGATGGGGCCTTACCCCTGGGGAGTACCATGGGAACCCTTACAGAAGAAATAATATTTCACTAGAATATTTTTCCTTCCTTTTTTTCTTCCTTGCTTGCTTTCTTTTTTCCTTTCTTCCCACTTATACATTTATATCCCAACCTCATTCTAAAAAAGACCAAGGAGGGATAAATCTTTTTGGATAATTTCTAAGAGGCACTAGGGATGCATTAACAGTTTCCCTTTTATTGTGCACAAATCATTGGGCTGGCTTCTTTGAGTACAGTATTCACAAGATGAAATATCTGTCATCCTAGGATGGTGGGTGGAAAATAAGCCCAGATGGGATGGAAGTAGAAAGAGAGGTCCCGTACAACTGACTATATAACACAGTGTGTGCTGTGGTGTGGAACCTATCAGTCGGGAGACTTTGGTGGCAAGTAACAGAAAATACAACTCAAAATGGGAATTTATAAGCTCCTATAACCGGAAGTGCAGACATAAACCTGCTCCTGCGCTCTCCTGTCTGCCTTGCTCCCATCTGTCAGGGGAGCTCTCGGCAGGTGGGCCACAGGCTGGCTACAGTAGTTCAGGAAATCACCTCCTGACGATGTCCAGGAAAGACTCCGGGGGTGGGGGAAGGGATCTCTGCCTGTAGGGTGCCTCTGTTTATCAGTGAGGGAACCATCCTCAGAAGTCCCTAAGCATGGCTCGTGGCCTGATGAGGGGATCCTACACTCATTCCCAAACCAGCTTCTGACTAAAGGGAATGTAATTACTAGGACTAGCTTAGATCCAATCATGGTTTGCCCTGAGTCACAAGGTGGAGAAGAAGCCACTTGCCCAGAGAAGGCAGAGGGTAGGAAAGGGATCCAGGGAAGGTAAGCAGAACAACTTCTCCCCACCCTGTGGAACAGGAGCACAGAGTTCTCCTCCTGGCAGGAGGAAGATTATCTGATTTGGCCTTGCCCATGACTGTGAGTTCTGACTTTGTGTTTTTAATGAGCTTTCCGTAGTTGTTAGCTGTTAGCTGTTATTATTATTAATAGCTGAGAAGGGAATAGGGCTCCATCGTGATGACTCTAATGGGGGAACAAATGGCAGGTTTCATTGTGTGCGTTTCCCTCACAAATGGCAGCTGAAAGTTGCCTCTGACTAGAAGGGAAGGTGTTGGGGCAGGATGTCCATACAGCCCCCACTCTCTGAAAATTAGCCCACCTGTCACCTTGGGCTCAATTACCAAATGTCATTCACAAACCATCCTTTTACCTACAAAGTTGAATCCACGTTCCACAGATCTGACTACTCATAGTAATTGGTGATGCTCATTAGTCCGAGGGGTCGAGGTTATGACACCTGCATTAAATACTCACTACAAAGGAATAAAGACCTGTTCACCAAGAGTGTGGTAAGAAAATTGCAAATTTTCACGCAACCCAAGAAAATCTTCCCTTTCTTTCTTCCCTACCCTTCCAGATCCTCTCCCTTCTGCAGCTGCCATAGCAGTCAGTCCCTAATGCCTGCTTGCAAAGTTGCATCTGTGGAGGGTTATCAGAATTTGAAGTCCTCAGGCAACCAGCATATACAGATGACAAGATGGGACTTGAGGCTCACATTTTAAGGAAACTGACAGCTGGATGCAATGTGAAAACTTTTCCATGGATCTTTATTTCCTTAATTTTTAATCGGGGAAAAACTTCAAACACACAAAACATTAAAAGAATAGTGCCATGAATACTTCTCTACCCTGCATCCTGGCTCAACAAGTTGCTATGTTTACATTCCCTCCCTCCCTCCATCTCTAAATACCTTAGCCTGTATCTCGAATGAGGACACTCTCCTGCTTAATCATGATAGCATCATCATGCCTCAGAAAATGAACATGACTTCCCTCTATCATCTAAACCAGGGCTTATCCAAATTTCTCTTCTTGGGGAACTACAATGTAATTAAACTTCTGTTAGTATGTTTTTTTAGGCACATGGAAGTGTGCGCGTATGCGTCATGAAGCTTATGAGGCGTGGTGTGGGTGCTATCTGTAAACACAAATGCATGAGCGTATATGTGTAGGTGTGCATGTGTGTTGGGTTTGTGGTGTGCATGTCATGGGTGTGTGTTGAGGAGAGGTGAGGCTGGGGATCATCTTTGAGCAAAATGAATCAAGATGTGCCAGAAAGAACATACTTTATTTTTTTTCTTTCCTCAAATGCATTTGAAGAAATGGGAGTTAAGCTCCACAAACTGTTGAGTGGAGCCAATCTTGGCTAAGGAGGCTGAAGGTACTAATGGTTTTGTTCCCCTTGATAGATTGATTCAGGTGTCCCTCTCTCCCTTCATCTTGGAAGAGCCCTCTCTGAAAGGGAACAGGCACAAAAGTCCTTTCTCTTCTCAAAAGGGTCAGCATTATCTGCTGTTTGCCTCGCCAGGCCTGCAGCTGGCGCACAAAGAAAGGTGTAATTACAATGTGACGGGCGCTGATGGCAGGGGCCTGGAAATTCTCAACTGCTCACTCTGCTCAGAATACATTTCAATTTGGTGCTGTGAATTTTACATTGAAATGAGTTTTTTCTTTAAAACCCTAGAGAAAACAGCCCCTGCACAGGAGCATTAACAAATTGCTTTGCAAATCTAGGCTACAGTGAACATTCAATTTGAGGAGGTCAAATCAAGCTTGGGCCCCAAAGCCCAGAGCCTGGGCCCAGCCAGCCCGTGTTGGCTCTGTAGTGGATGTGGCCATGGATTCGGTCTGGCTTGGGGTCGTGCCACCCCTCCTGGGCCTCTCTCTGGGACGACTCCCTTAGGGCTCCCTTTCTAGATGCCCCCTGTCTCTGCCCCATGTCGGGAAGTCTAGGGCAAGGGAGCTGCTGAGACCTAGAGCCTTGTGCAGTCCCTCAGGGGAGAAGGACCCACAGCAGCAAAGGCTAGGCAAGTACAGGCTGACAGGGACTGTGAAACCTTTGCTTCTGCCCCTCACCTGACAGAGTAGGATGTAGAGACCAGAGGGAGGGCTCAAGAGCTCTTTTAAGGTCCCCTGCTGGTCCTAATCATTGCCAGAATAGTGACATTTATAGAGTGTCAAAGATCTGCCAAGCACCATACTGAGGGCCTTAGATTTTTCTGGCCATCCAGGATGATAAGACAATTTTTTTTTTTTTTTTAAATACCGATGTCTCCTTTCTACAGGTAAGGAAACGGAGGTGTGAGGAGGTGAAGTTGCTCAAAGTTGTGCAGCTGGGATCTGCACATGTGCATCTAAGATTCTTCCTTGGTGACCAGCAGCCTCTGCTGTCAGACCTCCCTGTCTGCCCACCTAGCCCAGCGTCGGCGGCACCCGAGGTGTCCTGACCCCAGCCTCCCCCAGCGTGCCTTTCCCCTCCCACAGAGCCAGCCTCCTCCTAACCTGCCAGCCTGCAGACTCTCCAGGCATAGGGAAGCCCCCAGAGCAATGCTCTAGTAGGGGGAGGGCTGACTCACCTTGGTAGAGATGAGTTCGGGCCCCTGAGCTGACGTCTTTTAGACCTGTCCTCTTTTCTTCGAGGTGAGACCAGAGGAGATTCCTGTCGTTCTGCTTGTCTTGTGATTCTCTGGTTTCTCAATGTTTAGTGGCGCTGTGCCCTCACCCTCCATGCTATCACTCACCCCTGCTGGTGCTCCGAGGGAAGGCAAGGGGTACCCAGAAGCCGAGGCTGTGGGCTCCATGACTGGTTTGTTCTTTACCCTACACTCATGTATAGGAGGAAAGGGGAAACCCCAGCGGGCCTCCAGGGCTGCATATGCCCAGCCCAGGGTTCCCGCCAGCCTCCCATCAGCCTCAGAGTCACTTCTCTGGTGGCCAGACATGACGACGTGATGGTCCCTCAGGATGTCCTAAGTGGAGGGGCCCCAGCGCTGGGGTGATGGGGAGCATCATCAGGCCTCTTCACCGCCCTGAACACAGATTCTCTCCAGCCATGGAGATCAATCGGCCCCAAATAAGCATCCGGAGCTGCCGTAAACCCAATCCCCTGGGCCCTTGCCACGAAGCCTGGGGCAGCTTGGGGACCTGGATTAAAACGATACGTTTTCAATTTGGCCTTAAACGAATTCACCAAATCGGCATCTTTGATGTCAAGTGGAAGTGAATTCCACAAATCTCAATTTATTTTATGGGGAAGAGTTATTGATTTTTTTTTTTTTTATCGTCTGCTTCTTCTTCTTCTCCCCTCCCAGCTGCCAACCCTCTTCCACCTGGATTGAATTGTTTGATTTAAGAGCGGCCGTTCAGAAAGAGGAAGAGACGCCTCTCCCCTTCATTGCACACCCCCCCGCCACCCCACTGTGCCCGGGCACAGCAGTAGGTGCAACCGGGCAGGGGCAGGCCCTGAGCAGGGCCTCCCCAGCTGGGCCAGAACAGCCACGCGCCACGTCTTCTCTGCATGCGCCCATGCTCAGCCCCTTTGGTACCTGCTGAAAGGTCGTTATATGTCACGTGTTCCCATGGCCTGTTTCTGGGTTGTGTCGTTCACCTCCTGAGGCCCTGCAATGACTGCCCATGGTCCCTGTAGCAAGCCTGCCGCCCATAGCCTTACACTAAAGGCCCTGTTAGCCAACCTGGCCATTTCTCCATCTGGCCCTCCCTTCCCTTCTGGAACATCTTTTACTGATGAAGGAATTTGTATTTCCAGTGCCAGGAGATGGCAAGGGGTGCCGAGGAGGCCTGTGCTTGCTCTTGGAATGACCTTTGCTTATAGCCTCTGCCCCTGGGCCGTGGCATGAGGCCATCCCAACCACCCCCACCTGCTCCTATTGCAAAGACTCCAAACTTCGCACATCTTGAGGAGAACTACTGATTCTCTGCTCCTCCCAGGACCTTGCAGTCTTGAGAGATGGCTCTGGCGCTCACTCACACCTCTGGTGAGAAGTCCAGTAGCCTGCCTCAGCTTACTTCTTTCCCTCATACCTGCATCTGGGCCATCAGCAAATCCTAGTTGTTCTACCTCACAGTAGACAGAATAATGGCACCCAAAGATGCCCAGGCCCTAGGCCCCGGAGTTTGCGAGTATGTTACCTTGTAGGTCAGGAGGGACTTCACTAATACGATTAAGGTTGAGGACCTTGGGATGGGGGGGATTGTCCTGAACGATCTGGAGGACCTCTCCAGGCTGTAGTTAGAGCGAGATTGATAGTATGGAGAGGATTCGAGGCCCTGTTGCTGGTTCTATAATGTAGGGAGCTATGTGCCAGGTCCAGCCAGCTGCCCGTGGAAGCCCAAAAAGGCAGGGAAATGGATATTTCCTGGGACCTCTCAGAAGGGATGCAACCTTGCCAACACCTTGATTTTAGCCCCAGACAACTATCAGATTTCTAACCTACAGAACTCAAAGATGGTAATTTTTTTTAAAAAGATTTTATTAAAAAAAATAAAAATAAAAAAGATTTTATTAATTTATTCATGAGAGACACAGAGAGAGAGGCAGAGACATAGGCAGAGGACGAAACAGGTTCCCTGCAGGGAGCCCGATATGGGACTTGATCCCAGGATCCCCGGGATCATGCCCTGAGCCAAAGGCAGACACTCAACAGCTGAGCCACACAGGTGCCCCAATAATATTTTTAAAGATTGTATTTATTTATTTACAGAGAGAGAGTAAGGGATGGGGCAGAGGGAGAGGGAGAGAGAATCTCAAACAGACTCTGCACTGAGCACGGAGCCTGACTCCAGGCTCGAACTTACCTGAGATTATGACCTGAACTGAAGTCAAGAATTAGCCGCTTAAACCAACTGAGCCACACGGGCGCCCCAAGATGATAAATATATGTTGTTTATAACTACCAGGTTGGCAGTAATACCAAACTAACACAGGCCTCCATAAACACGTCCTGAAAGCAACCCCTCTTCCCTTCTTCATGACCCCCTTTCTCCACCAAGGCATCAGCTTTGCTCTCTCCCTGTCTGCTTCACTCTCCCCTGCAGACAATCACCCACCAGGAGCCAGGGTGGTCTTCTTACTGCTTCCCTCTTTATTCTGAAGTGATTTGAAAGATATATACCACTTGCAGGAGGAGTACCACAAGCCTCATGCCCTCATCACTCACACTGACCAGTTGTTAGCACAGCGCCATGTTTGCTCAGCCATCCCCCTCTCAGATCCTGTTACATCCCTGCTTCCAACTCCCTGATTTCCATTGCATGAAGGATGAAGTTCCCACAGTCCTGCTCAAGCTCAGCCCAGGTTGGGGCTCAGCCATGTCTCTGGCAGTCCTCTGCTTCTACTTGTCCCCTTGGTCACCATGCTCCTGGCCTTTCCCAGGTCCTCCCGGGGCCTCACTCCATTTCACCTGCCCAGCCACCTTGTTGTTCAGGCCTCAGCATTCAGGCCATCACCTGATCCACATGCTGTATAGTATAGCCCCCACCCCAGCTGGCCACTCTCCCCATGTTACCCTGTTCTTTCCTTCCAGCCTTTATCAGGGCTTGAAACCATCCTATGTATCCATTCCTTGCTTCTATATTCATTTCTTCATTTGCATGTAGCTCTTGGGTAGGACTCTGTATGTCACCCTCTTATCCCTAGATGCTAGAACAGTGCCTGGCCCATAGTAGGTGCTCCACTAGTATCTATCGACTGGCTACTTTCCCGTGACACATCCGTGACCCCTTTCTAAAGATGCCAACTGCTTTCAGGAAGGGAGGGAGTATGGTTTCTTACACTTGCAAGTTTTCGCCCCTCGAGGCTGGGTGCACGGCAGGTGTTCAGGACTGTCGGGGAATTTTATTTGTGAGTGTGAGCTTCTTCATACCGAGGGCCCAGATGCCTTCCTGCCACACCATCACTGACACCTAGCTTTGAACGGGACCCTTGATGGAGGCCCACAGTTGTGACATTTCCTCTCTCCCACCCTGCACTTTTCTTTAAAATCTTTCTAAGTGCTGTTCACTTTGCACTACTGTCTGCCCTCCTCAGCCCCGTTGCGGGATGATGAGCTCAGTCGCATTTGGTGGGGGATGGAACGGAGGTGAAGACAGGTTATGTGGCTTGCCCATGGTCACATGGGTGATCGATGGCTGGACAAATCCCCCGATCCCCAGCCCAAGGCTTTTCCTGCAGACCACAGAACAGTGGCCCTCTCCCTCCCCGTGGGGACTGAGGAGCCCAAACCTGACATTACAGCACAGAGCTTTTAGCGGAGGCGGGAGGGCAGGAAGCGCTGCGGTTAGGGGAGCTCTGGGGCGGGGTGTCTAACGGCTCTCCATCTCCTCTCCTCCCATTCACACGGCCAGTCACTGGGGCCAACCTTCATTCAAGGCCCTTCATTGAGTGCCTCGCCCCTCGCGGCCTTCCTGCTCGCACTGAGGACCTGGAGGAGGAAGCAGGAGCCTGCGCACACAGCCCTTCTCCCTGCCGGAGCCTGCGCCTCCAAGCCCGAGGCCGGGAAGCCAGACAGGAGACCATGTTTGGTGGGGAAGGGGTCAGTTCCCTAGAGAAAACTTGGTAAACTCAGCATGGAGTAACGCACAGCCACAACTGATCAATGGATCCTTGCGAAGCGCTCAATAGGGATTGACTTTCCCCAGCGCAACCTGCTGCCCCTGTCCTTCCAGTGATGGGCCCAGGAGCCAGGATGAGCCCAATTGCAGAACCTCTCATCCCCCATAGGGACTAGTCCGAGGGGAGGGCTAGTGACCCAACCTGGACAGTCAGAGGCCTCTCTCAGCATTTAGAAATTTCATGGGAGACAGGGAACCTCTCTTTTCTGGAGGGTGAGGGCGGTCAAGCTCATAGCTAGAGCCCTGCCGCCGTGGGCAGCTGAGGGAATGAAGTCAATGGGCAGAGCCAAGAAATGCAGGGAGAGCCACGATGGTGACTTAGTCCCTGGATCAAGCATCCCTAAGGATTTCTGTTGTCATCAACCCAGCAGTCCTCAATTCATGCTCTTGTAGAGCACCGTCGAGTGGTTGGTGATGGTCAGCCAGCTCCCTTTGTCCGGCTGGCCATGAGGACCACAGGGCCTCCTCACAGGTCTTCAAGCAGGGAAGGCCCCTCCTTCTGCAGGGGAGCCAGGGCTCGGGCACAGCCCTCAGCCTGAACCAGAGGTGGCTTTGGGAGAGGCCGTCTTCAGTTCTGTTTGACCCAAAACGAGGCTCTTAGGTGTGAGGTGCATATCTCACAATGTGCACATGCTGTACCTGCTGTATTACACGAGCCCGGGTGCGGGGCAGTTTCCAGGCTTGGGGTGTGAGTATGTTAACGTCTTAGTTTTCTAACCGTTGTTTACAACCTGCTATGCTTCATCTCCCACCTCCACTCCCCAGTGACAACTGAGAGTCTATAAACTTCTGATCACTTTCAATGATTAAAACTCTGTCTAGTTGAAAGCCTAACTTCAAGCTCAGTTGGGATTTTGCATCTCTGCCTCTCCCCAGAGCAGCGTGATGCAACACCGACTCCCTGGAGCACTGACGATGGGTGGGTGGGATGGGGGAGGAGGAGGCTGGTGAGGCTCCAGACAACCCAGGCCCCTTCCCTCTTCAGGGACCCACTCCTGGGCATCACTGGGGCAGGGACTAGCATCCTTTTACCCAACGGATCCTGGGGTGTCTCACAGGCTGGCCATGGTGAGGGAACAGGCCCTCCTGTGAGCTCTCTGGGGGGTTAGCTCCCTGACCTGGGCGTTCTGGCCCAGCTCTGGGCTGCGTGTCTTCTAGATCCTCCAGCTCTTTACTGCAGGGAGCAGGTGATCCACCTGACAGCCTCCTCACAGCTGGAGAGTGAAGATGTGCTCACATGAGATGAAACGCCTCTCCCTCTCCCCGCTCCCCACCTTCACTCCATAAGGCTGAATCTATCCAAGTTCCCATCGAGGTGGTTCCCAAACATTTTCCTGGCCTCTTCTCTGAGACCATGTGGTCCTTCACTTATGTATTTGAATGTTCAGGGAGTAGAGGGGGTTCTAGCCTCGAGGGGGTGCGTGGGGTTTTCGTGGGAGGTAAGAATAACACACGTGCAGCCATCAGAGGCCCAGCAGGATGATTCCACATCAAGGGCTTCATTGCACATGGGCAGAGAGAGATAGACACACAGAGAGAGCTCAGAGCAGATTAAAACGTGGGCTGTAGAGCCAGACCATCTAGGTTTGCTGCTTGTTAGCTATACAACTAGGGTGGTTTACCGCTCCTCTCCGGGCCTCAGCCTCCTCCAATAGCACACACCATACGGATGGTAATAGTGCCACCCTTGTGTGGTTTTTATGACGGTTGCATGAGGTAATATATGGGACACTGAGGATGGAGCCCGGTACAAAGTAAGTATTTGATAAAAAGATGATAGTAACGTGCCGTGAAGGCCAGTATGGTTAGGGCTGATTCTCTGTAGGGGCCACTGGGCCAGACTGGCCCATGTGCTGCCACCAAATGGGAGGAGACAGAGCCCCTGGATGCTTGTGGAGGACGTGCCATCCCCTTCCCAGGGAAGTAGAAGGGCTGCTGGCATTTTCCCCTGCAAGAAGGCCTGCCTGCCTCAGCCGGCCAGTCAGAAGAGATGCCAAGGGTGTAGGAGCAGCAGGGTGGCACGAGGACACCTGCCATGGCTGCCAGGAGTGGGGATGACAGTAGGGGTGTCACAGCCTTGGCTCCACTCCCAGATTTGGAGGAGTGGGGGGGCCCCCACCTGGGCGCAGGGTGGCGGCTGTGGCGGGTGGGCTGATGGCCTCCCAGAGAGAGACCAAGGGCCTCCTGCCCAGCAGAGCTCCGGGCCAGAGCCTGGGCTGTGGGGGAGCCGGCCTGGAGAGCCCCTCCCTGGGAGAGGAGTTCCATAGGACTGTTTTTTACCTCAGGTGTGCTTTTTAGATGATCACCTGACTCTCAGAAACAGACACCTTGCCTTGCTGGAGGCTCCATGGGGAAGGTGAGGCAGACCCAGGCCTGGAAGCTCCATCTTCAAAACAAAGTGCAAGCTGAGCTTCCTTCACCCCCAGGAGGAGAAAAGTGTGGGTGGAAAACAGGAAGCAGGCCTGGTGATGCCTACCCACCTCTCCTTAAAGCCGTGGCCCCAGGATGCCCCGCGTGTTTGCAGAGGGCAGCACCAGGCTCCCCAGGTGCAGCTCTGTAGGAAGGCAGCCCAGAAAGGTTTCCCGCAGCATCTGCCAAGAATACACCCAACATAATAATTTCTTTGACCTCCACCACATGAGTTTCTGAAAAGAACAAAACAGCATCATTCCCTGGCATTTACAGTTTAAACCTTTCCTATTCAAGTTTCTAACAAAAAAAGCCACCAACCCATTCTGGCCGTGATTAAAATTCATAGGCTTGCTGCAGAGAACAGATGCAGAAGCAATTTTAGGCCAGTCATATCCTAGGTCTGCAAAATTAATTTGACAGGTTTGCATTAAAGCACTGATCAATATCCACTTTAGAGCGGCAGAGGCTAACTGAGAAAAAATAAGTGACCGGAGTGTTACCAGACGAGAAAAAATGAATCTTTGAGACTTTTTTCCCTCTAAGCTTGCACCTACATCAGAAGTCCTGACCTCAATCCATTGATCGGCTGCAGTTAACATGACAAAAGGCCCAGCAGATAGACCGTCGTGGCCTACCGGGGAACAATCACCCGGATACACTAAACGTTTGACGGAGTGGCTAGACTGTGGAATTAGTCTTGGCTTTCCAGGGTGGCCCCCAACTCGGCCTTCCTGAGCCCTATGCCTCTCTTCCCCAAACTTCCCGCTGTGCCTGGCTTGGGGATGTGGCCCTGGGGAGGATGGGGGCTGGCTGGAGGCCCCCAGGACCAAAGCCTTCTTGAGACCGCACTCCACAGGGAGGCCTGGAGCCTGAGGCAGCTGGGATCTCCACAGGGTCTGCTTCAAGGCTGGGGCGAGTCTGAGAAACGGAAAGGCCCAGAGGGACCGTCGCTGTCTGCACTTTGGAGGAAGAGGGGCTCGACCAACTTTGCTTTGCTCATCTTGAGGAATGAGCTTTCGATTTGGGGCACCCTCTGAACCCAAGTGGTTCTGTTCGTAGGTCCGCTTGTCTGCCTGTCTCTCTCTCATCCCGTGGCCACATCACATTTCACCAATAACTCAATGGATCTAAAACAAGCATCCACAAAGGATGGGCCTGTGCGGGGCTCTGTGTACCCAGGGAAGAGCCTCTGGCCGAGGCCCAGATCGGCCCTTGCCCTCTCCCGGACGCCCTCCTAGGGGACACTCGGCTCCCTCAGCACCTGGCTAAGTAGAGCAGCCCCTTCTCATAGGAACACACGTGAGCCGCAAATTCCACAACAGATACAATTTAATGTTTTCTCGCAGCCACATTTAAAGACGTGGAAAAGAAGTGAACTAAATTTTAATAGCACATTGAACTCAGCGTATCTAGAATACTATCATGTCAACATGGGATGAATATGCAAAATGACTAATGAGATAGTTTGCATACTTTCTGTTTTGGTTCAGTCTTCCTATACTTTTTGGTTGGACTGGCCACCTTCAGACACCCGATGGCCACAGCACCTGGGAGCTGCTGCGCCCAGGGAGACACAGAGAGGGAGAGACTCTTGTGCCCCCTCTGGGGCTCTTTCTGAAGATCCCAGGTAGGGACCTACCTTCCCCTTCCTGGCTCCCATCCTCGCTGCTTCTAACCCTCGGCGTGAACATTGTTTGGCCCTCATTCACACCACCAGTTCTTAAACACCCTGTTGATAAAGCAGTTGTAGGGGTCAAACTTTGACGCCAACATCCACTGGAGAGGCCGGCCACGCTACTCAGACACGCATGGGCCAGTGGCTCTCCAGGGCCGTGGTATGTCCTGCTCCTCTATTTAACTGTGTGCCACCAGGATGGTGTCTGACCCATACAGGGTCTGGGGGTCTGGCACTGTTTGTTTATTTATTTAAGATTTATTTATTTACTTATTTTAGGGGCACCTGGGTGGCTGAGTTGGTGAAGCATCTGCCTTTGGCTCAGGTCGTGATCCTGGGGTCCTGGGATCGAACCCCGCGTTGGGCTCTCCCCTCAGCCAAGGGATCTGCTTCTCCCTCTGCCCCTCTCCCCTGCTTGTGCTTTCTCATGCTCTCTCTCTCTCACACATGAATAAATACGATTTTTTGGTAAAATTTATTATTTTAGAGAGAGCACAGGCACACATGTATGAGTAGGGACAGGGGCAGAAGGAGAGAGAGAGAGAGGATCCCAAGCAGACTCCACATTGAGAGGGGATCCTGACGTGGGGCTCTACCTCAGGATCTGGAGATCACGACTCCAGCCAAAATCAAGGGTTGGCTGCTCACCCAACCGACGGAGCTGCCCAAGTACTCCTGATCTGACACTATTTAACAAACATTCATAAATCACTTATTACATACCAGGTACCATCCTAAGCATTTGGAAAACATTTTTCAATTAAGATTAATTGATTTTAATTCAATTTAAGATTTTATTTATTCATTTATTTATTTGACAGAGAGAGAGAGAGAGAGAGAGCAAGTGCCCGCATGCATACATGGCAGGAAGAAGGAGAGGGAAAAGGAGACTCCCCCGTGAGCAGGGAGCCTGACGCAGGTCAGACCCCAGGACCCCAGGATCATGACCTGAGTCAAAGGCAGATGTTTAACTGACTGAGCCACCCAGGTGACCCTCCTTCTTTTAAGATTTTATTTTTATTTGTCAAATATTAATTCAATTAACCCTCCCATCAATTGTTAATCGTGCTGGCTGTTAAGAGTTCCCTTTCCTAGACAGGGAGACAGATGAAGGTAGGTGACTTGCTGGAGATCTGGCCCCTAGTAGGTGGCAGAGCAGGATTCAACTCCCACAGTCAGGCACAGCCTCCTCACTTTTCATCACCACTTCACTCTGCCTCTTGTCAATGTTCTTTGGCACTCAGTACACACAGAGGCTCAGGACTGCCCTTCTTGGGCAACCGCAGCAGAATTCCTTTGGGTTCCCTGATCCCCAGGATGGCACCCAGCCTTTAGCATCTCACAGGTAGGTTCCTGATCAGTGACCTGCTTGGGGGTCCAGTCAGGAGGCCAGAGTCCTGCCTGCCCAGCCTTCCCCTCTGAATGAACCCTTGGCAGACAGTTGGCCTCGGGTAGCTGACCCGGAGTCACAAAGCTGCAAGGCTGGGATAAGGACTCGCCTGCAGCTGTTCTGCTCAGAAAGGTTGTGTGTGCAGCAGCAACTTGAGGCTCTTTGTCTTTACCCAGGTCTCAATCGTGTCTCTGACACTCTGTCTGGCCTTTTGATCATGTATTGATTGGTCACCTAATACCTCCATGCAGAGTTTTACCAACTCTAAACCCCAAAATAGCACCTTCCATGAGGCATTTGGGATCAAATGATGTCATGTCTTTGGGAGAGCTTTATAAGTGATAAAGTAGTATGCAAATGTGAAGTCTGATTGGTGTTTGTACAGTTATTAACGGTGGAATCACAAGGGCGGTAGGTTGTGATCCTAGGGTCACGATGTCTATGTCTGAGCAAATACCCCTCTCTGATCCTCCTCCCCTACCCGAGGAAGCAGAGCTTTTGATTTTTTGATTTTTGATTTTGGGCAACTTTGCAGAAATCCTAGATGGTGGAATCACTTCATTTGATTGGTCTGAAACATAAGGAGGGGGTTATTGGTAACTTGGGGGGATGTGGTATAAATAAGCATTAGACACAGGGAGGGGTCTCTTTACAGACCTTCCCAAGGTCGCCTACCATTAGGTAACAGGGACTCCACTCCATTTGTGGATTTTGATCTCAACACCAGTAAGCCCCGATACTAACTTTCGCTTTTGCCATAAGTCTTTTGGAGGATTGCTCTTGAAGACCTGTCTGGCTGCATGGGAACCAAACACTCTGTCATGAGCTCTGTGACCCACTCCCTTTCCCTAGCTCAGTTTCCCCATGTGTAACATAATGGCATCAGGACCCGGCACCCTCTGAAATGTGACTGCAAGAGAAGGGGCCACAAGTGTCATCAGATTGAAAGAACTTGGGGAATAAAGATGCCAGTAGTGAGGGTGTCAAGTTATCAGCTTCCCAAGGGTGAACGTCAGTGACCTCACTAGGGGTTTGATGGACCAGACTCTCTCACTGGACCAGATCAAGAAGTCACTTCTAGCCCCATGCAATAGATGAGAGTAAGCAATCAGACATTCAAAGGCAGGTGGTGGGGTCGGTGTTGAAACCAAGAGTGTCTGGCTGCAAAGCCCAGACACCTTTTTGCAAACCTACAGTCCTTGGAGCCCCAGGATGCCAAGTTCAGCACACACACAGTCACCTTTGTTCTCCCCATAAAGACTACATGACTTCAGCCCCATCTTTCTTACCCCACTGTAATGCTTCTGCTCCTCATCAGGACAGAATGTCTCATGTTTGGTTGCATTTCCCTGAACATGTGTCTCTTGTGGGCAGAGCCTGGCATACCCAGCATCCGTGCTGCCATCACCACACCATCCCACTCAAGCACAGAAGGTGGTACTTTGCTGGCAGGAGGATATTCTCAAAATTCCAGTTGGTTTCAGTTGGATGTTTCAGTAGTAAAGCTAAGTTTCCATGAACCACCCTGGCTCTCCATGTCCACTGTGATCAATGACTTCTGCTTATGTGATTTATTAGCACATGGTACAGAGCAGTGGGGGATCTGAGGCCATGGAAAAAAAAAAGCCCAACTCATGAGCCTCTGGGGATTGAACCTCTGTCTGCATTTGGTGCTCCAGCTGTTCACATATGTCACCTCACCTATGGGCCAAGGCATGAAGAATGTCAGCCCAGAGCCGGTTTCTGCTTTTCCCTGGTACTGCTTCTCCCCCCACTGGAACCCCAGAGCCAGGTGGGCACGTGTCCAGCCTCCTAATTGGTGAGCAGGGGACTTACTCAGCCCACTGGACTCCCTGGGAGAGCACCAAATAGGCACCCTGGTTTTTCAGTGGATGCACATGGCTGCTAGCAAGAATGTGCATTGTGTGATCATTGTTTAAAATACTGATGGAGCCACCAACTTGATTATCAGTGGTATTTTTCTAAGTGTAGTTACCTGTCCCACAGCCATTCAGCAGAGATGTGAATCTCATGGGGCTTAAAGAGAATCAGAACATGGGGCGGGGGGTGTTTCAGTACCAAGGTCAGACTGGGGATGTGTTTACCTATTAACCTTCCATTTTGACAACCAACCTGTCACTCTCAGCACACAAGGTGGGTCCTAGAACTCATCACTATCAGTATCGTCACCGAGGCAAAATGGCTGGATTCATCCAGTCTGTTCCAATGACAACATCATGATTGCTCACAACATCGAAGCAGCCAAGGAAGATGCAGGCAGCAAGGGTCTGTTACAGTGAGGAAGTGGGGAGAAGAGGAGAGATAGGCCAGAGTCAAAACACAGGTAGAGGGACGCCTGGGTGGCTCAGTGGTTGAGTGTCTGCCTTTGGCCCAGGGCATGACTTGGAGACCCAGGATCAAGTCCCACATCGGGCTCCCTGCATGGAGCCTGCTTCTCCCTATGCCTGTGTCTGCCTCTCTCTGTGTGTGTCTCTTCATGAATAAATAGATAAAATCTTAAAAAACAAAAACAAAAACACGGACAGAGGAAAGCATCTGGATGAAGGAGAGTGAACTGAGCAGTCCTGGAAGAGGGCCTCTTGCATGTAAGCCATGCATTCATTCAGGCACACATCATTCATTCATTCGGGAGTATTTACTGGGCTCTATTAGGATATTCTACCAAAATTCTAGAGATTGAGCAGAGGTATAATTTGAATCATCCAGCTTCCTCTGGGAGTCTAATTGGATAAAGCAGCAAGCGTTGTCACACAGGGGTAAAAGCAACATCCACAGCCTGTAGGGAGCGATCAGAGGACAGAAAAGTCGCTTTGCCAAGAACACACCACCGAGGACTTCGTGGAGGAGGACTCTTGTGACAAGGTGTTTGTGTGCAAGAGCAGCTACAAGTGCTCTGCAAATAGGCAGTATCACATTGTACGTCCTCTGCCTACAGGGATGCCCATCCCACCTGTGCCAACTGGAACCGACTCTGCCTTTTATGGCAGTCCTGCCTTTAGTTCCCTTGGAAATCACACACGCGCACGCACAGAGTCAGGGGACCTCTCTGGGAGGGCAAGGGCTGTGCCTGTAGGGGTGGGCACCCCCAGAGTGGGTAGCATCCAGACTCGGGGGTGGTGGTTTGGAGGCCAAGGGCCCCTCTGTCTCCCAGCCCATCAGGTTCCTGCGGTGGGTAGCCAGCTGGCTCCCGGAGCCGCGCTCTCAGCCATCAGACAGGATGGGCAACAGGTGACCAGTCGGCTGTGCTCCCTTCTCAGCCAAGCAAATGGAGGCACAGAGAGGCTAAGAAGTTCGCCTGAGATGCTGCGATTCCAACCAGTCTTGCTTTGTTTTCTTTTTTAACTGCTAAGTCCACCCAAACATCAGCTGGGCCCGAAATTAGAATTCAAGGCCCCCTCCACCCTGAAATGCCTGGTTTTCCTCTTGTTTCAGCGGGGGGTGGGGGAGGGTGGGGGGGCTTGGGGGGGCTTTCCTGTCTGTGGCAGCACCCCCAACACCTGCTATCGGGGAACGTGCCAGTCAGGTCGGTGGGCTGGCAGCAGCCGGCGAGGGAGGTGGGGAGGGAGGGAGGGCGTCCTCTCTGCCCTGCAGGGCGGCTGCACACCCATTCCACCATGCGGTGACCCCTTGCTGCTCCTGTCAGGGGTCGGGCCCCTGTGACACACCACGTGCGTGGTGGTGGACAATACCTGTCTCCTCCACTGGACAGACAGTTGGCTGATGGTTGCCGCTGTTTCCCTGGCACAGATGAATGGAGACTGGTGTCTCCTGGTCGATGACTCTTAGGCGTCCTCAGAGAAGACCAGGAACATGAGGGACCTTTCCAGAGGCTTTGTCTCTCTGCTTGTGCCTGCTGGACACTCCTGCCAGAAGGTGGGGTGATTTAGGGCCAATCCTCCTCACCATGGGCTACACAGACCTAGTGTGTGCCCTGTTGATCAGAAGGACAACACCTGGATGGACAGAAGCTCCTCACTGGTGTCCCTGTCTGCTCCATGAGGTCTAGAGGGCAGGACAGGGGGTGTGTGGGGGGTGAAGGGTGAGGTTCCTGCCAAAAAAAGGGATCAATCGGGCTGCTCTGGCTGAGGTCCCTGGTAGGATGATCTTTGACAAGGAACTCTGAGTATCACAACTGGAAGGGACCTGGGTCCCCTGCCTTGCTTCGAGTCAGGGACTAGCATTCCATTTTATATGAACCAGCGGAAGTAAGGAGGCCAAACCACCCCAGCAGCAGGTTGCTGAGGAAGACAAGAATCTCAAGGACCTGGTCTGGGCTCGCAGCAAGACCACTGGCCAGAGTCATCCAGAAAGAGCCCTGTTTATCTGTTAAGTCGCCAGCCTTTGTGTCCCGCTAGGATTCAGAGGCATATTCACTATAAAATATGACTGGCTCCAATGCATTATTCTCACTGTTTCTGTAAATAAAAAATAAATGCCAAATAACCATGTCAGGACCGGTTGTTTGATGGTGTCTCTCCCGGTGCTTAATTTTTTATTTCATGACATAAAGTAAGGGCAGGGGGAGAGGGGTTTGTTGGGGGTTGAGGGGAAAAAAAGCTGACTTCTGTCAAAGTGTGGCCTCACTGGTGAACACCGGAGGGGAAAATGACTGAAAAGACTTAATTCAAAAGAATCCTTTAGGCACACAGGAGCTTCTTTCAACCAGTAAGAGTCAGACAGCTATGGAAAGAGAGACATCAATAAATAATCAGCCGGCTTAGACTTTTAAATGGGAATCCCAGCATCACCACCCAAAGGTAAATTGCATCTTTTCTACCAGCCTCCAAGCAGGGCTTCATGCTCGCGTGGCTGGGGGAGCGTTGCTTGTTGCAGATGCAGCCCGGCCCTTCTTTCTGATAAGATGGATATATTCCATTCATATACACCATGTATTTGGGGATATATGTTATATGTGTGTGTGTGTGTGTGTGTGTGTGTGTGTATTTCCCACATGTCTCTTTCTATCCCCTACGTAGCCTATTTCATGTAGATGGATATGAAAAAAAGAAAGGTACCAGTCCTCAGAAATCCCAAGGAAAATCTTTGCTTTTTCAATGTCACTATGGTTTTGGTGTAATGCATGAGAGAGTCCCCCGTTGGCACATCCCTCCTTGTGAACATCTGGGATTGGATGGGATGGGGTGGGCGGGCTCTTGAGTCCTGCCCCCTGAGCCCAGAGAAGTGCCTCTCCAGTTTCTGAGGAGTCCCAGTCCTCTCCCATGTTTCAAGTCTGATGGGGATGGTTTGTTAATCACGCCCAGAATATTCCAGCCTGGGGCACTTGGGTGTGGATTTCTCCACAGGAGGAGGGAGCGGGCCCCCTCTGGGACAGGTGTGAACCCCGTGCAGCTGGGCCTTCATGGTGTCGTGGGCCAGGGCCACTCCAGGGCATCTGCCGCCTGCCTGTGTGTCTTATGTGTTAAGAGCCGGTGCGCAGGTTTAGTGTGGAGCTGGCTTCTTGGGGCCACAGAGTGTTTCTTATTGCTTGTGATGTCCTCCTAGACTGTCTACACCCTTGTCCTTTGAAAGCAAACTGGCCTGCAGTTGTCCCTCTGCACAGAGGACAGAAGAGGCCATGAGAAAACGCTGGTTTTCCACCTGCAGGGAGCACAGTACTTACTATCTGGCACTGGGGAAATTGGCGGCCCAACATCCCCTTCCCCAGTGCCTGGAGGGAGTGGGAGGGTGGCACCTCCCAGTGAGCAAGGGTCCCCAACCCAGAGCAAGGTCAGACGGAGATGACTGAGGTCATGTGAGGCTTTCCTGGGGCCATCAAGCTTGGTGCAGGGAGAGAGTGCAGTGTTCTCAGCTTCTGCCAGAAAGGGGGACCAAGCACAGCCCAGGGATGTACCTGCCTGTTTGGCTGACTAGTAGCAATTGGGATGATTATGCAGTAAGTGGAAAATAGAACTTACATAAAAACAAATGTATAAAAAAAAGAAAAAAGAAAGAAAGAAAGAAAAAGAAAAGAAAACAGCAGCTTCCATCTGAGCTAAATAAATAAATAAATAAATGATAAATAATAAAAATAAAATGAAACTGTAATGTCTAGACCAGAGGTTGGAAAAATTTTTCTGCAAAGGACCATACATTAAATATTTTTGAGTTTGTTAGTCATGTGGTCTCTGCTGTAACTAATCAACTCTGCCATTGTATAAGGAGAGCAGCTATAGATAATATGCAAACAAATGACAGCGGCCACATTTCAATAAAACTTTATTTATGGACAGTGAAATTTGAATTTAAAAAAATATATATGTTGGGTTTCCAAGCCCAGTGCCAACAGTGACAAGAAAAAAAAGAATGTAAAATATCTTATTAAGTTTTTAAATTTTGCTTACATGTTAATAGCAATAAGTTGGATATATCAGGTCAAATAAAATACATTAAAATAAATTTCATTGGTTCTGTTTTACTTTTTAAAATGTGGTTGTGGGCAGCCCGGGTGGCTCAGTGGTTTAGCGCCTCCTTCAGCCCAGGGCGTGATCCCGGAGACCAGGGATTGGAGTCCCAGGTCGGGCTCCCTTCATGGAGCCTGCTTCTCCCTCTGCCTGTGTCTCTGCCTTTCTCTCTCTCTCTGTGTTTCTCATGAATAAATAAATAAATAATCTTTAAAAAAATAAAATGTGGTTGTGAGAAAATTTAAAATTATATGTGTGGCTTGCATTATTTATTTATTGGGCAGCATAGTATCAGAGGAGCCTTTTTACTATTCATGGTGGGGTGGGGGGAGACTTCAAATTTCTACATTCAGAGCTGAACTTCACTGTTTCTATATTGTCATTCCCAAATAATTTTTTTATAGTGAAATATTCCATATATACACAAAGCACATATAAGATATAGTACAATTTAGAGAAGTGTGAAATGAACGCTGGCATGCCCACCATCCAGGCTGAGTGGTGGAAATACCTCCACGTTCCCCTCCCTGACCACATCTCCCTCTATCCCTGACCAGAGCCAGGTGTCTGATGACGCCACTGCCCCTATTACATACACACATCCCTTATTAAAATTATCATTTCTATTTTGGGGAAGTTATTAAAATTCGGAAAGTACTGATCATTGTCTGACGAACCCGTGCACAACCACCGCACATGGAATACTAACCTGTGGTTCTAGATGTTTCTGGCCAAATATGAAATAAAGGACGCACAACGGATAATGCTGGAGGGATCTAGGCCACCTCATTCCACTCCCAGGTGCCCCGGTGGTATTCCTGCAGCAGGGTTATTAGCGTGTCCTCGAATGACAATGGCAGGGTCAGATATTCGGCTGGCAGCAGGCGTGAGTGGGTAGAGAGGAGATTCTTGCAGGGCATGTACATCCTGGACAGAAATCAGGAGAATCTGTCTGTTTATTGGTAACAAATGTATATATTGAAGGAATACAACATATACAACATATGTATATCCATACACGACACAGTCAAGCTAACACATACAACCCTATACGGTGACTGGTTATTTATTTATTGGGAGAGGACCTGAGCTCTACTGTCCTCACAGATTCCCAGGATACAATGCTGTTGACTGTAGACACCATGCTATACCTTAGATCTCTAGAACTTATTCATCCTACATAACTACAACTTCGTACCCTTTGGCCAACATCTCCCATTTCCCCACCTATCTGATCCAGGAAACTACCTTTCTACTTCCATCTATTTGACTTTTTCAGATTTCACACATAAGTGAGATCATATAGTGTTTTCCTTCCTGTTCTGGCTTAGTTCACTCAGCATGATGTCCCCTATGACGTCCACATTGTCACAAATGGCAGGATCTCTTTTTTTAAGGCTGAATGCCATTCCGTGTATGTAAATCCATTCATTTCTCTATCCAGTCATCTGTTGAAAGACACTTGAGTTGCTTCCGTGTCTTGGCTAAGTTGAATAATACTGCGGTGAACATGGGAGTGCAGTTGTTTCTTGGAGGTACAGAAGAAATCAGCAGATTTTAAAAGTTGCTGGGGCGGGGGTGCCTGGGTGGCTCAGTCAGTGAAGCATCTGCCTTCAGCTCAGGTCATGACTTCAGGGTCCTGGGATCAAGTCCCTTCATCAGGCTCCCTGCTCACTGGGGAGTTTGCTTCTCCCTCTCCCTCTGCCTCTCCCCCTACTGGTTCTCTCTCTCTCTCTCTCAAATAAATAAATAAATCTTTTTTAAAAATTGCTGGGACCTGGCATGACCTAGTCACTTCGTAGAGTCTTTGACTCTTACCCATGGAGAAGCCTTTAGAAACCAGTTACAGTGCAGGCCAGAGAGGCTGAGGGGGCAGATCCAAGGTTACTAGTTAGGTAATGTCAGAGCCTGGACAGGCATCTGGGTCTCTCATGAAGTATTAGCTTCAAGAGGGGCTCAGCTGTCACTATGCAAATCATCTGGACCCTAACCTCTCCACACTAGAATATTCAGGATAGGTGCATGGGATTGTGGATTGTGTTTTCTAGGAGCTGAAGATAAAAAAGAAAATCCTTTCAGGTTGTGAGAAATAGTTCTTAAATATCTAGGTCTACTTCCCCTGCAGAAAACACTCTCTCCTTGGCATCATTCACCTTTCTGAGCTGACAATGGATTTTTTTGGTCATTTCTCTGAAGACAGGAGTGCTCATTGCCCAAGCTGTCACTGGAGGTGAGGAACCTTGATGAAATCAGATCCAAGCTGTTTTGTCTTTTTCTTTCCTCTCTCTCTCTCTCTTCACTAGGTGTTTGATAACATTATTTTCTTTTTATTTGTTTCTAACCTAGATTGGAATCACTAATATATATATGTATATATATATATATATATACATATATATATATAAGACAAAAAAACAACACTATTCACTGGAACTCAACAAAATTCTTGGAAGATATATATATATATATATATATATATATATATATATATATATATATATCTTTTGTCTTATTTTGTTTTTTGTTTTGTTTTATTTTGTTTTAGTTTTTTACCATGATGATATTTAGCAGTGGCCAAAGTCAGCCATGAGAGGACACCCTCCCCAGGGACATTCGAGACTACGAATGTATTCTCCCTCTCTTTCCTGGGAGCAGGCCACTAAAAGACTGATCCACCAGTGGCTTTGAACTACCCAAGGACTCAAGATGAGAGGCTCAGTCTGGCGAACAGTAAGAAGGACAGCAACAGATTCCCTGTCCCTGCAAAGTTCTCTGTTCCTATGCAGGCAAAGACCAAATGCTCCATGTGTGCCAGCTGTTTCTTCAACACAATCATAAGCTCCTCGACAGAAGGGCTGGGTCTTTTGGTAGAGTTGGCCATGTCCATCTCAACAGGAGGTGCTTAAAAAATATCTGTGAGGGACGCCTGGGTGGCTCAGTGGTCGAGCATCTGCCTTTGTCTCAGGTCATGATCCCAGAGTCCCGGGATCTAGTCTCACATCGGGCTCCCTGCATGGAGCCTGCTTCTCCCTCTGCCTGTGTCTCTGCCTCTCTCTCTCTCTATTTAAAAAACAAAACTCTGTCAATAAATGAATAATAACAGCAATACAATTAAAACCTAGAACTCTTGGTATGAAAAACACTGTCCCAAGGCAGAGCAGGTGGCCGTGTGTGCCTTCCTTGTTCTGGATGGAGAAACGCGCTGTTAACACCAAAAGGGCCAAAGTCAATGTCCGTGGTGGTTTCCTCGGGGGATGCAGGAAGGGTGGAGAGGGGAAGACAAGGGCAAAGTGCAGGGCACGTGTGCTCTGCAGAAATCTCTGAACAATCAAAGCTACAAATGCCTCTTCTTATAAACACACGGTGTGAGGCAGATGTTTACCCGGCACAATCCAGAGAGAAAAAGCCAGGAAAAGCCAGAGAGATTCATGCTCCGCAAACAAGGGATTTCCTGGGGGAAGGAGTGGCAGGTAATGGGTTCTGCAAATTTCTCCTCCTGATAACTACATCACAGACCAAGTCCAAAGAGACTTTTTCTTCCTATTGAAACCTTATTTAAATACTGCCACCTATTTCAGATAGAATCGCCTGAGTTGTATTGGCTAGCTTAGGCTATTCTCACAAACCTTTATGAAGCGCGAGAGGAGGAAATAGGCAGCCCAGGTCTCTGTGGGAACAGGGGACGCATCTCACAGGGAACAGTCTTCCCGAAATGCTCCAGGAGCCTGCCTTTTCTGATTCTGATGAGCAGCCTTCAACCAAGTTAAGTCTGTGGAGCAAACAAGAGCCATGCCGCCTTAAAAATGGCAAAAATCGGGCAGCCTGGGTGGCTCAGCGGTTTAGCACCACCTTTGGCCCAGGGTGTGATCCTGGAGACCCAGGATCGAGTCCCACGTCGGGCTCCCTGCATGGAACCTGCTTCTCCCTCTGCCTGTGTCTCTGCCTCTCTCTCTGCCTCTCTCTGTGTCTCTCATGAATAAATAAATAAAATCTTTTTTTTTAATGGCAAAAATCTCCAGCATTTGCATAGTGAGGATGCTTTCTAGATCTTTCCTCATTGAACAATTTCCAAAGCAACCATCTCAAGACAGCATGATTGTCTTTGCAAGACAGTTGCTATGTGTGGTCCTTCTTCATTATCATGTTCTCTCCTTAGAGTCTTTTCAGGCAGAAGATAGGGCTCAGGACTGGGTCAAAGATCCTGTGTGACTTGGGTAAAGGGTGACCCATTCTGGGCCTTGGTTTACCCCATCTCTTAAGACATAGAGTTTGGTGACCTGATTCCTGACACCCAAGCTGACTCTGAAGTGTGGAGTGTGCTCTTTCTCCACGAGAGGGCATGGATTTGTGTCTGGCTCTTCGTTCTTCGTCACTGATTTTTGTTTGTTTTGTTTTGTTTTTTGTTTTTTGGTTTTTTTTTCATGAGGCAGGTCAGGATTTACAGTGGGGCCTTTAAACCAAGCCTAGTCTACTGGTCCGTTTTCCCGCAACCAAAAGAATTAGGCGTTCCTGAGCCAAATATGACTGCATGAAACCAGGGGCCTCCACCTAGTTCATGCCTCAAGGCAGGGGCTGCTGCCCAGAGCTGGAGCCTTCTAGTCAGATGGCAGAGGTCAGCTTGTAGCTCAGGCACTGTGTGCAGGCAGCCTGCTCATCCCTCCAACAACCCACCAATGCTCATTCCCACGTATTCGAGTAGTATTTACTGAGCAGCTGTTAGGTGCCAAAGGCGGTGCCCAGCCATGGGAATGCAACAGAGAGAATTAGACCTGGCCTTGAGCTTCACTGAGCAGTGGGAGGGCAGGACAAGACCTTGAATGGGAGGGTCACCCCAATACAAGGTTACACAACGTGATAAGAAGGGGTCCAGGGGGGTGCCTTGAAGAACATTTTATGAAAAGCTGGAAGCGCTCACCTTCCACCTCTTTTCTCTGAAGGAGAGGGGCATGGCTATAGCCTCGGCATCTCTGTGAAGGCGTCTGGCTAACTTTCCTTCCTCACTCCGTGGGGACCTTTTCACTCCCACAGCAGACCTGGAAGAGTCAGAAGACCCTACCTAAGGCCTGGAGGAAGCAGCAGTGGTCTTGGTATTTTCGATGTTTTCCATGTGGTCTGGTGTGTGGCCAGGATGGGATGACTGGAGACAGTGAGAGGCAGGTCCTGGGGTCCACGCAGCGTTAAGGGCTCTGGTGTCACCTGTGAGGAGGCAGGGATGGGGGGTGGGGGCAGCCACCCCTGCCAGGAGCTGGGTCATCAGGGAGGACAACAGGAAACGGCCCTGGGGCACTGCCCGATTTATTCACTGTCTGGGCTTGCTCCCTGCCAGTCCTTTGCTCAAGCTTGGTAAATCCTCCGGTTCTGTACTCATTTTTATTAGCAATTGCCTTTTTTTTTTTCCTTTGAAAATGTGGTTCAACGAAAATGAAATTTCAGATGTGTGTGTCTCGGCATTGATTTTTCTATTTGTAATAACACACCCTAGCATATCTCCTTTGATATCAAGAGGATAAAATGTCCCTAACACTGTGCTCTCCATTCTGGGGTAATGGATAAAGCCTGTTTATGAGATGTCATTTATTCCACAATAGACAGTAAATAAAAGCCATTTCAAGCTTGGGTTAAATCAAAGCTTGTTCAGGATTTCAGCAGATTTGCAAATCACCTCGGGGACCTTCATCCGTTGTACTTGCTGTTTGGCTCCTTGCGATTGACTTGCCCTGCTCCCTGCCCAGCCTCCCCCTCTCCCCGGCCTCCCTGAGCCCTGAACTGATTTGGAAAGACAACTAGCCTGGCGGAGGACCTGGCGTGACATTAAAAGTTCCTTCTTTCCACTTGGGGAATAAAAGCTTTGAAAAGCAGCAAGAAATTGAGGTTACACCCACAAAAGCCAGAGCCACAAAGGGAAGGGGAAAAAAAAAAAGTTCGCAGGAAAATAAGATGCAAACCTGAAATGGAGAAAGGCTATGAAAGGCAGCAGCAGCTCTTTTTTGTGTCTTGTGCAAACTGTATTATTTTCATCCCCCAAGAACCCCATGTTCCCGGGGGAGAGGGTGGCAGGCAAGGGGGTGCACCCACCCTGGGCAGCCCTGCCCAAATCCAGGCCTTGGCCCTTCAACCCGCCCTCTCGAACCCCCAGCTCAGCCCAGCCCAGCCCCTATAGTACCTCAGTCTTTGGTGGCCTTGGAGCTCCAGCTGAGAACCCAATGCCTCCAAGAAGCCTCCTGGCCTGTTCCTCCTCCTGACTTTCACAGCACATTTTTTAAGATTTATTTATTTATTTGAGAGAGAGACAGAGAGAGAGAGACAGAGAGCAGGGAGGGGAGGGGCAGAGAGAGAGGGAGGGAGAATCTCAAGCAGACTCTGAGCTGAGTGTGGAGCCCAATGCCAGGCTCGATCCCATGACTCTGAGACTCTGAGCTGAAACCAGGAGTCTGACACCTAACCAGCTGAGCCATCTAGGCGCCCCCATGTTATTCTGGGTTAACAAATTTCATCTTACTCACACCTGCTATTTTAGGAATGTGAGTTCTGTATTGGGACCATAAATGAAATGTGTATTCCTTTGAGATTTGTGACAAGTTTTTAAAGCTGGAATATTCTGTCTTGCGCCTGTAGTCCAATTTTCTGCCCACTGCAGAAACCCCTCGATGGCATCCCCAAGGACAGTCAGCTCCCAGCAGGGACTTCACAGTCTCATCCTTCTGATAGGGACCCTAGGTCTGGGGACATTTTCTTCTATGAAGTCAAAGTCTTTATCCTGTAACCACCCCTTCCCTTGATGCCAGCATTTCCACAAAGGACCAAGGGCATGTCTAGTCTGGCTCTACCACGTTCTAGACAAAGGGCTTAGCTGGTTTAAGTTTGCCGCTGAATGTTAAGACTCGTTACCCAGCATCTGTTGGCTAGTTTAGATTTAACAACTGTGCCAAAATTATTCATTCAAATATTTTTGTCCTAAGATATTTGGCTCCTCATCCTCATTAAATATTTACTGAGCAGCAAACAGCTTTGTAGAAAATACTATTCCAGGTCTGTGATAGGTTGTATTGTTGTGGAAAATCTTTGGTGACCCTCCCTGACATACTTGGGAGGATTCTGGATCCCTGTCCCGTGGACCATGTGATCTGCTCTGGCCAATGAAATGTGAGTAGAAGTAGCAAAGCACATATGGGCAGCTGACCTTCCCTGGGCATTACTGTGAGTAAGCAAGCGATCTCTGTCATTAGAAAAACAGTCCAATCATAGTAATATGATGATAATATGATTAAACGGGTTCCTCCAGGAAATTTTAAGAAATTGTGGGCATGTTCCGTGCCCACAGGGGGCTTGTAGTCTAACCGAGGACATTAATATTATTTCTAACCTCTGCTAAATAAGTAGCAAAAACAGCAAAAGTGCAGGAACTCCAAGGAAGGAAAGGATTTGGAGAGCTTTAGGGAAGAATGGGGTTTCAGGCCCATCTGGTCAGGAGGCTGGGGATGAACTCACACTGAACAAGGCTCAGAAATGTCATCCACCTGTTGAAGGACAGGCCTGCTGTGAACTTAGTCTCCATATGGAGGAATTAGGGATTTGAGGTGTTCCCCTCCTCGGGGTGATAAATTAGGTACATTCTGTCCACCTGGCATCATGCTCAGCCCTGGATGACATCTGCACAGATGACTTGCTGTCAGTGATGCTGATCACATCAATGGTGATTTTTTTTTTTTAAAGAGAGACAGCGAGCGAGCAAGGGAAGGGCAGAGGGAGAGAGAGAGAAAGAGAATCTTAAGCAGGCAGGCTTCATACTCAGTGTAGAGCCCAACACAGGGTTTGATCCCACAACTCTGAGATCACAACCTGAGCTACCCAGGCACCCCAGCGGTGAATATTGGGGATAGATGTACCTTTTTTAGTGTCTCTTAAATCAAACTATGGGAGTGATTGTCATGGCTCAGTATAAAATCAGTGTGGATGGGGTGCTGGCCCCCGGAGGCAGCCAGAGGTCCTCAGGAAGTCACGCCTATGCTGCTCCTTCATTCCCTTCACATCCTGAGACTAGCACAGCTCACCTGGGCATCGCTGATCTCATTCGACTGTCTCGACAGCATCACAAGGCAGGTGCTGTGTTATCCCCATTTTACAGATATAGGAACTGAGTCTTAGAAAGTGTACATATGTCACACGACGTCATGCCTTCAGGGAGTGGTGAAGCCAGGGCTGGAACAGTGTCCTGCATGAGCCCCATGCTTTGCCTTTACCATCTTCTGCTGCGCAGACCAATGAAAGCTTTGTGCAAATTGCCCCCGACCCCTAGGTCCCATGCAGGGAGCCAGGGAGGGGGTCTGCCTGGGGAGCCAGCCCAGGGGCTTGCAGCATGGCCATGAGGCTGACTCTCAAAGGGGTTGCAGAATGAGGCAGAACTTAAGGCTTTCTTTAGGAATTATAAAGGAAAAAAGAGGCAAGGGTAAAGAAAGGAAGGAGAGGGCCAGACCGGGCAGGAGAGAGGCAACCCTAGATGCCTGGACCCTTGAATATTAGCTCTGTGCTTCTCACTGATATCTCAAAAGCGGTGCCTCAATGTGCACTGTTAGAGTGTCAACAGTTTCATTAGAACCCAGATTTTGATTTATAACCCTCCCTGCAAAACTGTGCTCCTGGCTGAAAGTTGGCATGGAGGGCTTCCGTCAACAGAGCCACGTCGATGGAAGATTTCCATAAGGCACGATGCAGAAGGGAGGGCTCTCTCTTGAGTTGGCCTTCCAGGCTGGAAAAACAAGAAGAAAAGAAGAAGAAGAAGAAAGAAGAAGAAGAAGAAGAAGAAGAAGAAGAAGAAGAAGAAGAAGAAGAAGAAGAAGAAGAAAGAAGAAGAAGAAGAAGAAGAAGAAGAAGAAGAAGAAGAAGAAGAAGAAGAAGAAAGAAGAAGAAGAAAGAGTAGGAAACTTGTTTAGAATCTTGAAGACTCAGCTCAGATTTCAAAGGAGTGAAAGGTCAGTTTCTTCATCACAGACATGCACGGATTTTTGCGAAAGTAAGAAGTAAGAAAACTACTCATGGTGCTTTGGAGAGTAGCTCTGTCTTTGCAAACACCATCAGGAATAGCAATTAATGATAATGATGGAGATAAGGATAGTGATGCTAATGCTCAGTGGTATGACACTTCCACATACATGGACTCCCTGAATGGCCAGCCCTGTGCTTGTCAGAAAGAAATTATTCCCCGCACTTTGTGAATGACGAAACTGAGACCTCTAAGCCTGAAATGCTCTGTTGGAGGCACCACATTGAGCTCAGTGCCCCACTCACAGGCCAGCGTGCCATCTGATCCAGAGCTTGGATAAATTTTAAAAAAGCCATCTTGGTCCACATGCCAGCGGTTCATTTTGATTTTTTTTTCTTTTGTTTTAAAAAAATATGCATCATCAAAAAAAAAAAAGGAAAAAAGAAAAAAAGAATATGCATCATTGAAAACAGGTCCCATTTGAAGCCACATGAGGCTTGAGAAAAATAAATGTGAAAATAAAAATGCTATTTAATATAGGCATCATTATTACTATTATTATTGCAAAGAGCCTATTTGAAACTGCCGAAGACCCTAAAAACTGATTAATATTTTTAGAGCGTCAGAAGGTAGGGTTGTTTTTTCAAATATAAATTCCTCTCTCCCAAATGGTTGAATAATCATAATCATAATCATTATCGTCATCATCATCATCCCTTCATTAATTTCTCACTTTGTACATAATTTCCCATGAATTAGTGTCTTTGCTATTCAAATATCCCCATTTAACAGATGGAGAGATGGAAGTACAAGGGCATTCGGGCAAAGCAAAAGGTTTGAAACTCACACTCACGTGCTCAGCCTGTTCACCAGTGCATCACGCCACAAATGCTTTGTTGGGTGGAGGCTTTGAAACCCTAGATGGCAGTGGATCAGAAAGGAGAAAATGATTCACCATCAGAGAATAAAGTGAATGCAGCAAAGCCAGTCACTGTCAGGACAGACTTTTCGGGGACAGGTCCCCTCCCCTCTCGGCAGCAGGCTCTCTGTGCTCAGGGTCCAGGGGCCCTCCTGCTGGAGCTCTGTCCCATAAAGGCCTGCCCCAGGGGCTGAGAGCCGAGCACCCGGGTGGAGCTCCATCCCTCCCACTGAGCAAGACTTGGGCTGTCACTGTGCTGTTATTTATGAGTCCCCCTTTGCCCAATGAGTGGCCTCCGAGGGGCCCAGCCTGGGCCTGCTGTCTGGCCACACTTGTCACACGTCATTAGATGTTTGGTTGCCGCTGACCCCTCTGCCATCTGGCTGAGTGGCCTTGGGGTGAGGGGAGGCAGCCAGCAGCTCCTTACCCAGCCCCCGAGGCTTCGTGATTGTTTGAGGGAAACGGAAGGGTTTCAGAGCTGTGCTAAGCCACTGAGGGGAACGCAGAGAACTGGAAAAGGATCTCTCAGAGAGAGAGGGCCTTGCTTAGGCTTTCCCAACTTGCCACCACTGCCATTTGGGGTCAGATAATTCTTTGTTGTGAGGGCTGGCCTGCACTACGTAGGATGTTTAGCAGCAACCCTGGCCTCTACCTTCTAGATGCCTCCTTCCCACATTGTAACAACCAAAGATGACTCCAGACAGGGCTGAATTGTCCCCTGGGGGGCAGAGGCAAAATCCAGCCCCCTCTGTGACATACACTGGGGCAGTGGCAGGCAGTGTAAGTAAGCTATGAGTATAGCAGATCTGCTAGGCCCCAGATGAGCAGCAGAGACAGAGGGCAGGGGTTTCATGAACAACACTTTGCTAAATCCTCAAGACCATCCCTCATGTAGTCAGGATTCCTGATCCCGCTTTGCAGGGGAGGAAACTGTAACACACAGCGGGGGGACACAGTGCACCTGAGGCCACTCAGCTGGCCAGTGACAGAGCTGGGGTTGAAGTCATTTTGCTGCCCGGCCCTGTCCAGGCTTTTAGGGGGCTTCATGGCCTGTTTCCTGTGTACGGGTTTGGCAAACCCAGCATGTCGACCTCTGAAGATTTTAGAATTGCACACCTGGCCTGGAGCGAGGGATATTCATAGAATGTGCTCCACAGTTCCCACCGCCTCACACAGGCCTCCTCAGGGGTGGGGATCCCCTTCACCCAACAAAAGTATTTGATCTGGGACCTACTTACATCATGCAAGGATCCCTAGGGGGAGACCCGAAAGTGCTGCCACTGAGTATGTTTCAGCCACTTTACCAGGTTGGCATTAACCTCTCAGGCAGGGTACTTTAGAGCCCCTTAAATCACAGCAGATAAACTAAGGGATTCAGTCACAGTAAGAAGTGAAATACTTCTATTTTTAAAAATAGGCATTTAGTTAAGTGGCTGCTCTTGCCATTCTAATGGCAGTACGTTAAGACTTCAATTACGAGTCACTAGTCGAACTCTTTAAGTGGCGAACTTCTGAACATCTTTTGCATTTGTTCGGTGAAACAAACCTGTCCCCAGGAGTATTCAGCGGGTTCTGGAGTAAGCATTAGGTGATATTCATCAGTCAGTAAAACTGTCCAAACTTACATAGAAATCACATGACCCTGAACTCTTCTCGACCTCGTCCCTGGACTGCATGTCCTACCTGCTGGTTTGTGGGCAGGGAGTCCCCCTGTGGTCCTGCACTAAGTGCAACTTACCGCTAAGGTCCTGGTCCATGGACTTGCCCAGATTCTTGACTTTCTTTCCTTTGGCACGGACAGCTCATCTGAGTTTCAGGCTACATCAGCAATGTTTGCCTCTCTGATTTTGATGAACAAATCACCCCCTTTGTCAAAAAACTAATTTGTAGACATTTCTCATTTCTACTTACCCTCCCTTCAGGAAAAACTTCATGTAATGACCACCTGACTGCAGAACCACACAGGCCCTAATGGTCATCTGATGTACAAGTGGAGCAAAGAGGGACAAACATTTGCATTGGATGGATGCAGAGAAATGCCCCATGTGGCAGCATTTGTAGCTTTCTCCCAAACCAGAAAAGTCAAGTAAAGCTTTTTTAAAAATTTGGATTTGAGGCAAAAATTACTCACATCTAGTTTCAGAAGTAAGCCTGAATGCACTTTCCAAAGCTACATAGAAAGGACTATTGAGCTATTGCCTGGATTGTTTGGGTTAGGGAATCGAGGGGACACAGGGGATCAGAGGAGGGGTGGAGATGTGTTTACAGAGATAGAGAGGAGAGAAGCCATGGAAGACAGCAAGTATGAGCAGGGAGTAGGACAAAGCAGGTTTCAGGGGTGGAGTTTGGCTTTTAGGATTGAGCCCTGAACAGCAGGTGAGGCTGCATGAACCCCATCTGTTTTCCAGGCAGGAAAGGCCAAAGGCACAGCTTTAGAAAACCAGAGGGTTCTTCTAGCCTCTCTCCCCTCCTGTGTGTCTGCTTGTCAGAGGCCTCAAGACACTGCAGCCATATGAGGGGCTTCCTGGGTCATCATGTAAACATGTGATGTAAGTAAGCAGAGTTTTGCAATTAGCAAATTGTTAACACTTTGAAAACATGGGTGCTATATATATAGCAGCACCATCTTCTTGTACCATGTTTTATGCAGCTCAACGCTCCTCCCTGGATGCATTCATTTGACCTGCAGCATCATGAAGTGGGAAGAGATTTATGAGTGTGGAATGCAGAATGAAGCAGGGGTGAGGGGAAATGGGTCCACAGAGGTGACATCACCTGTCCAAAACCATAAGGAGAGTCACCTGTGGGTCTCTTGGACCTTAGCAGAATGCTGGGTTTGGGAAGATAGCTTTGCTGGGACAGAATCCAGAAAGTTTCAGGCCCTGGCAACTGCTGCCACCTGCAGCCCTCAGCCCAGCTCCTCTGCAAAACAGAAAGCAGTGGGCACCCACAGTCTGGCCCTGAGGTGGGGCCACATGAAGGAACGAGAGGTAGTCACCCGGGCCTGGAGCCCTGTTAGCAGGAGCGGGCCACAGAAAAGGGAGCCAGGGCTGCCAATTTCCATTTTCATTGGAGTGGTTGGTGCTTAGTAATCCAGAAGCTTTATTTAAGGGCTGACCTCCGACCGGGCCTGTCGCTCTGGTGGCAGGTGCCTGATAGCCACTGGAAATCAATAGCCAGCATGAAGGTCACTTCCTAGAAAAACTGAGGCTATCAATGTGTCAGTTCCAATGAAAGATTATAACCAACCAGCAGAAGAGTTTATCTGTGGCTGAGAGCTCGTCTGACCCAGGCTTGTCTCGGGCGTCCACGTGCACGTATGAGTATCTCTGTGTGAGCAGACATGTGTGCGTGAATGTGTGCATTTGTGAAACAAAGCACGTGTGTGCACAACAGAATGAGTGTACATGTGCTTTAGTGTTTCCCTATCAATGGGCATGGGGTGCATGTGAGCGTGCCTGTGTGTGTGCAGAGGAGTGCGGGTGTGTTTAAGGGCACATAACAAAGTGTTGTCAGTGAGTTGTATTGATGCACTGTCATGTAAATGTGCATGTACACGTGTAAGTGTACATATATGCATGCACGTGGATATGTTGAGCATGTGTGTGCCTGTGTGTACATGCACAGTGTGTGGGCATGTGTGTGCACACCCACGTTTGGTACATGGGCGTACGGGTGCATTTGATTGCATGTGTACACCCTACCATAACCATAAGGCCTGAAATTATCTGGCCCCTGTCTGCCCCTCGGGTCTCACCTTCAGCCCCTCCTCCCCACTCCCCTCCCCACCCTGGACTTTCACTGGCCTCCTTTCCCTTCCCTGAGGGTGCCAACTACCTTCCTCCTCCAGACGCCAGCAAACACTGTTCCCTCTGAGGCGCGTCCTCAATTCACTCTTCCCATACCTGGCTCTTCCCCACCATTTGGTCCTCAACTGAAACGCCAGTTCTTTAGAGACACACCCCTGGCTAGCCTACATGTGCCATCACCATGACAGCCACCGTAACACTGGAGGATTGTAGTCCCATGTTTAATTCATCGTTTGCTGTCCACCTCTTTCCTGCCTCCTCTCCAGCTCTGAGTGGCTGAGCCCTGGCTGAGGGCTCCAGGCTGCCCAGTAACTACCTGCCATTTGCCCGGTGCTCATCTTGTGGCCCCTCTTCAGAGAAGGAGAATCCCACGTGCTGAGGAATTCCATGTGAGTCCCGTGACCTTTACCTTCTGGCCTCAATTTTCTCAGCTGCAAAATGGCAATATGTCCTCCAACAACTCTGCAGGGTAGATGACACAAATAGGGGGAAACCCTCTCAAGGCTGCTGGAGTCATGTATCATATCTGTGTTTGATTAAGGGCTCTTATTACTTGGAAAGAGATCTACAGGAAAGGAGACCAAAGATAAACCAAGGAACTCTGAACCAAGATTCCAGGATGCTTTTCTCCAGGTCATTAATCCATTTCAGACACCAGTCCTAACCCAGAGGCCTCTCCAGGCCTTCATGAGCCAGGATCTCCATTTCCCTCCTAGATACCGGTTTTCTAGATAGAGTCCCAATCTCTTTCATGAATGAGTCCATTTGGTGAGGGTAAAGAGTCTATGCAAATGTATTCTCCCTTAAAGAAAAAAAAACCATATAGAGAATGAGTCCATGCTACCCAAAGAGGACAGTTTGTTCCATATGGTTACCATGGGAACCTGGCACAGGTACCAGGCAGCTTGAGCTCTGTGTTGTTGACTTAATCCTTGACTGTGATTTGGGAGCTGAGTTCTTGTCTCTGCCCCACCTCTGCTGAGCTGTACGACAAAATGCAATCCCTACCACACTCCTTGGGCCTCGATGTCTTCTTATGTAACATTAAAGAATCTAGAACATAATGGACCACTGCTCCCTTCCTGCCTTGCCTATGTAAAATTTTAAGTCCCATCTCTCCTCTGGGCCTCAGCTTTTCCACCTGTTAAGTAAGGATGCCCACTGTAAATGGCTGAAGGGAAGGGGAGGAAATGAGAACCCAAGTTAGATGTTGGTTCCAATCTTCTGGATCCTGCAATGAGATATCCTTGTTCTTAAGACAGAAAATTATGACATTAACTCTACCAAGTGCAACTTTTACTCTTTTGTTTATTCATTCAACAAACCCACAGCTGGCAATTGCAGCATCACAGTGCATGACGAAAGGAACTGCGAGTTTGGAGGCGAAAAAAATACAGTCTTTGCTTTCAAAAAACTTGCGATCTTCTGCAGGAGACGAACAGGGAGAGAGCTGACCTCAGAGCCTGGAGAGACTGGCTCTCACCGAGGTGAGAACTGCATGAGTGAAAGGATCTTTGAGTCTCTCCTTCAGGAGCATCCCTAGGTATTGGATGAAAAGGTCACCTGCCTCCTGGCCCCCTAATGCCATCCTGTGTCTGAAATTCTTCTCAAAGGCCATACATCTGAGACAAGCCTGATACCAGAGCTAATATGTGGAATTACAGAACCCACGCTGGAGGAGCCCCCAGGTTCCGTTTGAGAAGACATGGGGTCCACCATGGGAGAAAGACCTGCCTGAAGTCACACAGCTTAGAACTCCTGACTAGTGATCCATCCCTGTTGCCTCTGGTCTATCCTGGATTTTAAGCCTGGGTTCCAAACCAGTTCCCCACCCCCAATTCTACAGATAGGGAGCTAACATTCTGGGTTCTCGCTGTGACCTGAGATCATAGGCAGAGTCCACCTGCAGTCATAAAGCGAGGCTGGTGGGGTTGTACTTTGTTATAGTCAAAACTGTCCCTACCCTTGGGTTCAGGCCTTCGTGTACCCTGGAGACCCAACGTGGCCTGCTCCTCACATGATTGCCCCCAAATTATTCCCCTCATTATTCACCTCTGTGAACCCAAAGCCCCTTCTGTAGGTGCCTGGGTACTGGGCAGCTGTCAGGGAGGACATCCTTCTTCCTGATTCATAGTGAGATGTGAAGGGTGTCAGGATGCTCTCCAACTATACTTGTAGCGTCAAAGAACATGCCCAGAGAAACAAAACATGCATCGTTCCTTCCATTTGCTCAACAAATATTAGTTTAGGAGGTTTTGCTCAAATCTGGGCTTCATCACTTAAGAGCTTTGACCTTATTAAAGTTGTTTAAACTTTTGAAGCCTTAGTTCCCTCGCTAGGAAACTGAGGATCATGATTAGACCCCAAAATATCAGGTGAGAACTAAGTGGGCCTGCAGCCTCGTCTCTGACTGGTTATTGGTGCTTAAAAATAAACGTTAGTTCCTTTGGCAAGATGCACGTGGCCACAGTGGAGATCTCGGAACTTGCTCCAGAGCACTGCCTCCCAGGAGGTAGGTGGGAGTCACGAGCTCAGCAGCTTCCAGCAGAGCTATGAAGCCCCTCCTTGCGGGCAAACAAAGGCGTTGGCCTCACCTAATGCCACATGGTGGAGGGAGACGGCTGGGTATGGGATGGGGTAGGGGAAAGGCCAACGGCCGTCACATGGCCTGGTCCCAGAAAACCACTGCTCTGGGGGCCTCTGGGAACTAGCAGCATCCCGTCACTGTGGCCAGGCTGGACAGATCAGGGTGGCCCGAGGGAGCCTTCAGAACGGTGGGGGTGGGAGAAGGGTGGAGGTGTGGATGTGCCCGACCAACTCGGGCAGAGTCCCTCGGCCTCACCTGTCCTGGGGGGGCCTGCGAGGGCCGGGCTTTACGAGGAATGCACTGGGCCATCTGTCATCTGTTCCTGCCGTCAGACTCAGATCACTGGGTTCTTGCACTGAGAGGCCACCGAGGGTCCCAGGACCATCTGCCAGACTCCAAACCTGGGAGGGGGGCAAGAGGTTTGGGAGAACGTAGCCAACCCCTTTGGGGAGGGAACTGTCTCCTTGTAGGCCAAGGAAGGGGTCCTGACACCACCTTAAGTTACCTGTGACGATTGCTTCGCTCTGTCATGTCTTAAGAGAGTTTCCACACAGTGTTGCTCGGAAAGACTCTTTTCATGAACTCAAAGTTTATCTTTGCTTCTACGTACTGGGTTTGTTAGGAAGGGGACCAGTTGCTTTTCTTAGAGAAACTCTGGCCAAAGACTCACAGCAGAACAAAGAAATTTCCTTCATTATGGAAGGAACACACGTCCACCACAGAGGACACAGCAAACAAGTAAAAGGACAAAGGTTAACGCCGTGCATCATAGTACCTCCCCGAACCCCGCTAATATTCTACGGATTTTCTTCCACCGTTCTTCTCATCTCCATTTTTGCAGATGTAGCCTTACTTTGTTTCTGCCTTTTCCCCTCATGCATAAAACATTTTCCATATTATTATAATATGCTCATACATTTCCCTCATCTAGTCTTTTCCCCCCCAACATTTTACTATGAAAAATTTCAAACTTACAACCAAGATGAAAATATTTTACAAGCAATGCCATATGTCACCTCCTAGACTTGGCTGCTATCACCTCTTCTCTGCATGGGCATTTATCAAGGTCCTAGCATATGTTAGTCCCTTGTTGAGCCTCCGGACTCAGGGGTGGATAAAACAGAGGACCTGCTTTCAGTAATGAGAGCGTTTAGTGGGGAGGCAGCCAGCCAGCCCCACGTATTCTCTGTTAAGGTGGAACAATACATGGCAGGGTGGGCGGCCTGAGAGTAGGGCTGTCTCAGGCTGACAGGTGTTTGTGCTGAGGCCTGGACACCTTATTGCTGGCAGGTAAGTTAAAACAATACTCTAAAGAGTATCTTGGTGATACCTGGTCTTGATTCTGCATTGTTTCTTTAGGTCAGGGTCCCAGAACTGTGTCAAAGGGAACAAACTCTGAAAAAAACCATAATCCACACTTTTCACCAGGATATTTTCTAGAAAGGATTGGCTGAGAGTTGTGTTTTGTCTACAAGGTGATTAAAGGAGGCCCAAGTCCCCACTTTGGGGAGCTCTGTGCTGGAGCCAGATGTCCCGGGCTGGAACCTGTGCTCACCTGCCTACTAGCTGGGTGACCCTGGGGAAGCGACAGGAGTTCTGAGCTTCAATTTCCCCATCTGTAAAATGGGGGTGAAACAGCACCCGTTGTAGGCTTCTCTCAAGAATGAGATGAGGAGATTAAGAGCTTAGAACAAACCAGGACCAAGCAGGCCTTCTAAGGGCTGGCCGTTTCATCATGCAGAAGGAAAGTTTAGGAGGCCGGGGTCATGTGTTCATCAATCCCTGTTCCGTGGAGCTGCCTTAAGATAGGACACACCTGCCTCCCTGACCTGGGGGAGCTGCTGCCTGTGAAACAGACATTGAGCTCTGGTTGAATGAAAGTGAAAAGCCTGGGTCACCTCCTCAGCTGTGCATAGGGTGGTCTCTAGGAGGGCACAGGCCACACACGTTGCTGGACCATGACCACAGGGGGTGGCATGGGCAACAACCCCAGGCCCATGCTGACCTCAGTACCCCCCACCCCCTGTCCCCATCCCAGTGGAGGGGTCAGGGAGGGGAGGTTTCCTGAACACTTTCTCTGAGCCAGCTCCTTACACATATGCTTTCTGTGATGGGATTCTCTCACAGGGGCCCCTGGCTGGCTCAGTCAGAAGGGCATGTGACTCTTGATCTTGGGGTTTTGAGTTTGAGCCCCACGGTGGGTGTAGAGATGACTTAAAACTAAAATCTTAAAAAAAAAAAAAAAAAAAAGAATTCTCTCCCAGATCAGAGGATGCTGATAACAGAGGAAGAAAGTGAGGCTGAGGATCAACATGTGAGCAAGCCCGGAGCCAGTCAGTCTCTTTATGCGGACAGTGGAGGAGACGAGAGTGAAAGAGCGCTTGTCGCTTGTCCTGCCCTCCGGGGAGCGCCAGCCACAGCAGGACACCCAGAGACCCCAGGGACAGGTTGGGAGGTGCTGGAGAACAGCTATCATAGGGGCCGGGCTGGTGCCAAGGCTTGAGGGGCAGGAGAAGAGGAGAAGAGGCTGCTGGGGGGTGGGGGGGGGTGGGCTTGGAAGGGCCCGCATCCCGCAGAGCCAGAGCACCGGCAGAGAAGGTACCGGGTGCCGGGCAATTGCCAGGCAAGGAGAGGCCTCGTCTCCTCCTCCAAACAAGTGTGCACAAGGCAGCCCTGGAGCAAGGCTTGACAAACCTGTGCGGACTGAGCCTCCGATTAAGATACACAGCTCACACTGTGATCCAACACACACACGTCTCCCGAAACCGCACTTCACTCCACCGCCCATGAAGTATCCTCGCATTTCCTACTCCGTTTGCTTCCATTTTCCTGCCCCTCCGGGCGAGCCCGCTGGACGGAGTTCACAGCCTGTAGTTCCCCGGGGAAAACAGGTGCAGCCAGGACAGAATGCAGTGCTGTGCGCTGCGCTGTGGTTGTGTGAGCTTCGTGGAGCTGAGACAGGAGAGACCTGAGAGGGTTGGAGCAACCGGGGAAGGTTTCCTGCCCAGGAAGCATCTAGAACTAGACCTGGAAACATGTGGATTCAGTTCAGATCCGCTACCATGCCAGGCTGAGCATGGGGCCCCCAGGGTGTTGGCAGGCAGTGGAGGGAGGCAGACATGCACCCCCAGGGCTCACGGGTGAAGGGTCAGGGTAGGAATGCTGGGGTGTCTGGGGGGCTGCTGGGGATGCCCATCATGTGGACAGCAGGCGGTGGGTCTACTTTCATCCAACAATCACGTCATGCACGTAATAATAACACCATTTCATTTGCTGGCCTCGGGACCTGCTGACCAAGTCACACCACTGGGCCATGGCCAGGTCAGGCATGGAGGTGACATCTTCTGGTTCCAAGCTTCTGCTCTTTTTTAGACATGAGATTCAGACTGTCTGGATTTGGATCCTGCCTCCCCGGTATCAAGCCATTCTACTTCCCAGGGTCCCTGTTTCCTCACTGGCAAAATAAGGATAACAGTAGTGCCCATTGTATAAACTCGTGAAGTGTCATGGGTAACATTTGTAAACCATTTAGAAGAGTACTTGGTGGGACACCTGGGTGGCCCAGTTGTTGAGCATCTGCCATTGGCTCAGGGCATGATCCCAAGGTCCTGGGATTGTCCCACATCAGGCTCCCTGCATGGAGCCTGCTTCCCCCTCTGTCTGTGTCTCTGCCTCTCTCTGTGTGTCTCTCATGAATAAATAACTAAAATCTTAAAAAAAAAAAAAAAAAAAAAAAAGGAATAGCACCTGGCACATAGATGGTGCCATTTAAATGTGAGCTATTGTTATGGAACATGAATTTTTCTGGGGGGCTGAACACAGACAGACCAGGGCTGGGGCTGGGGGTGGGGAAGGAGGGATGTCAAACACATAATTACACACATAATTATACTTGTGGTGAGCAGTGAAGAGGAAAAGTGCAGGATGCTATGAAATAGGGTAACAAACCTCAGAGATCAAAGAAGGCTTCCTGGAGGAAGCAACATGTAACCTGCCAGAGGCTGGGTGGGAGTGAGTCGGGGCCTAAAGGAGGATGTGAGCTTTTGGGGCCGGGGGACCAGCATGCTGATGAGCCCGTTTCAGGAGATCAGCAGCATTCTCCCTCCTGCCAGAGCAGTTGAAACGCCTGACTTTGTCTTTCCGTCCCACATCCCTAGACCCAGCCCGTGGTCGTTCACAAAGTGTTTGTCGAATCCATCGGTTTCCAGACACAGGCAGAGTCCCTGCAGCTCACGTGTGGCAGGTGGATGCCCAGCAACAGAGAACAAACACAGGGGTGGGTCCAGCCAGCCCTCAGAGCGCTGGGGCCTGAAGACGCACCACTGGCGCAGGGGTCATCTGTTCTCAGGTCCCCGGGTGGGTTGACCAGGCTGCCTCCTTTGCTCCCTATGGTCTCTGTTTACCCCCGTGGCCCCAGCACGATCATTCAGCATGGCTCCTTTCACTTCTGAAAGTATCCCAGGTTGGATGATAAATTATAGAGTTCATCTTCAGTCTGGGACACATAGAAATATCCTGGTAGCAGGACAGATGTGCCCCAAAAATGCCACCCTGTCAATTAATATCCTATTGGAGGAGTTCCCAGTTTCTCGAGGTTTTCAGCCCCTCGGTCACTGTCATAAAGTCCTTCCCAGAGTTATTCCTGTCCCTCCTAAGGACAACTTACACTTAGCTCCACCTTGGGACACCTCGGCCAGGCCACGCCACACTATTGTCCAGCGCTCCTTGGGCAGTTGGGGTTGGGGGTGCTATGGTGACCCAAGTGCCCGCGAGCCCCAGCTCTGCCAGACTTGGTTCAATGACCTGAAGCGCATTACTTGGAACGCTTGGAGTGCCCCTTGGTCAAAGGGGAATGATAAAGACCTCACCTGTTCCCCGAGTTCGGAGGGTCTGCTCTATACAAAGGGGACAAGGAAGTGCAGTGCGGCTGAGAGTGGGACCCCTGGTTACGGCTTAGAGATCCTGACAACGGAATAGCTAGCAGGCTCCTCAGAGCTTAAAACACCAGGACCGCCCCCTGCAAGGATATTCCTGGAGAAGACATTGTACCTTCCTGCTCCCCAGCCGGTGAGTGCCTTGGCCAGGACCAAGGCAAACTGTCATTGAGGAAGGAGGAAGATAAACCTCTGCGCCGGGACAGGCACAGGGACGGGGACAGGGAGGGACAGCCCCGGGGGCTGAGTGTGCAGAGGCCATCGCACGTTCCTTCAGCCACTGCGGAGGGCATCGAGGATTCACAATCCTCGTTGCCTCTGATCATTCTTTTTTTTTTTTTTCTTTTTTGGAAGCCGGAGATCCCCGTGCCAAGCCCTCCAAGCAGCCCGACTTTCCATGCAATAAAGCAGCAGTGAGAAAGGCTCAGAGTAATTAAGTGGCTGACGCACAGAAGAAGCCGTTACAAAGAATTGACTAAATTGCCCATTCATTAGCAGCTCGGCATGGAAGGAGAATTACAAATAGGCGGCGGAGCCCGCAGTAATTCAATCTAACCTTGTACTTACAGAAAACAATGAGATAATGAACAGAAAAATTACCAGGCACATATTGTATTTTGTTAAAGGGGCGGGAGGGGGGCGGGGGGAGGTGGGGGGGCGGGGGAGCCAGGGACGACGGACGGGCACATGCAATGCTAATGGCCTCGCTCAAGCTGAGCAAACGTTTCTCCAACACAATCATAGTTCTCAGTCTAAGGGCCTCTGGGGAGCCGAGATGAGGCAAGATCGCGCACAAAAAAATGTAATTTATAAGGCGTCTGTGGACTGGAATTTATCATCGGATCCGCTCGCCGCCGCTCAATTGATATGTAGTTGATTTCAAACAACACCCCCCGGGCGCCCAGAGGGAACATTTTTTAGATTTTACGCTTGGATATATCTGTTTAACTCGCCATTTACCAAAACAACGGCTGATGACAGCACAAACCAGTCACTCTGGAGAAAACACGCACACGCTCTCATACACACGCACGCGCACACACACACACACACTCACACACACACACTCACACAGAGGCATCCAAGAGCTGCAGCAGACATAATAACCAGCAGACAAACCTGCTCAGCCCGGAGAAGACTGCTGTGAATCTGGAAAGGGAGAAGGGAGGAAGGAAAATAGAAATCCAAGAGACCTAGTCTTTCTCTGCGGCTTTGCAGGACTTAGGGTTGTAGTTGGTGTTTATAGCTCACGCCCTGGTTTTCACAGCTGACACCTTTCCCCTCCCCTTTCTGGTTGAGCAGCTTAAAAAGGCTCAGTGCCATGCCAGCTGGCCTCTTCCATGACTCAGGCACTGCCTATTCCTTTCTGGGGCCACATCTGGCCTCCCCGCCCTCAGTGGGTCGCAAAGAGTGGGGTCTCCACAGAGGGGTGTGAGGAGGGGACACATGGGCTGCAGACTGGAGAACTGATGGACTCTTCCCAGGGCTACCAAGGCTTCCAGATGTGGGGGTGTTGGTAAGGAGCAGTTTTAGAAGGTGGACGAGCTACCTGTCACTCCAAGGGATGAGAGTTTGGGGCTAGGTCAACAAGTCACTCAGTTTTTGTTTTTGTTTTTAGATTTTATTTATTTATGAGACAGAGAGCATGAGGGAGAGGGAGAAGCAGACTTCCTGTGAACCAGGGAGTCTGATGCGAGGTTTGATCCATAACCCCAGGATCATAACCTGAGCTGAAGGCAGACACTTAACTGACTAAGCCACCCTGGCACCCCATAAGTCACTCAGTTTTGAGGACACCAACCTGGTGCCCAGGTTGGACACAGCAGGAAAAGCATCAAATGTTTCTGGTGTTAAAATAATAATAATAATAATAATAATAATAATAATAATAATAATTCACTGGACACTTGCCAAAAACAGCAAGATAAATTTTATTCAAAACTACTGCAATAGGGGAGAGACTAAATTTAACTCTGGATACAATAGGCCCCAGTGGAGATTGATAGCCAGGGGGCAGGGTGAGCAAGAAGAGGGAAAGTTACTGAAGAGGAACTTGGCTAGGTGTCAGTGTGGGGCAAGAGGAGCCGGGTTGTATATCAAGGGTGGAACATTCTAGATAAACAGGCACAGCCAGTCTCTTTACTGAAACCAGGCTTTATGGGCCAAGGAGAGGGCTGGTGGCAGCGGGGGCTCCAAGGAGCCTCCTGAAGTTTGTGGTTGGGTCCAGGGGAGCCATGTGGATAAAAAGTCAGCCACAGCCTGAACACTTTATCTTCCCATAGGGAGCCTGTACCTTAGACGAGGCACCTGACCCAGTGCTTGGTGAGAAAGGAGGAACAGCTCAGAACAATTCCTACCTGCAGAATCTGGTAAATGCTGTGGCTACAGAGGTGGGAACTCATCCCTGGACTACACACCTTCCATCAAAACAAACAGATGCCTCACAACAGCAGCTGTCAGAAGATGCTAGCAAAGCTGACCTCAGAGGGCAGCCTTGTAACTTGCCACTAGCCTGAGCTTGGGTGTGGGAGGGGTGGTGGAGGGGGGGAGCGGGGGCTGGGGACCATGACTGACCGGCCAGTAGGGGGCAGTCCAGCCCAGAGGGAAGGACACTGAAATGGACATCCAGAAAAAAAAACAAACACATGATATTATTCCCATTTGGCCACTGATTTCACTGTGACACCCTCAGTACCTCACCACTTCCAGTTTCTGGGACCCATTCTGTGCATTTGTAAAATCATCCCTAATACTGCCTGACCTTTAGGTCCATGTCACGGGGAGGCTTGAAGGTAATCAGGCAAGGAAAAACTCACATAAACATTAAGTGTGTCAAAGAATTAGACCAATAGTTCCAGACCAGTAGTTCTCAAGGTTTAGTCTGGGGGCAGCAGCAGCAGGAGCAGCACCTGGGAACTTAGAAATGCAAATCTGACCCACCCCAGACCTGCTGAATCAGAATCTCGGAGGATGGACACTGACCATCTGTATTAACAAGTGCTCTAAATCACGCTGCAAGCTCAAGCTTGGGAACCACAGGCCTAGTGGATGCAGACTGTGTAACTTGCTGAGAGTACAGAGGGCAGATGAGAAAAATAATCGGGGGAACTAATCAATCTTTTGCAGCCAATTGGATTATGACTCGTGCTATTAATCAAATATCAATGTTTGGGTTTGAATAGCGTTGTGTACTTCCCAAAGCACTTATCGAATACCCAATTTCATTTGATACTTTAATTTATTCTCCTGGGTAGGCAGCAGGCAGCACACGTAATATTGTCCCAAGAAGCAAAACAGTTCAACAAACGTTACTCCGTGACAGTTGGGATGTGGTGATGAGGCAAATAAACTCAGGACTTTGCAATACCCCACACTGCCTCCTAATCACAACATCATAGATCTTTAAATCCGGAAGAAGCCTTATAATTGATACATCTTCATGTAGAAAATGTTTCTCATTTTTCTTCTTTCTTAGGCACACTACCATTTTTTACCATATTTCAGGTCACTATCAAGTTATCTGTGTGATCCCTTGAGCAACCTGGGACTCTGGAGAGCAGGGCAAGGTATGTGGACTTTATCCTTAACCTCAAAGACACTACGAGCCCAGAGATCTAGCAAATACTGAAGGTTCCGTTGTTGTCTCCATTGTAAAGATAAGCAAGCCAAGGATCGGGGGATGAAGAAATTTGTTTAAGGGAACATGTCTACTTGGGGCGGAGACTGGAAGTCAAGAATCCTGAGCCTTGGGTGAAACCACCTACTGGGGAAGGGAAAGCAGGCTGGAAACATATCTTTGATGTCGATTATTAAATAATAGTCACCAATTGTCCAGAGGGCGGTAGGTATTGACTCAATCTCTCTATTACCCTCAGGTACTAGACCTGCACACACGCGTGCATGTGATGGACTACAAGGGTCAAGGAGTCTTGGAGATCATGTAGCCAATGGCAATTGGGCTTGGAAAATCTTCCTGTACCCTCTTTCCTCCTCTTCTTGAATATCTGCCATGATGGGGATCTCACTAGCATCTGGGAGGCGCTGTACCAATGTCATGATGTGGCCCTCAGCAAAAGCCTTGGGGATCCTATGACAATTACTTCTATCCCGCACCTCTGCTCTGCTGTGTTTCTTTCTTCTGGAAGCCCAGTTGTCAGTACCCCAGGAAGTGTCAACTGAAGTCATCAGAGTTTGAGTAGCAGCCCACACTCCACAAAGGAACCCAGCGAATTCCATGCATGGAGTCATTTGGTCAGCAAGAGCCCTGTGTGGAGAGAAGACTTGTCATGGTCAGGGTCAGCAGAACCTTCCCATGACTTTCACATTTAATGTCCTAAGTCAGCAGCTCTCTACGTGCCTCCCAGGAGCTCACACTCACCGTCCCTAAAGCTGTCAGTGAGGAAAATGGTTTCAGAGGCCTTAGGAAGTCGGTGATGAGATGTGAGGGCAGCACTCGAAATCTTCCCAGGAAGACACAGGCGCCCATCCTGTCTTAATCTTAATCTTCAATCAACTCTGTAACCTCTGCTGGCCGGCCCTCGAAATGGGAACACACAGACTACATAACAATGCATCCTGGGCCACAGGCCAGCAATCAGTGGGATTGTCAGCAAGCAAGCGTTCCTAGGATCACCTTGCCTACAAAAAGCCCAAATCAACCCAATTCTGACTTGAAAAAGCAGAATTAATTGGATTGTATTTTTTTCATGAAGTTCTCATTCCATGCTAGGATTAATGAGTCACCCTTATAGGGAGATAAATGATCTACTCCAACCTCCTCATCACGTAGCTTCCTTGCACTCCTTCTGCGTGCACACTGCAGAGCCCAGGAGATGAGGGCGTAAGGTCCCTGCATCGGGCTTTCTAAAAATGGAGTGGCCCCATAAATGAGTTTGTTAGAGGACAGATATTTCAACTCTGATATATTTTTTCAAATAATCATTGATAAATACCTTTCCACAATTTGTTATATATTTCCTCATCACGTAAATAGCACTTGCCAAGCATAATTTAACCTTTTTTTTTCCTGCAATTATCTCCAAAGTGATTGTGCATTAATGTTCTGGGTCAGAGAAAATGATATCGAGGGTTTCAAGGCTATTTATCCCTGCACTGAATGGCCCTAGACTACTAATAGTTTGGTATTTGGGGGTTTGAGCTTAATAATCCTATTTCTTGCTGTCAGAGTTTCACCTGATATTTTTCGCTATGATAAAGAGATGTCATGACACGAAAAGAAGGATAGAGAAGGAGTCCCTGGCCAGAAAGACCATGAGTGAGCTCAAGGAACATCTTTGCTTGCTTGCTAGTTTCTAGTCCTTATGTGGACAGAGTAAAGGATCAATCAGTAATTAGTTGCTGCATAAACGAACACAATGACTTAGTTTCCAGTTCTGGTTTCACTGCTTCCTAGCTGCACCACCTTGGGCAAACTCTCAGTCTCAGTTTCCAAATCTGAAAAATGGGAAGAATGATAACACCTTACTTTCAGGACTCTCAGAAAGATCAAACTAATCAAATAAAAGCATTGATTTGAAAGTATGTGTGGACTGTAGGGTGCTAAGCACTGCCCCTGTTTCTGGCTTGCGATGAGAGGGCAATTAGAATAATGTAGCACGGGCTTTTGGGATATGGTCTGCTCCTCTGAAGGCGTGTCTGGTATCAATGACCTTGGTCCAATAAGACAGGGGTAAAGAGCCAGACAGCTGCGCTGTGGATGCAGTGTGTGCTGTGTCAGCTAGCTGTCTCTCAGTTGGCTCACTTGGGCAGGTGACATGTGTGCCCAAGACCCACACACTCCCTCCCTGAGGCCTGACCTCACCTCATCATGCTCCTTGCCCCCACCATGGGTCCCATCCCTCCGATCTTACCAGATGTGAGGAAGTCATCCATGTAAAGATGGATGCAGCTTACTCTGCAGTCCCTTGGAGATCTGCATGGAGATCGCTTAAACTGGAAGCCTTTAGACCTTCTTCCTCATCAGAATTGACATGGATTTTGGTCAGGGACAGAGCATTTGCTAGCAGCCTCTCAGTATCCTCAATCCCCGTAAAGAACATTTGAGAGTAAGAAACGTGAGTTTCAAACAGGGAAAATGAAATGCCCAACCACCTAACATGAGTAGCTGTCAGTGGCATTTTCAGGAGGCGTCAGCAGATAGAGAATATCTGGGGCATGGATGGGACCAGACTCAGGAGGCAGGGGTCTTGCCTGTCACTTCTCAAATACCTCGGTGAAAGAGGCCACCTAGCCGCCCAGACCTGGTCACAGAGATCCAAGAACCCTGAGTGGCACCACACGGAACCACATCCCAAATGCCTGTCCAGTTGCCCTGGATGCCAGGGCCAGCTCAGCTATCCTAATTTTTGTTTCCAGTTCATGGTGAGTTCCCTGCTTGTCCTCTAGAAGTCCGTGCAAGAATCTAATGCTAATAGTCTAGGCACCTTACAAGTAACTACTTCAAAGTCCTTATTAAAGTGGTCCCCAGGCGTCTTCCTATAAGGAAGATTCAGATATTAGCTACAACTACTATCTGCACCAGTACTGCCCAAACCACCACACCCCGCCATGATTTAGCAGCAGCAGCAGCACCATGACCATCACTGCCAACAACACGACCATCACTGCCACTAATACGGTTGCCACCACCAGTCCTGGGCCTGGATTTGAGTAAGTGCCCACTCAGTTATTAGCTCTGTGGCCTTTGGAAATGTATTGAAACTCTCTGAGTCTCAGTGTCCTGATAATAATAACTTGGAGGGCTGTGAGGTTTAGAACCAAGATGCACCAGCCTTGAGAAAAGAGCATGAAGTTCCTGTCCGGGGGGTCTGGCCCTTTGCCCTGCCTCGAGCGTTCGCCATAATCGTTCCCTGCCTGTTTTGTTTCCTCTCTCCGTCTATTCCCTCCAGCCCCGGAGAAGCACTGTTAGGAAGATGGTGAATTTGCTGGAGGAGAAGCATGTATTCTTCTTGCACACTTGTTGTAACAGATACGCACAAGAGGACAGCCAAAGCCATCCTGCCAAATGCCTGGAGCCGGGGGCATTTTGAACAGAGAGATGCCAGGAGTTCGGTCCTGCCCAGCTTCCTCCGACTCTTGCAGAGTCTTGGCACCTGCTAACGCTGACCTGGGGGGCAAGCAGGCCCGGTGGAGCGCCATCGCGGGGTGCCACCCTGCCTGCCTCCTGCCTCCCCGCTTCCCTCCTTCCCTCCCTCTATTCCTTCCTTCTTTCCCTCCTCCCACCTGCTCCTCATCATTAGTTCACAAACCGGTGCTGCGTCCACACGGCCCTGGACCCGAGGGTGCCCTCCCCGTCCACTCGCTCCCTCTTGCTCTGAGGCGCGCACGATGGCACCTCCGTCCCTTGCCCATGCGGGGCCCTCCGGGAGGACGCAGCTTTTGGCAGATGCTCAGCTGTGACCTGCCGCAGGCGCCGCTCCGCCAGCGTGCCAACCGCCATCTCCTCTCCCTCCCGGCATGCCAGGCTCCTCTGACAAGGAAGGGTAAAGACCCTCCAGGGTTCTCAAGAACATCAATATGTTTTGTATTTAATGTGCTGGCGCTGTTACAGCAAATTAAAGCGAGGGGGCCCGGTAGAAGGGAGCGCAGCCCGCCGCTCCTGCGTCCCTCGTCGAGCGGGAGGCTCTGGGAATGGCACTCGGGCGCACATTCCACCCCCCTGCAGGAGCAGAGCACACATTAGACAAAGCCCCGAGTCTTAATGGGACGCATCCGGCAAACATCTGAGCTTGGGCCTTCAATCACAAACGCTGCAGGATTTAAAAATGAATAAACTTCACATTGTGTTTCTCTTATTTATCCTTTATGCAAATTGTCCCTGGGAGGACCCATTACGCGCACGGCATGGGGACAGCGGAGGCCGGCTCCAGGCTTGGAGGACCACTTGCAAGCCATTCCTGGAACGCCGGCCGTCCTGGTGCTTTACACCGGGAGAGAAAGTGCTCATAAAAGGGAAATAAACAGATTCAGAGTGCTTGGCTCACGCAGGAAGCCCAGGCGCGCGCACGCACACACACAGCAGCACAACACGCGCGCACACCCGCGACGAGCCACATGTGGACCACACTGGAGCAGCCCCGGCTGACACGGGCGGGGCCTCTGCGCTGAGAGCCTGTGTCCCTCTCCAGTGATTTCCATGGATCGGAGGGACAGGAGCTGCCTTGAGAGCCCAGGGAAGAGATGGGCGTGGGGGGCGCGCCACCGTGGGAAGCCCTGCCCCCCCACCTCCCGCGCACCACCGGTGCCCCCTGCCTTGCTGCAACTGGGTCAGGGAGTCCAGGCTGGGAGCCTGGAGGAATCAGCCCCGAAAGTGGAAGGGGGGGTTAGGGACAGAGTGGCTCGAGGGGGCGGGGCCGTGGGAAGGCCGCTGAGAAGGGCTGGGAGGGGAAGCGGAGGACCCCGTGGCCCCTCCTTCTAACCGAGCCGGCCCCTGCTTAGGCCAGGCCCCACGTTCAGGCTCCTGCGAGCACCAGGAGCTCGCCCACTACCAACCGACTCAGGACAGATGGAAGCTGTCTGTCCGTCTGTGTCCTGGGGCCTCCCCCTGAGCCACAGGCCTCATAGCACCTGGGACCTCCGGACGCGGGATGCCCGTTCCTCCTCTGCGCCTCTGCCGGCTCGGACAGCCGGGGGCTCAGCTCTGCTCCACGGACTTGGGCACAGGGCCCTGTTTCCACTCTCACCCTCATCCCCAAGGCGGGGCCAGCCCCCATGCCACGGGGTCAGAGGAGCCACCACACTCCCAGGCCTCAGTTTCCCCTGCTGCCTCATCCTTTCCCCGCAAGCTGTCGCCCAGCTGGGCCATGCTTCCTGGAAAAGGTCCCAGGGCTCACATTTCACCTCCACTATCCTCACCTCCTTCCCACGGCCATCCCTTGTCCTCATCATCATCCTCCCCTGGGTCTGTAGCAGCCTGGCTCCGGCAGCCGTTCAGCCCGACCCTAGCAGGCCTTGCCCAGCATGGCTCTGCTTTGTCCAGCTGTCCTTCCTGGCTCCCTGGGCTCATCATGTGCAGCCAGAACCTGTGCTGATTCCTGGGGCTCTTCCTGGTGCCTCCTCACAATCCACCCCAACCGACACCAAGCATCTAACCTCATAAACTAAATTCTTCTCCTCCCTCAGCAGGCATTTACCTCACTGAGAACCTATTATGTGCCAAGGCCCGTGCTGGACTGAAGACTCCTAGGTGAGGAAGCCCGGTCTGTCCTCAAGAGGAGCACAGTCCTCGGGGCACAGAGACTTTCAAAAATCAACTCCTGAGATAGAATGTGATCTTTTAGGGGATCCCTGGGTGGCGCAGCGGTTTGGCGCCTGCCTTTGGCCCAGGGCGCGATCCTGGAGACCCGGGATCGAATCCCACATCAGGCTCCCAGTGCATGGAGCCTGCTTCTCCCTCCGCCTGTGTCTCTGCCTCTCTCTCTCTCTCTCTGTGACTATCATAAATAAATAAAAAATTAAAAAAAAAAAAAGAATGTGATCTTTTAAATCCTCTGAGATGGTTGGGGGCAGAGCTGAGACAGAAGGAGAGGTTGGTGCAGGGAAAGAATGCTCCAGGCACATACATCCTGGGGATAACGTCTCTTGGGTTGCTAATGTGTACTTTTGGGCAAAAGTATGATATAGTTTCCCATGGCAGGGTGAATATGCATGGGGACTGGAGGGAGCATAGGTGAGAAGAAAAGGGGGCAGAAGTTTAAATTCTTTTGACTCACTTGCCTTGTGATGGATACTGTGCCGAGAGCTTTATGTTTATAATCTCATTTAAATGGCACAGAATTCTGGGAGGTTGATGCTGAGAAGGACTTGAATAATACGGAGTGATGACTACTGAATGGGGCACACAGGGCCGCATCTTAATCATGACCCCAGGCTCTGGCATGAGATGACCTGGGTTCCAGTCCCATTCTGCCCTTTGTTGCCTGTGTGACCACTGGAAAGTGGCCTAACCTCTCTGGCTTTCCATTCCCTTATTTGTTAAATGGGGATAGTAACTGTACCTATCTCCTAGGGTTGGGGTGAGGCTCACATGAGTTACCACAAGCCTGGCACACAGAATAGTGTCTGGCACAGAGCTGGTGCAAGCCACTATGACTGTTCTAAGTGCTGTAGCTGTAGGAGCTCATGTAATCCTCACTGTACCCCCTTGAGGTCAATCAAGGGGGTACACTCATTTTATACACTCATTTTCATAGATGAGAAAACCAAGGGACAGAGAGGTTCATTAGTCTTTCCAAGATCACACAGTTGATGCCTGGAAGAGCTACTATTTGAATGTGGGCACTTCAAAGGCCACCCCTGAGTTCTTCTGCAAGTGAGGGGCATTTGTGGAGATACCAATGGTACTGCTTGGCCCACGGGTACCACAGGCTAAGAAGAGCCCTACTTTAATCTTTATCTTTCTTAAAAAAGAAAATGCATTTATCATAAGAATTTCAAAAGTGCTCCTGAAAAAGATTTAGAAACAATTGATCTCTATCTGTCTCACTTTTCAGGGATGAAGAAATAGGGGTTGAGTGACAGGAAGTGATGATCCACTCCAGGTGGCAGCCTTAGTGCATGACCTGGGCCACCTCTATCCCTGATGGCTTCAAGAGCCCTCAGGCAGATTAGAAATCTCCCCACGTGTCCAGGACCACAACAAACATGAGACGGGGAGTGTAGCTGGTGCTGCTAGCTGGGAGCCAGGCCTCTCCCAGAGGAGCCAAGAAGAAGGCCCATGAGCCTGAGCTTGGAGGGAGCTTGCAAAGGCTACCAGGGAGACTGGGCCTCCACCAGCATGTCTATGCAAATTCAGGGGAGCAATTTGCATCGGGAAAAATGTAATTACCCAAATTGGAACAGGGCCAGGACCTCAAGGCCTGGATAGGGGTAGTGCTGGAAGGTTCTTCAGAATATAAAAGCCGCCTCCTTTTTTCTCTATCCTCTCCCAACCCTCCCTGGGCCAGGTCAGAGCAGTCTCTGAAATGAGAACATTCCTTCCTCCTGAGACCCCTGCCCAGGGGTTGGGAGGTCGGGGCCTCCCCCTTCCTGTGGCCTTGGGGGCTGGGAGGGCTGGAGCCAGGGAGTCACTCCCATAAAGTGAGGAGTGCTTCCATTCCTGTGTCCTCACATTCATACCTGGATTATTTGACAGTATTGATTCTTAAGCTCTCAAGTCAACGGGTTTGTTTGAGTTTGTTTTTTAAGTTGTCATTAAACCTACAACTGTCTGGTGCCCTCACTGAGAAGAGTTTTAAATCAACTGACCTATGACCCAAAGAGTCAGCGTAGAGGTTGTGTACCTACCAACTCTAGCCCTTGAAGGTAGGCAGCAACCCCTCCCTGTGAAAAAGTCTAGGAGGTGGAAGCTCGAACCACTCTGGACGAGTCCTTTCACCTTGATATTCCCATTCACGAGCTAAGGGAGTTGAATGTAACAACTCCCACACTTCAGACCAGCTCAGGGTTCCACCCTTCCATGACCTTCTAAGTCTTCTCCATGGGACTCAGGGACAGATGATCTACATAGTGTCCACGTATCACGTGATGAAGACCATCTCTGAGCCACATCTCCTCCAGCAGAAGATGGGCTAGACTCTCGAGAAGCCTGTGATACCCCAGTCATTCAGTGGCAGCACATAGATAGGCGTCCATCCTTCTCTCCCCTCTGTCCGTTCATCCCTTCCATCATCTGTTCATCCCGTCCCTCAGGTAAGAAAGCCGGTGAGCACACACTCGGCTTCCTGGGCAAGGCGGGAGAGGAGCCACAGTACAAAGGTAATGAAGACTCTCCTTCCTCAGCTCACCTCGAGTGGGGCCAGGGTGGTTTCCACAGCAGCGTGCCGTCCCGGCAGGTGTCATCCTGGGGTCATCCGGCCCTGAGTTAATCCTCTGCTGGTAAGGGAACATTTTGTTCAAGGGCTCCTGTTTGATTTCCAAAGTGGGCACTAGCTCTTACTGGGAATATCAGGGGGCCGTTCCATGCATGGAGGGGAGTGGCTTTGCTCAGGGCAAAATCTGCTATTTGGTGACCTGCTCTGCCTTCCATTCATGTCAGTATGATTTGAGGGAGCCATTCAGCTTTAACAATGCAGAAAATAAATCCCCATTAAAATATACGCACCTTAAAAGAGCCTAACTCTCCTCCCAAACTGCCCTCCCCATCCCCACCTACCACTAGCTTGACTACACCTCAAGGCCAAGTTAGAAAGCTTCTTACACCAAGAAGCCTCCTCTGATCCTTCCCAGCTGACAATGATCCCTCAACCACCCACAGAGTTTTACTTATCAAATACCAAGGCTAGAATTAGATTTGGGATCACAACCAGACTGATGACAATGTGAGCCCCACCAGAATGCTCGATCCAGCGACTGCAGCTCTGGGTTCCCATTTTACATTTTCCTGCCCCATTCCTAGAAGACCTAGGAGTGGCTCCTTAAATGTTTGTGGAATGAATGAATGAGTGCACTGGGCTGCAGGATTAGGCACTTGGTCTCCCTGTCCCACCACAACTGAGAGCCACCGCAATCTCTCTCCACAGCAGGCCCCACAGAGCCTCCAGGAACATGCCACAGGGTCCAGCTCCAGTCCACCCCATCCCTCAGGAGCCCCTCCCTAGACTCCAATCACATGTGGCTGGGGCTTCCATTTGACCCCTACTTCTGTCTTATTAACCTCTAATGTCATTTACTTCCTGCTGTGCCACCCACTTTTCAGATGGTTGTAGTCTGCCTCTCTGGCTGCAGAACGAAGTCACTAAAAGCCAAGACTTTACCCCACCATTCACTTCAGAGACCTGATGTGCTGCATACAGGTGGGTGCTCAGTACAGGTTTGTCAATGGCCCCTCCATCCCATGGCTCGTGATTTCGTCTAAACATCTAAGCAACATATAGGCAGAGACTAACATTTTAGGACTGAGATATTTCTCCAGTTGCCTAAAGAACAAGAGGTCTGAGACCAGGAGGGTTTTGGAGAGAAGTGCAAGAGGACCTGGCAGAAAAGCTGTTTGCCCTACAGAGGACCCAGTGTCCCCAGGTCAGCCTATCGTGGCAAGACCCCGTGTGGCCCTTTCTTAGGCTACTACCTCACTTGCCCTGGGTTCTCTCATGGGTCATCCTTTCTTTTCACATCAAGTGCCAGGTCCTTTTGTTTCCTGGGGAAACAAAAATAAAACAGAGACAGTCCCGACACTAACAAACAAGTTTCTGGTTAGTGGGAGAGATAGATAGGGAATCAGATAAATTACTGAATAGCCTGGTGCTGCAAAGAGATATGCAAAACATGATACTAAGGGGGAGCTTTTGGGGACTAGGGCGACTACCCCCCCACCCCCGCCTGTGGGAATTTAAGAAATCTTCCAGAAGAGGTGCCGTTAAACTGGGCAAAGCAATTAAGGAAAGAGCCTTCCGGGCAGAGAGTATGGCCAGTGTATTGGTTTTCTATTCCTCTTGTAACAAATCACTACACATTAGCAGCTTACAACAACAGCAAGCTTACTGCCTTATAGCTCAAGAGGTCAGCAGTCTGACGTGGGTCTCACATGCTGATGGGGCTGTGTTCCTTTCTGGAGGCTCCACAGGGGGCCCTCTAGAAGTTGCTGGAATCCTTTGGCTCATGGTCCCTTTCTCCACCTTCAAGGGCAGCCACAGCCGGTTGAGTCGTCACACTGTGCAGCTCTGATCCTCTTCTGTGTCCCTCTTCCAAGTTTGAGGACACTTGTGATGACATTGGGTCCACTGGGCTAATCCAAAGTAATCACCCTATCGGATGGTCAGCTGACTGGTAGCCTCAATTGCTCTTTGCCAGAGAAGGCGACAAAGTTAAAGGTTCCAAGACCAGGAGCAGGAGCATCATCAGGGAGCCATTATTCAGCCTGCCCCAGCAAAGCCAAGGGCACCAGAGATGTGGAAGGACTTGTTCTATCTGGGGACAGAGGAGGATTCAGAGGTCAGTGTGCAGTGGTTGATGGGGGAATCAGATTTATAGAGGTCCTCACATATCAGTAATGATTCAATCTTTTATATAGTGTGCCTCATTCCTTGTTTTCTTGACAATCATTCCAGCAGTGGGCTGGCAAAGGAGCTCCAGGGAAGGGAGGTGGGGCCACTCAGGAAGCTCGTGGTGCAGTCCATGCCAGAGGAGACAAGGTCTGAACGAAGGTGGCTCACAGAGGAATGGAAGGGGATGGGCCTGAAGCTACTTGGGAGGAAGACCCGCCAAGAGGACAGCTGTACTTGAAGGCTGCAAGACGCAGACCTTCAGGGAGAGGGGAGGAGTCGGAGCTGATGGAGTGTTCTGGCTTGAGGGCCTGGCTGGATGACGGCCATCAAGACTATAAAACAGGACACACTGTATGCACGGGGGGAGAATGTAGGGTTTCAGGTGCCAATGGGGCACCCAGGTGAAGGGATCCCACAGGTCAGTCATACACTTAGTGGATTGGGAAACTCCTGCTCACTTCACAAGAATGTTGTGAAGGCAGATTTAAAAAGTCATTCCCGCCACTGTGAGAACAGCAGTAAACATATGGGCACAGGCAAGGATGCACATGGTCTCCCCCTTTGATGATACCATTGTGTGGTCATCAACCAGCACTATACCTGCTCCTTCATCGTGAGTGCACTGGCCTAGGTCGTACAGGGAACCCAAGGGGTCTCGGAGGAGTTCCTGCCCTTGGGAGGTGCCAGGTGTCACTGGGAAGCCAGGACATGTAAGTCAAGAGAAACAACGTAAGCGCCCAAAGACTGGGTAGTCAGGCTCCGCCCAAACCTGGGTGCGATGGAGGTGTCTCCTGGCCTCTTACCCCTGACATCCAAGAATCATCCTCAAGCCCTTTGGATTTGATTTTCTACACACTTCCTGAGTCTTTTTTCCCTCTGCTTTAAACTTGAGCCTTTGTTATTCCTCACTGGAATTATTATTAAAAGCTTTCGAGCTGGGCCAGCTTGCCTCTAATCTTGTTCCCCTCCAATCTGTTCTTTAAATGACAGCCCAAAAATGAGTTTTCTAACTTTAATCTTATCTTAACACTACTCAATTTGAAATGATTCAATAAAACACAGGGAGAAAATTTTAAATGTAAGAGTGGGGAAGTCTTTTCTAAACATGGCATAAAACAGGCAATCCATAAAAGAGAAGAATGATAGATTTGAATACATAAAATTAAATTTTTCTGCTTGGTAAAAAATTGCCATAAACAAAGTTAAAAGACAAACAGCAAATTAAGAAAAAAAATTGCAATATAAATGACAAAGCACGGATAACCTAACTATATAAATGGTGCCTACAAATCAATAAGAGAAAAACCTAACAATCCAATGTGAGAATTGACAAGGGAACATGAACAGAAAATGAAATATAGATGGCTTTTAAACATATTAAAACAAGCTCAAATTCACCATAAGAAAAATGCCAATTTCCTTAAAATCAGACACTATCAGGTTGGCCCTGTCAGAAAGTTTGAGAATATACTATATTGATAAATTTGAGGAAACAGCCACACTCAAATGCTATTGGTGAAAATGAGCTACCAAATTTGAAAGTGATAAGTATCTGATTTTTCAAATGTATAAATTCTTTGAAATTTTACATCTAAAGAATTAATTATGAGCTTGGGTATAGTTACATATGTACATAAACATAAACTTATATATTAATATAAGTTTATATATTATATTTATATTAATATAAGTTTATATATTAAACTTAATATAAGTTTAATATATTAAGATATTCATGAAGAGTATCCAAAATGTCTTCTTCAATAGGAGACTGCTTCAATAAATCATGCTATGCACATAATAGAGAATGCTACCCAGAAATTAAAATGAAAGAAGGGGGAGAAAAAGAATGAAGCGGTGCTACATACTTTCTTTGGAACCATCTCTAAGGTACAATAAAAGCAATAAAGAAATACATGGCATCTACTTTATGTCAGGCACTATTCTAGAAGCTTTATATATTTACACAGTTTTATATTAATAGAGCTTTTTTGTTTTTGGGGGGTTTAGAGAGGGAGAGAGAGTGAGGGGAGGGGCAGAGGGAGAGAGAGAGAGAGAATCTCAAGCAGACTCCATGCCCAGCACAGAGTGTGATATGGGGTTCATTGAGGGGCTCAGTCTCACGGCCCTGAGATCATGACCTGAGCCGAAATCAAGTCAGATTTTAATTGACTGAGTTACCCAGGTGGCATAGGCTTATGTATCTTTAACTCATTTAGTCTTTACAACAACCCTATAACATAGGTATTATCAATATTATTCCCATCTTATAGATGAGAAACAGAAGCACATTCGAGTTACATAATTTGTCCGTGAAGATATATTTGTGTATTTTTCCTGTGATTTTTTTCTCTGTGCTTCAATTTGAGATATTTACATCTAATCTATTTTCCTGTTCAATAATTTTTTTCCTCAGTAGGTGTAACTCATTGAGTTCTTAATTTCAGTTAATTTTTTTTTCAGTTTTGGAGTTTCTATTTAGTTCTTTGGTTTTCTACTGTTATTAGCACTGTTTTCCTTAAATTCTTTGAACGTATTATTCATAGTGATTATTTTAAGTTTACTTATTATTATTATTATTATTTTTAGTAATCTCCACCCCAGTGTGGAGCTCGAACTCATGACCCGGAGATCAAGAGTCATGTGTCCTTCCGACTGAGCTAGCTGGGCACTCCTAGAGTGATTTTAAAGTCCAGGTCTGGTAACTGTACCCCTTGGGCCTAGTGTTGATTTTGGTTTCTCAGTCATATCTTCTTGTCTTACATACTTGGTTATGTTAATGAGTGTCAGAATTGTATATAAACAATTACAGAGATAATTTGATCTTCTAGATGATCTGATCTTCTTCCAGAGAAGATTTACTTTTTCAGGGCAGCTGGGCAAGAAGCTCTAGTAATCCATAGTCAACCTGGTTCCAGTCAGGAAGTTGAGTGACTCAAAGTTGGCCTTCAAACTCTGTGAGAACTGATCTATTTGTGATTTACCCTTTCTGCAAAGGTTTAGTGTGTTGAGGTCCCACCCCAAAACCTAGGTGTGTAACACATGCCACTTCCATAATGGGCTCTGGGCTTCCATGTTGACTTCATAGTCCTTTGAGTCTATTGAAAACTCTTCTCAGCTTCTTGACCTCCTAATCATTACTTTTGAAAGCATCATTACCCTCAAGGGATAAACTGTCTTTACCTGTTGGCCTTATCTCTCTGGTCTTTCCCCCTCTTCTAAATTTTGGCCTTAGAATACCTCAAGACCTTAGAAACACCTCAATACCTTGTAAGAGGTTTTCTGTATTTGTTTTTGTTATTTTTGAAAAACATAATTCATTTCATCTTTCTAGTTGTTCTCAGAGAGAAGGTTGGTTGAAAACTACTCAGTGCCCATGTAGCAGATAGACTTTTAAGGAAGAAAAAAAAAGGGGGGGGGGTGGAAAACACAGGAAAAAAATGTCATCAAGAAAGCTTCCCAGGTCAGACAATTGTATAGAGGAAATGTAATACAGGAAAGTCCTTTGGAATGTATTGAATGAGCTGAAGTGCAAACAGGGAACAAGGAAGCAATGTGGAGATCGAGAAAGAGAGGAAGACAGGGAGTTATCAGAGCTCAGCAGCCAGGGCTGCCTGTCTGGAGCCAGGGACAATGGCTTGCCCAGAAGCTGGGACTCCAGAGTCACAGAGCACCAGTCATGCTGCTCAAGGTCTGGAGGGAGTGGAATGTCAGAGTCCCTGATTAGACCTGCTTCCTGCCCTGTTGTTGCTCTCCAGTGCCTTCTACTGACCAGATGTCACAAACACAGTGGCCAAAGCAGCAAGGGGAAAGCAGAAGAATGCAGGGGGCGAATCCTAGACCCAGCAGGCAAATGACTGGGCACCGGGAACACCTGGAAAGACACCTAAGAGACTAGAAGCAATGGTTGCTTCTGGGGTGGGAGGAAGATGGAGGATTGGTAGGTGGGGAGCTAGGGTTGAGACTTACACATGCAAGTATTATGTATTAACCATAAACACGTACCATGAACAGTCAGATTACATCCATCATTGGCTCTCAACCTCCAGAGCAGCATTTCTTAAACTTCAGAGTGATTAAAATTACCCAATATACTGGAGAGAATGCAAACTTGATAATCAACAGGCCTGGGATGTGTCTCAGGAATCTGCATTTTAATAACCGTCTCATGTAATTCTGGTGGTTGATCCACAGGAAACACTTTTGAGCCGTGGCTGCCAGTGGAGCAGAATTCCAGCTCCTTCAGGAGGACCACAAGGTCACCCACAGCATCCATGACCGATTCCTCTCTGGGCCTTTCCCCATCACCAAGGCCCTGCTCCTCACCTGCCTCTGATCCTTCCGCACGATGCCATCCAAATTCTTACCACACTTGGTTCCGATCATTTGTTTGTGTGTCTGCTTTCCTCATTAGCACCTGAGGGTAGAGGACTCTGCTTATTTATATGAAGCCCCAGAAATGCCTCACCTTGTATTTGGCAGATAGGAGGTGCCCAATCAATGTTGGCTAAATTTATTGATTGGTGGTTTTCAGGGAAGAGAGGAATCAGAGATAGCCCAAGTGCCCAGAAAGGGTTTCCCAGAGGAGAAGCTGCCTTAGACAGAGTGGAAAAGAAATGCATTCTAGGCTGGGGAAATGGAATTCACCAAGGTACCAAAGGCAGGCAGGCTCATTTCTATTAGTGAGCAACATTGGCGATGAATATAAAGTGCTTTGGTGGTGTTTTTTTTTTAAGGCAAATTCCCTAAAACCGCATTTGGTAGGTTGTCTATCCCCCCCCCTATCTGGGGCCATAACTTCCCCAGATGTTAATGAGTGCTTCCAGCGTTGATCTAGAGGAGAGAGACCCCTACGGGTTTATAAAACATGCAGATGACTGGTTTTTAACGAATGCAAAACGTCAAACAAAAGCAGCATCACAGGCTGGTTACTCATGCATAGTAAAGTTCCCAGGGAAAAAGGAACAAATAAATAGGGAAAAATACCTTGGCTGGAACCATTCCTAATAGGCAATGGACAATTGGGAACAGCAGGGGTGTACAGAGACACGGGAGCAAATAGCAAATACATTTGGAAGATATCAGCGAGAGTGGGATCAAGGCGGCACCAAATGGCCTTCTGGCTTTTGTTTCCATGAGGCTATGGGGCCTGTGTTCAGCCCTCCCCGACATCAATGTACACGGGGGAGCTTTTGTTTGTTCGGTGGGTGGATGGAGGGTGGAGAACACAATTGAAGAGGAAGAGCTGGACGTATGTACAGCAAAAAGAAAGCCATTCTAGAAATAGGGATGTTGAAATCTGACTTTGATGTGTCCCATTTTGAACTAGAAGCCACTTATGTGAACTTTGTCCTCCTTCTTAGGGATAGGACTTAGCTGGACCCAAGCATTGTTGTTGTTGTTGTTGTTGTTGTTTTCCACACAAACTGGTTTGGCTTTTTGCGGTATTTCCAAATGTGGTCACATGTATATAAAGTCACTATATTCACATATGTAGATACGTATTTTAAAGGGAATAATTTGGGGGACTCTGGATGGCTCAGTTGGTTATAAGCATCTGACTGTTGATTTCAGGTTAGGTCATGATCTCAGGATTGTAAGATCAAGCCCCAAGTTCGGTTCCAGGCTCTGTGCTCAGCAGAGAGTCTGCTTAGGATTCTCTCTCTCTCTCTCTCTCTCTCTCTCTCTCTCTCCTTCTGCCCCTACTTCCGCTCATGCTCTATAAAGAAATAAATAAATAAAATCTTTAAAATAAAATAAGGGGAATAATTGGCTCCCTGTAAGTGGTTTTGTAGCCCGTTAGCATGCCTTCATGTTCTCATATGTCCAGAGCTTCAAACCCTGCACGTAGCCTGGGCTTCCTTCAACCCTCATCTGCTAGACCACTTTTCTACTTGGATGGTGCACATGGTGGGCTCTTTGATCGGGAAGGCCCTCGACACCCTTTATGCCCTGAAAACACTGTCACACTTGCCTAATGAGGCTTGTAACCTCTTTGTCGGGAAGCACTCTCTTTCTTTCCATACTGGGGAATGAGCCTTAAGCAGCAGATTCTCTAGGGAGGGGTGCTCCAGGGCCCTGCATGTGCTTAGAGGTGTCAGTGGGGGTCCCCAAGGCCTTCTGTGCAGCAGGTTATCTTCAGACAGCACTCTTCACGTGTTCCATCAAAGTGCCCCCATGCAAGCAGCTGGGGTTGGGGGGGCGAATCTCTGTTCAGCTATCTGCACAGAAGAGGCTAGAAGAGGTGGAAAATGTCTATCAAGTCTCACACTTTATCTTAAAATTCTCTGCAAATGTAGGACTCTATCTCATCGTGTATCCACAATTGTCTCAGTGTGAAATGGTGTTGGTAGTGGCCACTTGATGATGCTTCCTTCAGATCCTCTGACCAGGACAGACAAGATCGTTGCCAGGAATGCCAGTTGCTAGTGGCTCACAGCTATGTTGCCCACTGGGCATGGACCTAGGCTCAGGGAATCCCAGTGCCCAGCATACTGCCCCAGTGCTGATGGGTGGCTAACTGGAAATACAAAAGCCCAGCCCCCTTGCCTCGACTCGAGACCATCTTTGTGGGATCAGCTGAGACCCAGCTTCACCACTACATACGTTATAAGCCAGCCCATCCTTCTGGTAGATCCTGCCTTCCTTCCTTATAGGAGAACCTTCTGAAAGCATTCTCCCCAAAATCTCTCTTTTTTGAAGTTTGTTCTCAGGAAGCCAAGACAACGTTTGAAACACTTACTTAAATTACTTTAACGCTCCCTCCCCTCACTTTTATCTTGCCACCCTCTCTGTCAGGATCCTGGCAGTAAATATAGGAGATAGTCACCAGGGATTCTGAGCACAATTCAATGAAAAGCCTATTTACCTATGGCCAGAGTGAAAGCAATCTCCAAGGAATGTTGAGGCAACAAGAGACTAGCAATATCCAGAAGCCAGCACCACTACTAGGTCTGTAGGGACAAGGGGTAGAGATGGTTTAACCAGAGCTCAGGGCGGTGGGGGCTGCTATGAACAGGACTGTAAGTGTAAGTGTGAAGGCCTGAAGCCACCTCCAAAATATGACCCCAGGAGCATGAGGAGCAAAGGAGGAAATAGTCCACCCTCTCACTCCCCCAACCCTTGATGTCCCGCACCTCATCATTCAAGTCCAACTGGAAACAGGGCAATGCTCTTGGTGAAGGACAGCCCATCATGACAGAAGAGTAGAAAATGGATGGACCTTTGGGGAAGGTGGCAAAAGGAAAATGCTAGTACCAACCCCAAGGACTTACACCATATTTGTCAGTGACATCGCTTACCCCCTGGCCTATGGCTCTATCCCTCCCAAAAGCATTCCAGTGTGGCAGTAGGGGAAAGACCCTGCGCATCGTTAGGCTACAGGTGTGTATGAGTTGGGGGCGGGGGAGGCAGGCAGGCAGCCTTGGGGCTTAGGTATCACTTAACAAGGACAATGGGTTTAGAAGGGGCTAGGTGGGGTGGCTTGAGCCCTACTTGCCAAAACAACATTCGCTAGGGTAGAGGAAATGCTCCTGCACAGATGCTTCCGTGATCTCCCTCTCTTCCTCTATTAGGCCAACAGGGAAGCAACCATCAGAATGACTGTGGCCAACAAACTACCTGGGAAGAAGGCAGGGTATGGCATGAAGCCATTTGTCTTGGAGCAGCTGGATTAATAGGAGAGAAGATGAGGTCAGTGCTCAGGTAATCAGAGAAAGCATGGCAGCATGGAGGGCTTTTGAAGCCGAACTGGGAACAAGGCAAGTCCTCCCAAGTGGCATTTTCTGCTCAGAATTGTTACAACCTGGTCCCAGCTTGTAGAGCAGCTTCAGGTTTGGACCACACCATTTCGTTATCACTGGCTCTGGCTTCCTGAGGTCCATCAGTCCAGCAATGTTTATTAGGCGCTTCCCACGGTGTGCTGAGAACTTTGCTTCCCTTATGTAAGTACTTGCCATTTAGGGGGCTCTGCTTTGCTCCACAAGGGAGGCCATCTCTCCTCTGGGTCGTTCCATTGACATCAGAGAATTGGTTAGGGCGAGCTAGAAAGGAACACAGGAGGGAAGCAGGCCCAAGCATCCCACACTAGCAGCCCATCAGGTCTCACCAGAAGCGAGGTGGGCCCCAGGTCTGCTCTCCTGGTCACATTTCACTCTTCTACCTCAAGGGGACCTGTTTGGGGTCCTTGTCAATAACTTACATTCATTTCTGAGCAACAGAGAAGCTCCAGATGCAACTGGCAGACAGCAGCTGAGCAGTCTACAGGAGGGAGCAGCGGGAAGCGGGCAGGGCCCTGGAACTTACCAATGTCCACATTCCCCTGGTCATCCTGGGCCCCAGGCCACGTTTGCTCATCTCTGGGGCATTAGGGATGACCATGCCACTGGTCCTGTTCAATGGAGGGTGGCAGAGCCATAAACTTGTAGTACTGGCCCCTCAGGATCCCCAATGTGATTCACACTATTTCCTTTTTTTGGCATGGAAGAGACACTGACCCCCCTGGAGGGGAAAGGAGCCGCTAGGTGGAGGGAGCAGTGTCCCAGAAGGACTGTGCAGAAATGTCCCCTCCCCAACACTACCGCTTGCTGACCCCATGTGACCTGAACAACCAAACTTTTATCGTCTTAAGCCACCAGCGTTTGTGCTCATGAGAGCAGTGAGCTAGTCCTAACAAAGCATAAAGCTGAAGAAGAAAGAAGGTGAGGTCCCTGTGTTTAGCAGGCTTGCTAAAATAGATGATAAAAGGAATTTGCTGTTTTCCTACAAAAAAATCAACTGTGACATTTTCGAGCCGGGAAGGAAACCTGCATCTCACCCAAAGTGCCCCCTGGCCTGTGGGAGGACCAGGGAGGGCAAGGCTGGGGGCAGGTGGTGCTGGAGGCATCAGAGCCACTCCAGTCATGCAGGAGGTGGTGAGTGAGCCTAGGGCAGGAGAAATGGGCGTGGTGGGTGAGATAGCAGAGGGGCTGAGCAGGAAGGATCTGCAAAACCCAGTATCTGGTAAGATGTGGGGGGGCCAGGATAAGTTTGCAGGGCCATGAGGAGAACTGGGGTGTCTTGGGGGAAAAGTCAGTTTTGGGAGAAAGAGGATGACTTCCTGTTTGACATGTGGGCTTGAGCTGCCCAGTGCTATTGAAGGAGGGGTCCAGCCACTGCTGGGAAAGCCACTCCAGATCAGAGAAGGGGTCAGGGCTGGAAGTGACACTGGCTCTCACGACACACAGTCCTCACCTTCTTTTTTCCCCCATGTTATGATTTGTTAGGCCTGGTTCACTGCTTTCACGAGTCTCTCTAGAACAGGCCTGTCCCAGAGGAGAGGAAACACACCAGAGTACCCTCATCCCAGACCCCGACCTATACTCCAGTGTAAATCCAACTTCTTCATTGTCAAAAAACATCTTGAGAGATAGAAATGGACCAAAAGAGAGTTAGTTTTACCTGAGGATGTTTGGTGGGAATGGGGCAAGTGGCTTTCATTCAGTATCAAACCAAGTCTGTTCTCGGCATCCACGCTTTCAACAAGGAGATTCTGGTATGTGGTTAGTACGAGATGGCAATGGGCAATTCAACAAGGAGAGAAATGTTGACCTTGGCCCTGAGGAGAAGAACAGCAAATATTCCTCTCCTCTGGCTGAAAGGAGGGATGAAAGAGGAGCCATGTTTTTTTGTTTTTTTGTTTTTTTGTTTTTTTTTTGAGCCATGTTTAAATGTCATTAACGCTTTCACAGTGATAAAAAATAAATAAATAAAACTTTTAAAATAAATGAGGTGCTACTAAACAAACGAATCACTTGAAAATGTACATGTGGGATAGCTGAGATAAATTAAAAAACAGATTAAAGTAACATCTGTATATTAACATCGTCATAAAACGGAATGGTAATGGGGGGAGCGTGCAAGGTATTATAAAACAATAATCAGAAACATTATGTCAATTATTGAAAACCACATCACCAATTGAGAGGTATTACTTAGTCTCTGATGCTTCTGCAGCCATTTGTTCCCCAATTGGTTCTATAAGAAAGGCCTACTCGACTCCTGATCAGCACCCTTAAATTTTATCGCAATATACACCCAGCTCAGGGACAGGTTTTATGAATTCTTTCTGTCACCAGTAGTAACAGGTTACATGACCTAATAGCTAACCACCTTCCCCTGGCCTTGAATGCTTAAGTGCCCCCACCTAAATGGCCAACACCTTTGGGCAACAACATTCGATTTCTTGTAGCATCAATAACAAAAGTGGCAATCATCAACTTTGCATCTGTAGACCATTCATTTTTAAGCTTTTAACCTGCTTTCCCATCTGATCCTCATGGGAGACCTGGGAAGCCATGCTCCCCTTTATAGGATGAGGAGCCTCAACCCAGAAAGTCACATCACTTGCCCAAAGTCATACAGCAAGGTGTAGGTTCTGCATCAGATCCCAAATCTCTCACTCCCCCCACCCTGCACCCCTGCACTTAATTCCATTTGCACCTCTCAGCAACCCACCTGCCCCTCCTTCTCCTCTGCCCAGTGACCCTTGTGAGTCCACCATCCCTGCCTGCCTTCCACTCGCAGACAATTCCCTCCGCCCACCTTAAGTCTTCTACACGTGCCCTCACTGTTTCTGCAAATTAACACCACCAATAACCTTCATATCCCCAACCTCTTTCTCCCTTGATGGCTCCTTCTTCCAATCCCATAAGTCTTCCTTGTCCTATAAAACCATTTCTTTCAGCCCTGTTTGTGCCCTTCCTCAGGCTGCTGCCCTATCCCTCTAGCACTATTCATGGGCAAACCTCTATAAAGAGAAGGCAATGCTAGAGGTCACATCTCGGCCATTTGGGGGATACTGTTAAGAACACAGATTCCTAGTTCCCATTTAAGAATTAGACTTCTTATTCTAAAAAAAAAAAAACTTCTGCACAGTGAAGGAAACAATCAACAAAACTAAAATGCAACCTACTGAATGGGAAAAGATATTTGCAAATGACACATAGGATAAAGGGTTAGTATTCAAAATATATAAAGAAATAACACTCAACACCCAAAAAACAAATAATCCAATTTAAAAATGGGCAGAAGACATGAACACCATGAACACATATTTGTCCAATAAAGACATCCAGATAGCCAACAGTCACACAAAAAGATGTTCATTACACCTACCATCAGGGAAATGCAAACCAAAACTACAATGAGATACCAACTCATGGCTAAAATCAACAATGCAAGAAACAAGTTTTGGCAAGGATGCAGAGAAAGGAGACCTGTCTTACACTGTTGGTGGGAATGCAAACTGGTGCAGCTACTCTGGAAAACAGTATGGAGGTTCCTCAAAAAGTTAAAAATAGAGTTACATGACGATTCAGTAAGTGCACTACTGGAGAATACAAAAACATTAATTCAAAGGGATACATGAACCCTTATGTTTATAGCAGTATAATTTACAATGGCCAAGATACGGAAGCCACCCAAGTGTCCATAGACTGATGAATGGGTAAAGATGTGGTACACACACACACACACACACACACACACACACACTGGAATATTACTCAGCCATAAAAAAGAATGAAATCTTGCCATGTGTAACAATACAAATAAAGCTAGAGAGTATGATGCCAAGTGAAATAAATCAGAGAAAGACAAATACCATATTATTTCACTCCAATGTGGAATTTAAGAAACAAAGCAAATGAACAAAGGGGAAAAGAGAGAGAGAGAGCGCAGCAAATCAAGAAACAGACTCTTAACTACAGAGAACAAACTAGAGGGGGAGAGAGGTGGGAGGGATGGGTGAAAAAGGTGACGAGGATTAAGGAAGACCCTTGTCATGATGAGCACTGGGTGTCGTATGGAAGTGTTGAATCACTACATTGTACACCTGAAACCTAATATTACACTGTATGTTGACTAACTGGAATTAAAATTAAGATTTTAAATAAAAAAGATAAAATTAAAAGTAATATATGCCACATAAATCCTAATCAAAAGAAAGACGGAGTGACTATATTATTATCACAAAAAGAAGACATCAGCATAAGTAAAATTACTGGGGACAAGGAAGAACATTAAATAATTATGAGAAGGTCATGTCAAGATTACACAATCCTAAATGTGTAGGCTTCTAGCATCAGGGTTTCATAGTACATGAAGTGAAGACTGACAGAATTGAAAGAGAAGTAGACAAATCCATATTCACACTTGGAGACTTTAATATTCCTCTCAGAGTTATCCATAGAACAAGCAGGTGGAAAATCACTGAGGATATAGAAGAACCGAAGAACTCTAACAACCAACTTGACCTAACAGATATTAGTAGATTCCTCCCTTGAAACACAATAGAAAGCACATTCAAGTGCACGTGGAATACTCACCAAGATAGACTGCAACCTAGATAATGTAATAAGCTTTAACAAATCTAAAAAATTGAAATCATACAATCGTCTCTGATCACAATGGAATTAGAAATCAGTCATAGAACAATATCTAGAAAATCCCCAAATATTTAAAAATTAAGCAATATACTTTGAAAGAAACCATGGGAGTTCAAAGAGGGGGTGTTGAGGGAAATTAGAAAATAGGACATTTCAAAATATGTGGAATGCAGGTAAACAGTATCTAGAGGAAAATTTATAGTATTAAATGCTAGAGAAGAAGAAGGATCTCAAGTCAATATTCTACAGCTAGAGGTGCCCCATCTGGCCCGCCATTTCTTTTTTTTTTTTTTAAGATTTTATTTATTTATTCATGGGAGACAGAGAGAGAGAGAAGAAGAGACACAGGCAGAGAGAGAAGCGGGCTCCACGCAGGGAGCCTGACGTGGGACTCGATCCCAGGTCTCCAGGATCACTTCCTGGGCTGAAGGCAGGCGCTAAACCACTGGGCCACCAGGGGATCCCCTGGCCACCTCTTTTTATAGAACAGTTTTATTGGAATTCAGCCATGCCCATTCATTTACACATTGTCTATGGCTGCTTTCCCTCTAAGAGGCCAGCATTACCCTAATACCAAAACAGTGCCAGGCAAAGAAATTACAAGACAAGAAAACCACAGACCAATATCTCTTATGAACACAGATGTCAAAATTCTGCACAAAAGTCTGGCAAATAAAATCCAGCAATATCTATTATAAAACAAATAATCCATTATGAATAAGTGGGGTTTATTCATGGCATGCAAGGCTGAGTCAATATTTGAAAATCAGCATTTGAAAATTTTATTAATAGATGAAAGAAAAAAACCTGTATGATCATCTTAATAGGTTCAGAAAAAGCATTTGACAAAATTCAACATCCACTCATGATAAAAACTCTCAGCAGACAAGAAGGAATCTTCTTTAACCTATTAAAGGGCACTGGCACAAGATGGTACCACTATGTACCTATTAGGATAGCTAAAATCAGAGAAACACGCAACCCTAAGTGCTTATGAAGATGTGAAACAACTGGAACTTTCCACCATTGCTGATGAGAATGCAAAATGATGCCTCCGCTTTGCTAAACCATTTAGCAGTTTTCTATGAAGTTAACTGTACACTTACCGTATGACCCAACAATCCCAAGCTTAGTTATTTATCCAAGAGAAATGAGAAATCTGCTTCACAGAACAGCCATATGTAAATGTTGGTAATGGCTTTGTTCATAGCACCCTAACCTGGAAACAAACCCAGTGTCCTTTGGATATGGATGGATAAACAAACAAACTGTGAAACATCCTTATAATGGAAGACTACACGGCAATAAAAGAATAAATTATTGATATAAGAATCAACATAGATGAATCGCAAATGAGTTATGCCAAGAAGGGAAGACAGACTCAAAAGACTACCTATTCTATGATTCCATTTATAGGACGTTCTGGAGAAAACAAACCTACAGAGACAGGGAAGATCAGTATGGACAGGTAGGGGTAAGGTGAGGGAAATTGACCCCGAAGGGAATTTCTGGAGGCTTGATGGAGCTGTTCTGTATCTCAATTATGCTTACATAACTCTAGGAATTTGTAAAAACTCATAGAACTATACACCAAACAGAGCAAATTTTACTTTATGTAAAGTAAAAATAAAATTTAAAATAACATGTGAATAGAATAACATCTAATGCTTTGGAAACATATAAAATTTAAAAACAAAAATAAAAAATTGATTGCTTGGGGAGTCAGTGTTTAAATGTAAGTGGATATTTGAAAGGGCTATATTTTAGTTTGTTTATAGCCATCAATTCCTTAGTTTGTGACTAATTAATCTTATTATTAGAAAGAAGGGCAGGTCCTTGAGGCCCAGGGACCTTATATTGATGAGGTTCCATGTGGACAGAGTAAACGTGAAGCAGTCTGGAATAAGGTGCACTTCTGTTAGAGCTGGTTGTGGATATTTCCAAGTCTTCCGAGTACCTAATATTTCACCTATTATTCTCTTCTAGATCCTGGGTTCATTACTTTTCTTTTTAAAGGTTAGTCAAAAACAAAGGGACCCTGGGGTACCTGGTTGGTACTGTCAGTAAAGTAGCTGACTCTTGATTTCAGCTCAGATTGTGATCTGAGTCGTGGGATTGAACTTCAAGTGGGGCTCCGTGCTCAGTGGGGCATCTGCTTGAGGATTCTCTCTCCCTCTCTGTGTGCCCCTCCGCACTCAAATAAATAAATCTTAAAAAAAAAACACAAAGGGATCCCAACTGCACATTTATCATTGGTTCAAACAACATTCCTACAAGGTAGGTATTATTATTCCCATTTCACAGATAGGGAAACTAAGACCAGAGTCCAGGCCTCAAAACTACAGGCCTTGATAACCCTAGTCTGCTAGTGCCAAAGTCTGCCCCATTGCAGTTGGGGCAGTCAGAAAAAACTCCACCAGTCAGGAAGAGTTCTGTTCACTTGCTTGCTTGTTGCTCAGGAGAGCTGCATGGACAGAGTGAAACTTCCAGATTCATAAAGGAAGTGGGCATATATTATAAGAGGAGAAGCTGGAGACAGAGAGTTGTTGTAAAGAGTCCTTCAGCGGACTCTGAAGAATGAGGTGAGGAATGCAGAAGGATCCAGAAGAAGCATAAAGTGCAGCTCCCCTATGCTGCTGTGTTGTTCTTGTCTTCCCTCTTGCTGGAGCCCTTCCCTCTCGCTGGGGTACAGATGAGGATGAATGAAAATACTGGAATTGTAGTCTCTGGGACTGACCAGTGTTGATCTCCTACAGTACCTCTAAAATAACCCACACCTGTTAGAAATATCCAGAACACAGATATTCAGTCTCCACAGGCCCCAATGAACCACATCTGACAAGCCTCTCAAGACCTTCATTCATTCACTCATTAATGAGTCATTTTTCAGTTGACCCTCCAGCAAATGTATCAAGTGCCCGACTATGTGCCGGCTGCAGTCCAATGGACTGCCTCTGCTGTTACCAAGGAAGGGGATCCCCCGGCAGTGACTTTGGAGAGGGGCAGGGGGAAAGCTAGTACCTTAACAATTGATCATCTGCCTCCTTGGTTATTAATAGACTGAGTATTTCTTGAGAAGGAATTCTAATTTTTACCTACCTCACAGAGATGCTGGAGGATCAATTAGCTGACGTTCATCTGAGACAGAACAAAGAGAAAATTGGAAAATGAGAAGCCCTATAAATGAGCCTCTCCTCTGTTATTACTGCCATCATCATCATCATCATCATCATCATCATCATCATTATTTCTGCGGAGTGACTGCTTCATCAAACTGTTTCTACACTTCCAATCAGGGGAGAATAAGCCTGAATGGAGCCTGGAAATTAAGGAATTAGGAGAGACACTCATCTAAGTGCAGGGAGAGAGCTTTGCTTGGTTCACCATCACATCACCCTCCAAACTTCACATTTCTGCCACTGAGTTTGCCAAGGAGAGAGAGCTAATGTGAAAGTGAAATTTGAGATAAAGAGAAACCCCCACCCCCACCTCAAACCCCCAAGCACCTACACTGGTGCTGTATCTTTGCCTTCTGTGTCTTTAGAGTCTCGCCATTCCAGTCATTCATCGAATTTCCAACACAAGCACCATCTCCAGGGACTGCTGAAATGGTCAAGGATTAGGCAAGAGTAAGTGAAGCCCTCTGTCCTCTTGGCACAAGTGTCAGAGAGCACCAAAGCCTGGGCCAGACACATGGTTGAGAGAGGTGATCCAGTGAGCAGTGAGGACAATGAGGTCAGGTGAGAGCTGGGACAGCTGTCTGAGTCACCAGGAAAGATCCAGCTAGAAGGTGTACTGGGTGTCAGAGCCTGGGAAGAAGGCTGGAGGATGGCAGCACCCAGTGGAGAGAAGCCCGAGCATAAAGGCTGCCTCATTCTTCCTTTTGCCTGGGACAGTGCCATCCCATGACATTCTCAGTCCCAATGCGTCAGGAGAAGGCCTTGGACGTCCCGATAAGGAGGCTGGGTGGTCCCCGACACACAGGCTGGGATTCTTAAGGTGTTCCTAAGCCCTATCTCTTCCAAGAAGCCCTTCTTGATCTCATTGCTCCCTCCTCTTCCTGTGTATAACTACTTACTCAGGGCCTATCTTCCCCCCAAGTTGGTAAGCTCCACAAGGGCAGGCATGGTGTCTACTATATTGCATTTAAGCCTGTGTCTAAGGTAAGGGGTGACTCTGTGTGTGTGTGTGTGTGTGTGTGTGTGTGTATGGCTGTGAATATGGTACCTGTACTATCAACTTCATGTATTCATGCCTGGTCTCCTCTTCTGCAAAGCACAGAGCCCATCTTCTACTTCCCTTTTTCCCAACTGTCCTCAGCAGAGTATTTTGTTCAGAGTGAGTATTTCCTCTATATTTGATGACAGTTTGTTGATTCTAAAAGAATTTATAATAGAGTGATGACAGTCATACCTCTATCCGTCTAGCTCTATTTAATTTTAAGTGCCTTTGCATGAGTGAAAATTAATTGCTCATTTTTAGCACATTAGTCATTTCAAAGCTCTTTTAAATGCACATTAGTTAGCACATAAATTAAGTTGGTAGACATTTTTGTCTCTTGTAAGGAAATGGGAAGATGATGCACTTAGTAGAGAGGGATTTCTTTTGGTTGGGTTTAATCTGAAGAGGGCATTCCCTCCTCCTTCTAACGGAGTAAAGAAAAAGACAGAGTTGAGATGAAATTCAGGCTCTTTCACCTGCTGACTGGCTCCCTGAACAAGTCTCAAAAATTTCCTCAGTCTCAGATCCCTCATTCCTAAAAGCAGCATAATAGGAATGAAGTCCTTGGGCTAGTGGTGAAAATCGAGACAATACAGACCATGCCTAGAACATGGAGGCATTCCGTGGAAGTCAGTTCTCTTCCCTTCTTCTCTCTTCTAGGTTGGGGAAGGTTTCCTGGAAGAGCCAAGATTTAAAAACTCATCTGGGAGTGCTGAGTGGCTCAGTCAGTTAAGCTTCTGACTCTTGATTTCAGATCACGTCATGATCTCAGGGTCATGAGATTAAGCACTGCGTCAGCTATGTGCTGGACGTGGCACCTGCTTAAGATTCTCTCTCTCTCCCTCTGTCTCTTCCCCACCTCTCTAAGAAGCAAACAAACAAGAGCCTCATCTGGATAATGAGCGAGGACCCAGACCTTGGCCTTCTATGATTCCCCTGTTTTCCCTCACCTTCTACCCTTGGGAAAGTGAAAAACCATCAGGGCCACCAGCACAGTCTCATTTCCCCTCTGCCTCGCCCCATTTCTCCCATTTGAAACTCTCGAGAAAGAATCACTCCATCTGTCTCTATTTATGTTTGTTTTTCCCAAACACTTCTTGCTAAATGCAAAGTTTTAATAACAGGGAAATGATCATTTGGCGGATTACAGAGCAGTAAAAGCTAGGTGGGAAGCTGCACAGACACCAAAATATGGGGCGCATTTGGTGCTTACAGTGAGGAAATGAAATATTTAATAAGCCAAAAAATGAGGAAATGTGAAACAGGTTTCCCTTCCCTTCCTTCTCCAGCAGAAATTAAACAACTTTTACACACCACGTAGTCTTCAGTAGAGGATGCTAATGATGTCCCCGATGCCCTATTCATCTGATCAAACTTTATTGTCTGTGTCAGGCTGCCAATTAAGGCAAGTTTCTCCTATTGCACACACTTCCCAAGCCACCGTAAAGGTTAATTGAATCATGTACAGGCGATGCTCTGGTGGACAGGAGGCTTTAGGATTCCTTTCAGATGATTGGGGAGGAAAATGAATAAAAAATAGTGCAACTGTTGTACAACCAAGTGGAGACTCCTGGTAGGGAAGAGGACTCTCTTCCTGCCCCACTCCTCCTTCCCCTCCTTCTTTCCTGTTCAGCTTCTTCATGCTACCTCTTTCACAGTCTCAGGAGCCTCCTCCATTTTTGTTCCTCTCTATGCAATGCCATTTGCTGAGAAAGACAGAGTTGTCCAAGGCAGGCTCATCCTGGGGACTGGGTCTGCCCCCTAAGGCCAGCCATAGCCTGGCTCCCAGAGCAAGCCTTTGACCGAAGACCCGCCGTTTCCAATGCACTGCCTTGACAGAACGCCGTACTGCTCAGAGGATCATCTTCATGGGTTTATGTGATTCTGGGTCTTTCTCAAGCTAAAAATTATGACTCAGATAAGGAATAAGCCATGGTTTTCAAAATTTACTGAGTGAGTCCCTAGATCATAGAATCATGGACTTCTTGAGTCAGCAAGGTCCCTAGATATCCTTTCAGTTGGTCTTCTTGGACTACAGATGAGAACACCGGGGTCAGAGAGGAAGTATGGCTTTCCCATGGGCACAGGGACATGCAGTAGAAGAAACTGTGGTATCTTGATCTCCTGAACTAATAAAATCCACTGATGGAACTGATGTCGTCTGAGACTGTAAATACACTCTATACCCACCCACCTCAGGGACATTCATCTGTATACAAGTAGTGAATGTGCTACAAAGAACTTTATGAATTCATTAAATCAGATCTCCAGGGGCCTCCATTCAATAGCATCCTTAGTCCCAGGTTATGTCTTTTTTTTTTTAAGATTTTATTTATTTATTGAGAAAGAGAGAGAGAGCTCACAAGCAAGGGCAGAGAGAGAGGAAGAGGGAAAAGTAGATTCCCCTGCTGAGCAGGGAGCCCGATGCGGGGCTCGATCCCAGGAACCCAAGATCATGACCTGAGCTGAAGGCAGATGCTTAACTGACTGAGCCACCCAGGTGCCCTCTAGGTAATGTCTTTAACATCTATTTGCTTCTCCGATTTGGTTCAGATTGCTGTTTCCCACAATACACCCAAATGGGTCAAGCCCACTGGTTAACAGAACTAACTTCTTTTATTTTAGATGAGCCTTAAATTATGACTGCTTTCAAGAAGACAATCCATAGTAGCCTGAAAAGGAGCCTGGATCCAGGAGTCATCTGTGGTCAGTAACATCAAACTCTCACTATTAAGCAAGCATAAACTTCTACTGTGCTTAATATCTTGAAGTACTGCTGTCACCAAACACCAAAATATGTGACATTGGCCTAGGGATCAGATGATAAGCAGTAAAGAAAGAAACACTAGAAGCAGGGAAGAAGGATCTCCATGTGAAACAGTTTGCCAAATACATGATAGAACTGTCACATTCGGTAACTTGGAAGACAGTCTAAGATGCTTATAGAACTTGTTAATTCCAAGAGAAGGCTGAAAAGATCTAGAAGAATAGGCTTCAAAAGAAAGATGAGCATTCTGGTATTTAAGAGTAGGGATGGAAGGGAATAGAAAGAGCCCAGAAATTTGAGAGTTCACATAGGTGGAAAAGTCAACTGCTCCTGCACCAGAAATAGCAGGAGATAGGCTTCTGCTGTCCGCCCAAGCCTGTTGTTTCAGATGTCCTGGGGGTACCCTTCATTAATGTGGGAAAAGAAGACATGAAGACAAGTCTAAGAACTATATCCAGCATAGAAGTTTGGTTGTGATTCCTAGTAGGTGGAGTTGACCAGAAATAAGTAAATCAAAAGTTTTTAAGGAAATCGTACTGTTAACAAGGCCATTAACTGTAGGAATCCTATAAGTCCAGGTTTTCAAACATTCAAGCAGAAAGAAGACTATGAGAGATGGCAGCCCCAGGGAATGCACGCACATCCACACCCGCCTTGGCTGTGCGCATGGAGGATAACGGACAGAGAAGAGCATCTTAGAAAGTGGAGTCAGGAACCATGAACAACAATGGACAAAGGGGGAACCTGATGCCCACACACGGTAAATCCTCAATAAAAGATAGTTTTCATTGTATTCCTTCGGTAATTTTTTTTTTTTTTTTTTTGCCCTTTGCTATTAATACTTTCTGCATCATTTTGCTCTAACAATTCTGAACTGTCTGGCTTTTTCCAGTCCAAGGATTTAGTTGAATCTGCAGCAATTCAATCCAGTAGATTAGGTACTCTGAATCCATAGCATGGAAGGATGACTAAACCTTTCATCACACAGAGATCTGGTAGGAAAGGGTGGGCTCTTTCCAAAGGGAGGGGTGATTGCTTGCTTGTTCTAAGGACTTGGAAACTAAAATGAGACCAACATAAACTGAGTACATTGAGTGTTTATAATGTGTAGGGTAACAATCTCATTTATCCTCCAAATCAGGACACTTTTGAGATTGAAAGATGGCCTAATAAAACAGCAGATGTTAACAAAAATTGTCCTAGATAAACCAGAATATGTACTCTTTCCAAAAAATGTGCCAGGCGCTGTGCTAGGTTCTTAAAATATTTTATTTAATTACTGAACTGACCACATTCAGGTAAGAGTAAATATCATTATTCTTATTTTGCACCTGGGAAAATTAGGTTCATGAGAGGTTAATTAACTTGCCCCTCAGACCACACCACAGTTGGTGAGCAGAAGAGCTGGGATTCAGATGCAAGTCTCTGATTGTGAGGCTCTTGCCCATGCCATTGACTTTCCTGCTGTCAAACCCTCAGGACTTCTACCCTTGTGAATCTCCTTTGCTTCACTGCTTGTCTCTTTTTAAGAAAGTGTTAATGAAATTTTGCAGGCATACAAAACATTATCGAGAACTTGAAGACCCCTATACCAGCACCCTGCTTGAAAAGTAAAATCTGACAAATCCATTTGTGGTTCCCCATGCATCACTTCCAAATCCTGTTTGCCTCTGTCCCCTAGAGAAGCAGGAACTATCTTGAACTTTGCTTTATAATTTTCATGGAAATCTTTATACTATTAATGCCCACAAAGGACACACAGTCCATTTCAGCAGATGTTTAAGCTTGTGTAAATGGTGATGTGCTGTGCCTAGTCTCCTGCTCTTCCCTTCCACATTCAACAGTGGTGAAGCACTAGTTTCCTGTGTACTAGCACTGTGTAGTAGTCCACTTCATGAATATACAACACTTCTTAATTCATTCCCCTTTTGATGAACAATCAGAGTAGTACTGATTGTTCACTATTGCAAACAGTGTTCCTAGGAATCTTCCTGTACATTTTCCTCATGCATACTCTGCAAAAGGCTCTGCATAGTGTAGACCTAGGAGTGGGGTTGCCCGGTGTAAGTGTTTGCATATCTTCAACTTTCTTAGATATTGCCAGATTGTTCTCCAGACTCATTTGTCAATTGACCTTCTCACCCATAGTGTATGTGAGTTAGGATTGCTTCATATGCTCACCAATGTTGGTGTGATCAAACTTCTTTCTTTTTGTAATAGTATCTTGGATAATATTGCAAACAGTGTCATGTGGTTTTCATTTTTATTTCCCTGCATTTCTTGGATTATTCTGATTACTGGAGAGACCAACCTTCTTCATAATTTTCCTCCTCTGTGTAATAGCAGCTTCCCCTTTTGTCTTGCTGCTCCTTTGTCCCCCTGAGCTGGTGTTCTCTTAAGAAGGCTGCTGTCTTTGCAAGAGAAAGTCATTATTCTTTCTCACGGCTCTGCTGCAAGAGCCAAGTCTCCTTGTGGCTTAACGGTTATACTGCCAATTGCTCCAGAGAAAGTGTCAAAAGATGATATAAATAACAAACAGAGACATGTTATGAATGTTTCACAATCTTACAAAATTCTTACTTCGAAAATCTACTCTTCTGGAGAAGGTTTCCCATTCTGAGGTTGTTGGACCAGGACCATGGATATATTCTTGTAAGGTTGTAAAATTCTCTACAAGAAAATTTTTAATGCATATTTTCATTTTGGCCATGACTTTAAAATTATAATAATATAAAAATTTTCTGGGCCATCTTGTTTGTTAGTACTTCTATGTGATTAGAAATGCTACGTTTCTGATTATAAACATCTTGATGCCATATGAGACCAGTAAATAGAAGTGGACCTATAAATCCATCAGTTAAGATGTTAAGGCTCTAATAATCGAATACCCATATTTAGTAAAAAAAAAAAAATGACATTAAAAAAAGAGACATTTACCCACCTCTAAAAAAATACAAAAGGCCTTTACTTAAGATATTGTCTTATACCAACAAGATAAACCTGGAGATATGTGGTTCCATGACTGGTTCAGAAGTGCAGTGATATCATCAAGGATCCAGCCTCTTTCTATATTTCTGCTTTGCCATCAATTACAAATTGGTTTTCCAGACCCAGGTTTGTCGCCTCATAATCCCAAGAGAACTGCTCCAAGCCCCAGGCATCCTATCTCCATATAATCAGGTGAAAGGGTGAGAAACTAGGGTGGGGCTGTGTGAGTGCTCATCAGAAGAGGAAAATCTTTCCCCTAGAAGTCCTCCAACAGACTTGTCTTTGTACTCAAACTGGTCACAAGGCCATTCCTCATTGCAAAGAAAGCTGGGAACCAAATATCTGGCTTCCTTAGCCTGTATGGTAGAAGATAAGCTTTGCCAGCTTGAAAGAAAAAGAGGAAGCTGACTTCTGGGCAAGTAAATTATATATTTTTGCCAAGCTGGAGCTACATGCTGTCAACACATACTATAAAACCAATAGTTTTGCAGTGTAATAAGTGGAGAAAACTATGAAAGAGATTTAATCATCATCTGGGACAGGTTGCCGTAGGCAAGCCCAATTCAAAATGCTGTGCATATGTTCAGTAAAGCTGTATCTCTTCTTCTTCTGTTCTCCCTCCTCAAAAACACCCACTCTTTGCAGCATGTAAGACCCTGGTGGTTTGTGCAGTAAAAGTTTGTGCCTCAATTACATTAAAAAAATACACTGTTACTGCTTCCTTCCTTCTACCTTTTCTGAGGTCCCTCAATTTATTCCATGGCCTCTTTGTCCCTGGTTCAATATTGAACACACATATGAATGTCCTTTGAGCAAACCTGGCCTCCACTTGACTTTCAATTGCCATTAAGGTATTTCTTCTGAGGAATTTATATATGGCTTCTCTCAGAGAGACTACAATTCATTACAGGAATAGGATTACATAGGGGGATAAAGCACAAACTTTGGAGTCAGAATTGTGTTAAAATCCTGGCTCCAATACTATACACTAAATAGAATAATAAGGATATATTGGTAGTAATATTATGCCAATGAATTCAACAACTTAGATGAAATGTACATGTTTGAAAGACACAAATGACAAAAGCTGACTGAAGAAGAAATAGAAAGTCTAAAGAGTCCTACACCTATTAAAGAGATTGCATTAGTAATAATAACAATAATAAAAACTTTTCAAGAAGTTTTACAAATAAATACCAGGAAGAAATAATACCAGTCCTTCATAAACTCTTACAGAAAATAAGGAAGAAAGAATACTTCCCAAATGACTTTATGAGGATTATGAGCATTACTCTGACCAAAGCCAAAGACATTATAAGAAAAGAAATTATGGGCTCATTAATATAGTCATAAAATCCAAAAAATATAGTCATAAAATCCTTAATAAATTATTAGTAAATTGCATATAGCAACATAATAAAAAAGGATGATACACCAGGGCCAAGTAGGATTTATACTAGAATTGTAAGATTGATTCAACATAAAAATATCAATCAATGTAACTCATAATTAACAGAATAAAGAAGGAATTCTATATACTTGTTTAAACAGATGCAGAAAATGCATTCAACAAAACTCAAGACTCACTCATAGTTAAAACAAGACAAAACCTCTCAACAAACTAGAAATTAAAGGGAAATTCCTTAACCAAGTAAAGGGTATTTGTGAAAGATTTATAGTTAACAGTAAACTTAATAGTGAAATACTATTAAATACTATTAATGCTTTTCTCCTACTATTGGAAACATCAAAAACACATCCATTCTCATCATTCCTATTTAACACTGTATTGGAGGTCCTAGCTAGTGACTCCTAGTAGTAAGGCAAGAAAAGGAAATAAAAGTCATACAGATTAGAAAGAAAGAAGTAAAAGTGCAGAAATAGATACTTAGAAAATCCTAAGAAATCTATGAAAAAGTTACACATGTTCATACAAAAGCTTGTTAAAAATGTCCATAATAACTATTTTCATAGTTGCAAAAAACTGGGAAAAGTGCAAAGTCCATCTGCAGATGACTGGATAAATACTCAACAATAAAAAGAAACAACCAACTGATACATGCACAAACATGGATAAAATTTTTAAAACATTATGTTGATTAATAAAATAAAAACAAATAATACCAAAGAGTATATAGTGACTTCACTCTTGCAAAAATAAACAAGAAATGTAATCAGTGATGGAGACAGTAGATTAGTGTTTGTCTGGGAGTGGAGTGGGAATTAATTGGTTAGGGGCACAAAGAAACCTTTTGGAGTCATGGAAATGTTCCATGAATGATCGTGGCAGGAGTTACATGGATGTATACATTTGTCAAGACTCATGTCACATATAGTTAAAATGTGCACGTTTTGTTATTTGCAAATTATGCCTCAGTAAAGTCTATTTTTAAAATATTTTATTTATTTATTTGAATGAGAAAGAGAGAGAGCATGAGCAGGAGGCAGGACAGAGGGAGAGGGAGAGCAGACTCCATGCTGAGCAGGGAGCCTGATACAGGGCTTGATCCCAGGACCCTAAGATCATGACCTGAGTTGAAGGCAGATTCTTAATTGACTGAGCCACCCAGGTGCCCCAGTAAAGTCTATTTTTTAAAAAATCTATCATCACCATTTACAGAGTGGCGTAGACCAGTTAATTTATCTTTCAGTGTCTCAGCTTCATAAAATGGAAATATTTACTTTGCAAATTTGCTGTGATGATCTGAGTGTTACAGTACTCTAAATATGGTACTTGGGGCAGAAGGAGTAAACATTTAATAAAAACTAACTTGTCATTAGAAAGTTATTTCTGAAGTCACAAAGACTTGAATCTTTGATAACGAAGTTTAAGATATAACAAGAAACATAGGAGATACTTTAAGTCAGGAACTCTTGGTGTGCCTCAAAATGATCATTTTTCCTAATTCTTCCAAGCTAACACCAGGTCTGGAACTTAAATTATATGATCTTATGTTTTCAAGCAATTTTATTTTATTTGACTCCCAATGCCATCTTTAGAAGTAGAAAGATATGAACATATGACTCTACAGCATACAGAGAAGGAAAGGGACTTACTCAAGGTCACATAGCTCAATCAAGTCTAAAACACAAAGATTTGGAGTATCCTAATATGCTATCCAGAAACAAGTGGGGGGAGGAGGAGGAAGAGGGGGAGGAAGAGGAGGAGGAGGAGGAGGAGGAGGGGGAGGAAGAGGAGGAGGAGGAGGAAGGTTCTGCTTTTGGCAGTGCATCAGAGCAATTGCTCTGGTTGAAGCATTTTACTTTAGGGATGAGATGTCAAGGCCAGAGTCACAGGGAAAATTAGTGACAGAATGAGGCATCTCCTGAATCTCAGCCTGGAGTGTTCTTCCAGCAGCCCCTGCCTCTCTCTCCCTCTTGGCAATGGTGATGGACCTGCTACTTGTTTTTGACCTTCAACGGGGCTTAGCAGTACAAGATGCACTCCTCGGTGTGCATTTTCCTCGTCTTCCTGGCAGTGTGGTCCTCTGTCTCCCGTACACACTCCTACCGGGACAAACAGCCAAGGATGATAAAGGTCAGCGACCTGCTGGCCCAGCTGTTCGGGCCAACGGAGGATACCCCACTCCCGGCTGCCAGAGAGCAGAAGGGGTGGAGTAATTAATTTCTATGCATATCATTGCCAGGATCACTTACTGATCCAAGGAGGAAGATTAGAGATGTCACCCTGTAAATTGAGTCAGAGCCTTCACCTCAGTGCTTGGCTGGCAATTTTACACGGTGCCTGACACAGTAACAAACACAAGGTACAAAAAGGCAGCAACTCCCCTGGGTGATGGACGGGGGGAATTGGCCCAATAAATTGTTCCCTGTAAAAAGCCATGTTTCCCTCATTAAAAGGCAGTGAATTCTCTATTGCTTTTCATTAGCTCTGGCCTTGCTAGACATGAGGTGTAATTGACAGTGTGGTTACAGGAGGTGGGCCCCGAGGTGAAGAAGACAAAGAAGCTGAAAAGAGATTCTTATTTATTAAGGTGGAGGTGACAGGCGGCTGCTTAATAAGTTTTTGGCGAGAGGGCCAGGAGGTGGGAGAGTGTAGGGTCCTCTGAGGGTTGCTCCAAGGGCATGGTGCCCAGGGGAATAAAGAGCTGACCAGACCAGGACAGAGGCGTGCCCAGAGCAGTGGGGGCTGGAGGTCGCTCATGGTCATCACTTGCATCCTGCCTGGGAGAGGACCGGGGTCAAAAGACCTGGGGGTCTGGCCTTGGATTTGCCCCTGGCTGGCCACTTAGCAATTTTGGGAAAGTGACCACGTCTCCAGCTGAAAATGGAAAGAATGGGATAGAAAGGGTTCCAGTCAATGAAAGCACTCCGGGGGCGAGAGACGGGAGGTTTAAAGTGCCACAGATTCACTTCCGATTTTTTTCTTTTTTTCTTTTTTTTTAAATCACTTCTGATTTCTATACCTATTTCTTTCCTTAGCACAAGCCTGCATGCAAGGATTCTGCTTTTCTTCCAAGGGGTGTAATTCTACCCTCACTCTTCATCATGTGCCCACATTGTCCCAGAGTTGGCCCAGGGGAGCCTTCCAGCTGACTCCTGGGTCTCCCGATTATCTCCTCCATCCTTGGAGCTCTTCTTTACCTTCTGGTCCGAGCAGGTGCTCCAGCGCACCATACACCCCCTCTACTTTCATACCCCTGCCCAGGTTCCTTTTAGTGAGTCAAAAAGCAAAACAAATCAAATAAGAGTGAGGTGGAGACCACCTAGGTAGTACAGAGCCCCACACACGTCAAGGGTATAAGAGGGCTGAAGTCAAAGTGGCAAAGGATTTTTTTTTTTGAGAGTGTGAGCTTCAGGCGAGTCGGATATCTCATGGGAGAGGTGGGAGGTGGGCCTCCCCTTCACCTCAGGTCTAGTGAGAGGGGCTTCAAGGAGGCACCTGGAGAGTGTGCCGTGCCTCCAGAAGTAAGAGGACACTGGGCTGGTGTCTGACACATGCCTAAGGTAATGCCAGTGACAGTAATGCTGCCCTGGAGCCCCTCGGGCCAGGCGAGCTCAGCAGGAGCTGCACTGTGGGGACCTAGAACCGTGAGGAAGGTGCACATGGCCCGCCTCACCACCTGAGCACGAGCATCACTCCACACAGGAATCACTACCAAGCCAATTGGCGGTACCCTAGAAACTGGGCTTAATTCCCCATAGTAAAGAAGATGGTTCTCTCCACCAGCATTCCTCCCAGGAGGTCTAAATCCTCCTCTTTTCCCTCTTCTTCCTCCTCTTCAGTGATGCCCAAGGACTGTCCCAGATGCCTGATACTCCACGCCTAGTTGTCCTCAGAAGAAATACTGGCAAAATGGGAGCCTTAAAATTAAATAGCATGGAGTGTCCAATAATTAATTTGATTTTATACCCATTGTTTAATACAACTTTAAAACTACATTAAGAAGGCAGAACTGCGCAGTGTAGCATGAAAATGAGCTGGAAGCTTTCCAAGTGGAGGCCAGGAATTAGCAAATTGGTCAGATGTGCATGATGGCTCCAACTAAGATGTAATCAAGAAGCCACACTTCTGATATTTCATCAGCCTAAGATACTAGCTGAAAGCCCTGGATTTCCTGATTCCCTAGGCTGTGGACTGGCCTGGGCTGCCCGACTGGCGAGTGCAGTCAGTGTCAGCCACAGAGCTGTAAGGAGACTGTGCTGGGCACTTCTGAGCTACAGGCAGGGAGGCAGGCTCTGTGCTGCTGCCCCTTGTGATGGTTAATCTTATGTCACCTTGGCTAGGCCGGGGTCACCCAAACATCTGCTTACACATTATTTTGGATGTGTCTGTGAAAATGTTTGCAGAAGAGGTCAGCATGGGAATCCACGGGCTGAGTGAAGTAGACCGTCCTCCCCAGCGTGGGTGGGCCTCATCCAATTCTTTGAGGAACTTAAAGAGAACACAAAGCAGAAGAAGGAAGGATTCACCCTGGGTTTGCCTGACTAAGCCAAGACAACAGCCTCCTGCTTCTCAGGCCTTTGGACTCAGACTGGAATCTGAACCATGAGCTGTCTGACACTCAGGCCTCAGAACTACACTTCTGGCTTTCTTAGGGCTCCAGCTTACAGATAACCAATCATGAGACTTCTCACCTCCACAACTGCATGGACTAATTTCTCATAATAAATGTCTTAATATTGGTTCTGTTTCTCTGGAGAGCCCTACAAACACACCCTATTCAGATGCCCTTTGCTTCTAATTTCTTGCTACTATCTGGAAGGAAGTTTTTAAGAAGCCCTTCCAGGCCTGGTCTTGGCCCCTTTAAAGGCAAATTGAGAGCTCTGGGCATGAGGCCGAGTCACCTCAGTTAGCAAGAGCTTAGTGCCTCTACCCTTGGTGCCTCTACCCAGCCATTGTCTTTCTCTCTTGCTCTTCTGGTTTCTTTGGCTTCTCTGGATTTGAGCATCTTATGAGCTTCATGACCACCTTCTCACCTGAACCCTAAATACAGATTTTGCCTACCTCTCTCTTGCCTCTATGATTCCCCAAGAGCCTGATCACAGACCCAGGTCTTGACCTCATCCTCCTCAGCGCCCTTCTGATATCCAATCACCATCACCATCAAGGGTCAACCCTTGATGCCAAGTTTACCTCCTAGCACCCTGGACTTGCAGCTGGCTGCCGGGAATCTGACTCACTGCCACTCATCCAGCTCAGAGCCCTCAGCACCGTCTCTGATACCAGCCTCCCAGGCTCTCCCCAGCCCCACGTCCCATCTTGACCTCATCCTGTGGGCTTCCAGCCTTGCCCCATCTCTTTTTTTCCTGGCTCCTCGCCAGCTTTCACAACAGGCTACCTACCTCTTTGACCTGCTGTGGTCAGTGTCTGCCCAGAGCAGGCACATCTTCCTTAATCCTCCAGCTGCACCACTTGGCAACACCCCTCCTTTTCCTGCCACACTCGCTCAACCTCAAGCAGACTGTCCAGAGTAAAAAAGGTATTAACTAAAGAGTCCAGATGCCCCAGGCAAGTTAGCCTGGCTGCCAGTCCCTGTAAGACTAATGCTGAATTACACACTCTTCCTGAGGCCATGTCCCATTTTGTGCTCCAAAAGACCCCTTCTTGGTCTCCTGAGTCTCAGTCCTGATAACTGGCTGCACTTTAGCTTTTCTAGCCATTGTGCCCTGCGTTGGTCCTATCAGCCCCATTATGGCAAAGAACTTAGGGGCCTGCCATTTGCCAGCAGGGCATCCAGCCAATGGCTGCCACTGTGTCGCGTCTCTTGTTTAATTGCTGTGCAAGCCAGATCCAATCCCCCAACCCTTTCTGCTGGGCTGTCCTGTTGCAGGCTGGCCTATCACTCTTCAGCATGTGCTCTTGACCCCACCTTTTTCCCCAACTCTGACCCCTTTCTAGGGAGGTGTGTGCTGCAATGCCCCAGGCTCACCCCATCTAGATCACCACCTAAACCATCTCATCTAATAACTACTTACTACACCGTCAATTAATATGGCCATAATGTTGGACTAAACAGGTGGAAAATGTAATAGCAAACACTCAGTCAATTGATTTTTCCACCTACGTTATAGTTAGAGACTAGAAAGCTGCAGATTATCAAAGGCTAGACCATGTGTTAAGGATTCTTACTGCAAAAGAGTTAGGAAGAGGAAGGGTGAAGTCGGTGCAATTTGGACAAGACAGATTTACTATTTTAGAGATCTTTGGAGCTCTCTCATTCATTTTCTGTACAATTAGAGAACAGAATTTAGTCAATATTCTTTCACACCTAGAATAGGGCCAACATTATTGACTCATACAAAGATGTGAAGGTTAAAGGAAGTTTTATACAAATTTATGTATTAATTTGCTAATCTTTCAAACATTTATTGAGTACCTTCTATGTCTCAGCCAAGATATTGGGTACTGGGGATCTACAGATGAATAAGACACCGTTGTTCAAAAAATGTGCAATCTAGAGGGGAAGATATATGTGGTTATTTGTGGTCAGTGCAGTGATAGAGATATGCCAAGTGTATTATGGGAGCAAGAGGTGGGTGTCTGGGGAAGTGGGAGTGTGGGGTGCAGAGATGGAGATGATGACCATGGCCCAAAGAATAAATGTGGCTTCATTGGACAAAAGGGGATAGAAGAGCTTTCCAGACGAAAAGAGCAGTGTTAACAGAGCCATTTGGTGGAAGAACAATTTGGGGAGTGCACGCGTGTGTGCGTGCGTGTGTGTGTGTGTGTGTGTGTGTGTGTGTGTGTGTGTTTAGGGGCATGGGAGAATTTGAAACTGATCAGGGTTCTTAGAGCCACAAGGTTAAGGAAAGAAATAACACGAGATCAGCCTGGAGATGTGTAAAGGCCTAAATCCCATATTAAGAAGCTGGGGAATTACCTGCCTGTAAGAAATGGGAAATCACTTGATATGTTAAGCTCAGGAGCGACATGGTCAGATTTGGTGTGAAAAGCTCACGAGGCCTGGCAGGGGGAGGAATGGAACAGAAGAGAGCAAGCTGTGAAGCAGGAAGAGCCATGCAGGGGTTTAGTTAGCAGGGATCCAAATGAGGGGTCCTGGGAGCCTAAACCAGGTGGGGCATGACTGCCTGGTGACAGGTCAGATCATTGCACAGAAAGACAAAAGGATGGGGAGTATAGAGATGAGCACAGGGGCCTTTTGGGACATGGTGACAAAATTAACTTCACTGGAATTGGAGTACTAGAGCAGAGAAAAATCTTTAAAGCAGCAAGAGAAAAAAGAGAAATATTACCTTTGAAGAGCAGGAGTAAGACTTATAGCTGACTTCGAGCCAACTTCTCAACAGAAATCTCGGAAGCCAAGAGACAGGGAATAATATATCCAAAGTCCTAAGGAAAACAACTACCAGCATAAAATTCCTACAATGAATACATTCTTCAGAAGCAAAGATGGAAAGGTTTTCTGCTTCCTGGTGGGATACAGTAGCTTGAGGCAGACCAGCATTCCTGCCAAGAACAAGTAGATGGGCCAAAGAAACAGGGAGATCACTCATCTGAAGGCAATGGAGGTCTGCAGAGGAAATGAGCACTGGAGGGGGGAAGATTCTGACTAAGAAGGAAATTTAGAGGTGATCTGACTTCTGCAGCCACGGGAGTCTGAGAATGGGGGCTAGCACCAATGAAAGGCTGCTGTGGGGACCACAGAAAGTATCAGAGCTTTCGGTGGAAATCTGGGGGCTCGATCTCATGGTTTGTTTCTCTCTTAGGTAAATTTTCATTACCAAAACTTCCTGCTGCACTGGCTCTGCAGTGCAGATGGAGGGAGGCTTTGGCTTCCTCATCCTCATCATGATGCCCTTCTGGATTCTGCCAGACACTGCAGCCCAGGTAAGGGTGGGCTGGGGACACAGGAAAAGAATTGATTTCAAAAATAGGTCACACCTGGGCCAGGTTTTGGAGGCCCTGATTAAGGGAAATCCAGAAATCTGAAACTCTACCTTTAATCTCTAGACTATACTCCTCATGGCTTCCCTCAGAGGCATGAGAATTTCTCTGCTTCTTTGCTTATTATTCTGCTCTCTGAGCCTGGGATATCCTTCCCAGCCTCTCCACCTCTTTCTAGTTACCCATTCTTTCTCCTGCAAGCCCTACCACCTTCATGAGACCATCCTGGATGTCCCACATGGAACTCTCTCTCCTCCACACTTTCAGACTACTTAATATTATATGGTTGGTACTCAGGCCTTCCATGGACAGCTCCCAACTACTCTCTCTATCAGACTATAAGCTCCTTGAGTGCAGGGGCTCCAGCCTAGGGCTCTTTAGAGAATATACACCTTATAGCTGACACTTGGATGCTTTAATACTTTGTGTTTTATGGAGTGGAGAGGGGATTGTCATCAAGGATTGATTCCTCTCAATTAGGGCTCCTGATGCCACAAAGACCTCCAAGGAGGGTTCATTTCTAGCCCATTCAGGTGAATGGCCACATGTGATTTATAAATTCACTGGCCGTGTATAATCTCGGACAAGTCACTGGATCTCAGATTGCAGACTGCAACAAGAGAAAACTAATCTTATGGCCAAGACGAAAGGAATTTCTAACTTGATTCCATGGATGATTAATTCAAGATCAATAAGATCAATGCCATGTCTTATGCCCCTCACAGAGAAATCCCAACATTGAACCTAATAATAATTTCAATGTCAAATGACCAGGCTCCTCCCTTCTCTAACCTTAGGTTCTTGCTCAGAAGCTGGTAGGCTGAATAAACGTCCCCCAAAGATAGGCCGTAATCCCTAGAACCTGTGAATGTTACCCCATGTGGCTAAATGGACTTTGCAGGTGTGATTAGGGTGATTATGTTAAGGATAATTAATATGTGATTACCACAGACCCAGTGGCTTCAAATAGAACAAATATATTAACTTTCAGTTCTGCAGGTCAGTAATTCAGCACAGATCTCCCTGGGTAAAATCAAAGTGTTTGCAGAATCAATTCCTCCTAGGGGTTCTATGGGAGACTCTGCTTTGCCTTTTACAGTTTCCTTTCCAGCTTCTAAAGGCCTGCCTTCCTTGGCTCATGGCCCCATCCTCCAAAGCCAGTGATGTTAGGCCTCCTTCTCATGTGGCCATCTCTCTGATTCCCCCTTCCAATTCCCTCTGTCAGTTTTAAAGATCCTTGTGATTACCCTGGGTCCAAAGGAAAATGCAGGCTAATCCCCCTATCCTAAGGCCAGCTGATTAGCAACCCTAGTTCCCCTTTGCCATGTAACCTAACATATTCACAGGTTCTGGGAATTAGAACATAGACATCGGGGTGGGGTGTGGGTGGGGGATGATAGTGGCATCATTCCACCTGCCACAGAAGGAGAGAAAGGAGAACATTCCAGGTATGACGGAAAAGTAGAAGCCAATGTCTGGAAGAATAAATGCATGATGCAGTTTTTAGGGACAGTGAGGGACTCATATCTGAAGAAACTAAGCTTCTAGAAGGACAGTGGTGGGAATAAGATTAAAGAGGTAGATTGGAGCCAGATGGTGGGCAGGATGGTGAGGAGCTCTGTCGTCTAAAAAGAGGGAGCAGGGGTATCTTGATGGGAGCGTGGTTTTATAGTTACCAAGATGTGGTAAAAGGCAGGGTCACAGAGACCACAGCCTTTGACATTCATTGCTTTAACTTTAGTTCTATCACGGCCCTAAGACGTGAGGAGAAGGACTGATCCAGGGCATACTATGGGCATCTGTGGAATAGATGTAGGGATATGACCAAAGCAGCAGGCCAAGAAAAACTGACAGAAGGTGGCAGGAGAGGAAGAAGAGAGACGTTGGAGAGCAGGACAGAGTTTAACCCGTTCACCACCTGCTCCCACCTTTTAATTCCCATTGAAGAGGCCTGATTCTGTTTTGATAGAAAACATGCCCGGTGCGCGGTGCAGAAGGCTATAGAATTGAGAGCTATTAAATACTAAAAAGACAAGGTGAGAAACAATTTGCAAAATCTCCTCTTTTTATAGACTGCAGCGATTGAGAAAAATTGAGCAAATTCCCCAGCTGCCTCAACTGCAGTCTGTTTCAAGATTCCATCAATTTTTTACGGTACAATCAATATTTATGAATCCCCAAAGAAATGTCGCAAAGAGAAACCCAGCGCAACATTTTCTCAGTGGTTTGCAGAGATGTAACAGGGGGACCTAAATAACTTTTAAAATAATCTCAATGACAATCAAAGACTCTTCCATAGCCAATATGGTTTAATGTTGGTGTTTATATTAGCACTGCTCTGCCCAGGGTGGGGGCGGGGAGGGAAAGCGCTTCATTTAATCTGTCCGAAAGATGACACTTGGCTATAATAAGTATACCGTAATATGGTACTTAAAAATTCAAAGGAAGTGCTATATTAAGAAGTCCCCGGATTTTTTTTAATGCATTAAAATATCCTCCATTGGTTAAGCAATGGATTTTTTCAGTCAGCTGGAAAAAAAGATTTCTGGGGCAAAAAAAAAAAAAAAAACAGACAAACAAATCCACATTGCTTTAATGGCTACTTTAGGTTTAATATCTAAACTTATTTAAATAACTCTGAGCCCTCCTGCTGAGAAATATTGAAAGTAATGGATTCCTTTGTGCGTAATCTCCCATTTAAATGTAGAGTTTAATTTCCCTTTCGGCTAAACCTGTGTGAAACTAGTCTTGAAATGTCCCTCTTAAAAAAAAAGAAAGCCCCATATAGAATATTTAGGGGGTTCCTTTATTTTATTTAAAATTGGTTTTGGGCATTAAAACTAAATAGTCAGCCAACAGTGAGCCCACAGACACCCTAAGTTTATACCTGGATCCCAAGCTGGTGCTGGGGGCCTGCTGGTACCCGTGGCCTTGAAGTGAGCACCCTGGCTTTGTGTAGATCAAGCACCACCTGTGGGGTATGCTTCCAGGGACCCCGCAGACATCACTCTTTTTCCCCAGAACCGTCCCCAAATGATAACAGTGGAAATCCCACCACTGGAGCTTCATCTCTGTGGTTTACAGGTTTGATTTCTGTTCTGTACAAACTGCCTGAGGCAGGGTCATGCATCCCATATGGATAGGGGCCACTGTGGGTGCATGACATGTAGAGTCCTATGATGTCAAACTGGGAATAAAGATTTGGAAATTGATCGCGCTGCCCTTTTATTTGGCAGGTAACGACACTGAGGCCCAGAGAAGACCAAGTCACTGGTCAGTGTCAGAGGTGGGACAAGAGCCAGGGTGACCTGGTTCCCAGGCCATCATGCTCTCTTTGCCGGGGTAGAGTCCACACCAGCAGTCTCTGTGCCTGGGTCTTGCACACCTAGGTATGCTAATACAAGATTAACCCATGTGCTTTTTTTCATCCTTGCAGTATAAGTGAGAATTTAAACAGCACATATGAATACACCTAAAATGGCGTATATGGGTCAAAACCCAACGCATTTCCTGTAACCACTCCAAACTGTATGGACATAAGAATATTAGGGTTATTATTATATTATTATCAAAAGATTCCTTTAGCTGTCTTCTCTTAGTCGTGCAGATAAAATTCTGTTTATGAAGATACAATTTATACGTGACCCTTTCCATGACACCTCACTACATGAAACCAGCCACACCAGGATGTGCCTGCCTTGTGATGAGCTTCTACATTGGCCAGGATAATTCACAGGCAGTGGTCTGTACTCCTGGTTCAAAGCTGAGAGTGAGCAAAGATGAAGCTCTTTAAATACAGCATCATTGTGATGAAAAAGAGCCCTGAAACAGAGGAAGGAGTCCTGGTTCTGGTCCCAATTCCTCCTCGTAACAGCTTTGGGAGCTGGACACCTGCTCTGAGCACCACTCACCCCATCTTTAAAATGGAGGTGATGATAATAGGTGGAATGATGCCACTATCATCCCCCACCCACACCCCACCCCGATGTCTATGTTCTAATTCCCAGAACCTGTGAATATGTTAGGTTACATGGCAAAGGGGAACTAGGGTTGCTAATCAGCTGGCCTTAGGATAGGGGGATTAGCCTGCATTTTCCTTTGGACCCAGGGTAATCACAAGGATCTTTAAAATTGGTTGGTAGAGCAAAGGTAGGACCTAGAACAGATAATTTGGGGGGGGGGGGGATTCTTCAAGCTATCAAATTTGATTATGTGGCATTATAACTGAAGCTGAAGACAAAAAATAGAATATTTAAGGTCCAGTTTTAGCATGAGTACACACATACACATGCACACACACACACTCTAGCTCTAAAGTCAAGACCCACTTCACTGGCTTGCTTATTACTGGTGACTTAGAGAACACAGGGGGCACGAACCACAGCCTCAGGTGGTCTGCTGGTATAGAGCTGTATGCCTGTTTTCTCTCTCAGCCTCTCTACAGCCACCTGCACAGACTCATATGACAAATGGCTCGGCAGTGTAATTCAAAGGACCCTGTGAACTCCATCCTCTAACACTGTTATCCCCAGCAGCCTATTCCAAAGATCACAATGTCAAGTCATTCCTATGGGTAAAAACATCGAAAACTTCAGTTCAAATGCAGAACAAGCACCCAAGGGAAACACTGCAGTTATTAGCCATTAGCACTTTAGCTAGAATAAATTCTTCTGTCACCTAACAGGGCCTTGAAGATTGCAAGAAGTTACACTAGGAGAGGAGGAAGCCATAGGACACAGGTCAGCTGCTCTCTAGGAAAGGGAGGGCCGGTCCATAGGTGATCCCATAAATCTTATCTTGATTACACTTAAAGAAAAACATACAGTTTATTGATGTCACTGACTAGCTTAATTACTTGCAGTTCAATGAGATTAGCTTAGTTTGTGTTTTGTGTAATTATAACACCAAACTCCTCTCTTTCATCTTCTGCCTTTCCAGTCTGCTGGCCACAGAGCTTATAGTCATTCCCCAGAACACAAAACATGCAGAGGACACTCAGAGTGAGGGTGGGCGGCTCATTATCCTTGTCATTCTGGCCCAGAGTTAGAATCCCTGCTGGTGGTATTTCTTTCCAATATATGGGGCCTGTGTTCACGCTGTTGGAATGTCTCTTAATTAAGAATCTTTTTTTGTCTTATGCATAAATTAATCAAGGTAATTATTGTAGCATTATTATTATTACATTGTACTTATAGAGCACTTACCTCCAAGGTGCTCAAAGTAGTTTATAGATTTTTTTTTAATCTAATGAACTCTAGTAGCCTCTAGGCAAGATGGAGAGCAGAGCAGGGATTATTACAGCCACAGTATAGTTGGAGAAAATGGGTCAGGCCAGAAGTAGGGGTGGCTGCGGGTTGCTGCAAAATAACTTACTCAGATTTGCTTATCTGCTCACATCCATGTTCTCTGCTGTCTGGGGGCATCTGGGGGCCAGGAGGGGGGCTGCTTCTGAGATGCTGTAGGGAGTGTTCCTTCTCCATCTGCAGAAGCTAGATTCAGATAGCACCTTTGGAGTCCCGAAGAGTCCCTCTAGGAGGGCCTGGACTTAGAAAACAGACCAGAGAGATCAATTTCTCTTCTCTTTCTTCCTCTTTTTCTGTGTGCCCTTAAACCTGACCAAGTCCCTGGATGAGCTGCTGCCCTCTGGAGCTAGGAGCAAAGGGTGTAGGGAGGGAAGAGGACTTCCCCAGCACTTGTCAGTAGCACCACTCAATTTACTTCAACCCTGGTACAAATTGTCATGATTTCATATGCATCTCTTCCAATGCTCTGAGTTCCTGGGGAGCAAGAGAGCATAGGAACCTCATGGTGCAGGCACCAAAGTGGGCTGGGAGAAATCCAAATGCTGACAGGGAGGGGAGTTTCCAGCCCCCTCTAGCTTGACTAGTGGGCAGCAGGAGACAGCGGCAGCGTTTAGGAGCCTCGGGTTGGAAGTTCCTGTATTTGGTACTGATAATAACAGTAACAACAATAACATACATCAAGGTGGCGATTGTATATGCCCATTTCCAGGGTCAGGTGCTGGACTTTTCCTCTCATGAGGCCACTGGGCATGTTTGGCCATTGACATCCACGCTGTTGTAATTCATCAGCCTGTAAGCAAATTGTGGTGCTTGCAGGGGAAACAAGTGAGAACTGACAGTGAGCAAAGAAAATCCAGTGATAGGTTCTGCAGCAATGGGGTCTCTGCCTCCAGGAGACCCTCATCCATTTCATTAAGCAGGCCCAATTCATAGCAATCCATGTGTTCCCTCACCACAGAAAACCTCTTCCTTGCTCTCTCCCTTTCCACCTACCTTCGTCCAGCTCATCCTTTAAGACTCAGCTCTGACATCATTCATTCATTCAGTTATTTCTTACAAGAGTGCCTTTATTTTGAGAACCAGGCACTATTCTGGGCACTGGCATAGAGCAATGACAAAATAGATTTTTAAAAATCCTTGCCCTCATGGGATGGGGAAAAGGGGAGGGCAGATAGCATAGAAATAGCAAATTATCCTGTAAGTTAGAAAGCCCTAAGTGCCATGGAAAAGCATTAGAGCAAGGGAATGCTGACAGGGCACTCTGGTAATGGAGGTGAAATTTTAATAGTGAAGACCTTTGAGCAAAGAGTTAAAGGAGATGGGAGAGTGAACCAGGCAGATTGGTGAGAAAGAATATTCCAAGGAAAAGGAATGGGAAGCACAAGGCACTGAGACCAGAGGATGATTGACTCCTTCAAGGAAAAATGAGAAGCAGAATGGCTGCCCCAAAAAACAAAAGATAACAAATATTGGCAAGGGTGTGAAGAAACTGGGAACCTTGTGCTTTGTTGGTGGGAATGCACAACGGTGCAGCTGCTTTAGAAGACAGTTTGACAGTTCCTTAAAAAGTTAAGCATAAAATTACCATATGATCCAACAATTTCATTGCTAGATATATACCCAAAGGAACTGAAAACAGGGACTTAAACAGATACCTGTATGCTGATGTTTATGGCAGCATCATTCACTCCAAAAAGTGGAAACAATCCAAGTATCTATCAATAGACAAACGAACAAACAAAATGTGGCCTATCTGTACAACCGAGTATTATTCAGCAGACCACTGTAAGGACTTTGTCTTAGACTCTGGAACGGGAGTCATGTGGGGGAGTCATGTGGGTGGAGTTGGGAAGTGATATGATCTGACTTTAATAGGCCTGTACAAAGGTCAAGGAAAAAGGCACAAGGATAGAAGCACAAACCAATGACAAGGAGGCTATTGTAATACTCTGTGGGGGTAATGATGGCTTGTCATTACCTTGGTGATGTCAGTGGAGGTGATGAGAAGAGCTCACATTCTAGATATCATTTTTAGGCAAAGATAAATGTACTTTCTGATGAATGTGGGGTATGAGAGAAGAGAAAAATTAAGGAAAAACCAAAAGGTTTTTGACCTGAGCAACTGGGAGAATGGTGTTAGTTAACAAAAATGGCAGGTTTAGGGATTAGGAGACAAATGCCTCAGAATGGCACATGGAAAGTTTGAAATGCCTATTAAACATCCAAGTGGAAGTGTCTGGAGGGTAGTTGAATATATGAATCTTTAACTGGGAGCAGTTCAGATTAGAGTTAAAATTTTTAGAGTCCTCAGCATACACTTAAGACTGGAGTATGAGGAAACAGAGAAGGAAAGCTCAGGAACTGAGTCCTGAAAGATCAGTTCCAGTGGTCAGAGGCATAAGGGAGCTGGGAAGTGGCAGCCAGTACAGCAGGAGGACAAATAGGAGTGTGGGGTGCTCTGGAAGGCAAGTGAAGAAAGCGTTTTAAGAGAAAGAGTGAGCCGGAGCACCTGGGTGGCTCAGTCAGTTAAGGCTCTCCCTTCGGCTCAGGTCATGATCTCAGGGTCCTGGGATGGAGCCCCAGGTCAGGTTCCCCACTCAGCAGGGAGTCTGCTTCTTCCTCTCCTCTGCTCATCACCCCACTGGTGATCTCTCTCTCTCTCTCTCTTTCTCTCTCTCTCAAATAAATAAATAAAATCTTTAAAAAGAGAGAATGAAAGAGTGATTAACTGTGTTTGATGCTGCCGAGCATCTCAATAAAAGAGGACTGAGAACTGGCTATTAGATCTGGAAATAGGAAGACAAGAACCCTCTCGGTGGAGAGGAGGTGGTAAAAGCTTACATGGGGTAAGTTCAAGAGAGAAAGGAAGGAGAAATTGGAGGCAGAAGTAGAAAGAAGACTTCTGATGAGTTTTGTTAAGGAGGAACAGAGATGTAGTATAGATGGAGGGGAAGGGGAAAGGTGGAGGCTAAGAAGCCTCCTTCATCCCTTCTGGCTGGTTAGATGCCCCTCCTCTGGGCTCTAACCCCCACGTAGGCAGGTACATCCCTAAACTGGCTGTGAGCTCCTGGAGGGCAGGAAGTGCCTCTCCTTCACCCAACTCAGAGTCCTACAGTGATGTGTCTAACATACAATGGCTCTCAGCAAATGCTTGCTAATCTGAACTAAATATAGTTTTAATAACTAGTCACAATGATTTACAAGAGAGTAAAAATCAGTGGGGAAATAAGAATCTGAATGGAATCTGAATTCAACCCTGAACCCTGGGACCTGCTTTAGATCTGGGGAGAGAGACTTTGTATCTATAATAAACCAGAGGTATCTCATATCCATTTCCCTTCATCTGAAACTCATCTCAAGTGTAGATCAGTGTACCTGTAAAGCCAGTGCTACTAGTAGGAATGCACCAGATATTGACGGGACAAAACAATGAGGCTACTGCCTAATATTATCAAAAGCTCAATCCATTGGCCAATTGTCTTGAATTCAAGTCAATTGTCTTGAATCAGAATTTGAATTCAAGTGGTTAATGGAGGGTTGCTGATTCAGTTTATTTCTTGACTTTTTGTCACTTGAATTGAGATTTTTAGACCAGGGGCATTTAGCTCGAGATTAATTTACACATCCTTTTCTACCTGAAAATGAGAAGTGAAAAGTTGACCATATCTTGCATGGAAAACTGAAAGCTGTAACTCTTAACTCTCCTCTTGGCTAAGTGACAGCTTGACAGCTAACACTTAATTCCGAGTCAAGCACTGTATTAAAGCCATTTAGATGTATTAACTCATTTAACCCTCTTGACACCTTTATAGAATAGCTTCTATTACTGGCCCTATTTTCCAGATGAGAAAATTAAAGCACATAGAAGTTAACACTTAATTAATTTGTAAGGATAGGTAGATTATGAGGGGCCATCTGGCTCCAGTATCTGTGATCTGAACCCCATCCTGACATTCCCTCTCCCTCCCTCACTCAGGAAATAAGGATCCTCTTACCTGCTCCACGTAGAACACAGCAGGGATCAGCATCACCCGGAAGAGGGGAGGAAGGCTCAAGTCTGGCTCTGCCTCTAACTTCCCATGTGACTAGGAAACATTCCTGAAACTCACCAATGCTCCTGCCCTAAGCTGCAAAAAAAGAGATAGTTCTCTACACTCCACATGGGCTATATAGTCCTCTAATAACTTACCAGTCCTCCCTCACTGATACTCTCCATTTTACATTTGCTGTAAAATGAAGAAAACAAAGCATGCTTCAGTTTGTTGGGGTGCTTTCCCTTATGTTGTATGCTAAAGTTGCCATTGGCCATGGTACCCCAGACCATCCAACATATGGTCAACTTTTCACTTCTCAGTGTCAGGTAGAACTTGGTACAGCTTGCAGTCTCATCCAACAGGCAGAGGGCAATGGTGCTGCATCAATGTGTGTCCATGGAGATACTCTGAACAAGTAGCACGCCTAGGGGCCCAAAATCATTTTTGAAGAAATGGGTTCATTTAAGTTTCTTCCAGTTTGGAAACCTTAGAACTCTAGGAAAAGCCTGGAATTGTTGAGGACCCAGGAAGGCACAAACAAATCTTTTAGTAAACCCAAACTGCACTCAATAATCTAGACACTTTAAGAGAATACCATCACACATGGTTTATAGTTACTCAAAGTTCTATAAGTCAAGTTATGTTGCCTGGCATAGCAGTGGTCCTGGGTTCATCCTGACATTGAAGTAGGGGTCCTCCATTGGTGTTACCATACTCATGGGCTGCCAATTTCTTGATTTCACCAAAACTGTGGCCAAGGGTTGGACTTCATGAGCACTCTAGTTCTGGGATGGCCTCACCTGGCTTCTAAGGAGGCTCTGACTCTGAGTCCAATATGTACCTGACCTCCACTTCCAAGGTAGAAATGATATTACTCAGCCTTTATTCCTTCACAGATCTCACAGACCTATATGTTAATGCCTTGTTTCCTGCCTCACTGGGAAGGTGCCGCTGCACTAGGTTATGCTCCCAGATGAGAACCAACACTTGCTAGTTATATCCATTGAGATGAAAATCTTCCTAAAGCAGTTCAGGCTTTCCTGCCTTCTTTATAGAATAAGCCGAATGCAAGTTAGGTTTTTTATTTAGTGGCTCCTGAAAATAGATTCAGAAAATGTAGAATGGACAGTATGGACTTTTCATGGAACACTCAAAAAAAATTATAGAATAGTAGAGCTAGAGGACTTTAGATTTTACCCAATATAGTGCCCAATTTCCTCATTGTTGGCACCTGTTTGGAACTTAAATGAATATATTTGTACTGAGATATAATATATGAAATCCCCCCAAAGCTAAGAAAGTATTTAGGGTTTTGCCCCTCTCTCTGTAACCCTAAGTGCCGTACATCTTTAAGTTTGTGTCTGCTTTCCTTAAGTGTCCTGTCTTTTTTCTCTTTTGGGGGCTTCACCTGTCATGCTTTACTAGGGTTACTGCCTACCTCTTCTCTTTCTAGTTCACCAATCCTGATATATTGATTATACAGGAACCAGATAATCATTCTTCACTAGAATAAAGGTACCAGGGCTCTGAGATAGGACTTAAGAGGCTCTCCCATTGATAAAGGGATTGAGTTTCTATGCATCTATAAGTGAAATTTACTTTGGCTGGGACTTACCATTTTTCATTCATCAGTCTAATATATACTTGGTTCTAAACATTTGGGACCATTTGGCATTTGGGTTTCAAAAACATGAAATGTCCCTCCAAAAGTAAAATAGGTTATAGACCAGTCCACAAGGACCAGTCTTATGTACTTGATGTGACATGAATGGATTTTAAGAGGCTCTCACAATACAAGGCCTTTGTCATATTGACAGCTCTAAAGTCCAAATGCAGAGAGGGGGGGGGAAAGATAATCATTTTGTAACCCCCGAATTGTATTTTATTAAAATCTTTAGTCTCCAGGATTTCTGTAATGCTAATCGCTTCTGAGGAGTACACTGAACCTGTTTGGGGATTTTATTCATACAGGACATCAAGATGTTAACATTTCTTAGTGTTGACACTTCTAATCAAGGTGCACCATGTTACTTAGGCCAACGATGTGTGTTCTCCAGAAGAGAATGGCTAACAAGGCCTTGGTGCAAGGGTTTTCTTCCCAGGGTCTTTCAGTATAAATCTACCGATGGCAAGTGTCCCTGAGTTACTGTGGAAGCCAGTCCTTTACTTAGAATCAGTTGTCCTCTACCTAATGCCTGCTGGCTCTCTGACTGCTGTACAGTCACACCCTGATGTCTAAATATATAAATTGCAAAGACAGTTAACTAGGACTTATTTGTGCCTTGGGAATTAAAAAAAAAGTAATTAACTGGTATTTTTAACGCATTTTCTCTTTACAGGATGATCTAGTTAAATGGTTCAGTTATAAGATCAGGGAATTTGGTACCTTTTGAAATAGCCCATCTTAAGTGGTTTCAAAGTTATCTTAATGGGCTGGTGGCTTGTGCTTTGTCTCTTGGAGAAACTAAATGAGAGGGCAGAGCTGATCTGAGGAGCAGGTGGAGGAAGACCCAAGTGCACAAGGCACAAGAGGGTCACAGTCAACATCCACCATGATCAACCAAGAAGTAAGCAATTCGCTCCCTAGGCTCGAGAATGTACTTAAAATATTATTTCAGATTTAGAAAAAAAATTTCCTCCTATCACCAAAGCAATTAAAATTTCACATTGCAATATTTAAGAAATGGAAATCTCTCCAATTTCTTTAGACGGCAAACTTCAAATACTGCATTTGGATTTATTGGTCAGCCCACACCATTAGCTTAAGGGTCAGAAAACTTGAGTCGTGGATAAGTAGTATTGCCCACTAGCATTTGCTTTGTATAAAGTGTACATGATAACATCACCCTGGCAAAAAAAAAAAAAAAAAAAAAAGATGAAGAACATGTGGTGGCCCATCTGCAAGATGCTCTCCCATGGTCCTGCTTCCTTGTACTCACACCTTAGTGTAGTCTTCCCCTATATCATACCAGGGTTGGCCTATATAACCTGAAGAAAGTGGCAGAAGAGATGGTATGAGCTCTTCAGAATTAGGTTATGAAAAACACTACAACTTATGTCTTGCTCTTTCTCTCTTCTCTTAATTGCTCTCTCTTCCTCCCTTTCATTCCATCTCTTTCTGTCTCCCTAATCATTTGCTCTGGGGGAAGGCAACTGGCTTGAGAGGCCTGTGTGGTGAGGCACTCAACACCTCCTGCCAATAGCCATGTGAGTGAGCTTTGAAGTCAATCTTCCAGCCCACTCCAACCTTCAGATGATGGTAGCCCCAGCTGACATCCTGCTAGCAACCTCGTGACAGAGCGTGAGCTACAACATCCAGCTGAACATCTTCCAGATTCCTGACCCTCAGAAAAGGTGTGCTATAACAAATGCTTGTTATTTTAAGTCATTAAACTTTGGGGTATGCTCTCACAAAGCAGTATGTAAGTCATTCAGAATATGAAAATATATCAAAGTCTGAATTAGAACCTGAATACCTTGACATGTGATCAGGATACTCACTGTAGGTCATTTCTGCCCTGTCATATCCCATACTCTCAGACCTCCACCCTAGAACTCTTCTCAGGACATAGGCTTTCCAGGAAGTTTTGCAAAGATGTCTCTTTGCTTTTCAGTAGCTTTGTTTATAGGATCCCATCTATTAAGGTTTGTGGGAGCCATTTGGCAACTTTGGGCCTGGTGCATTAGGACATCAGTCCTCTGGACAGAAGAGCCAATGGCCCTAGAGGATCTCTTATATCCTAATGTATGGTGTCTGCTGAGCCTCCGACTTTGTGTGCATATCTGTGAGCAATTCTAATTGATTGGGGGGCAACACGGGACAGAAATTATATACTAAAGGAGGAATTGTAATGTAGATCCCACTCTCACCCACTGCCATCTCCTGTTGCTATTGTAGGTCAAATGTATTGGTTCTGATGTGTGCAATCTGTTAAGATTGAAGGGCAAACATCCCATAGATGGGGGAGGCAGTCCTCTGAAAATGACAAACATTTCTTAGACTGGATATTGAGAGACAAATGGCCTGAGACAGGAAAGCATGCTTTAGCCAAGTACACCAGAAGATCATCCAGAGTTCACATAGGAAACAGAAATCATTCCATTTTACATTAAGCAGAAAATAATCTAACATGAGAAATTGATACTTACAAAATTAGTAGAAGGGCTGAAAGTAGGTGCTAAAGCCTGGCTCTCCCTGAGCAGGCCAAACAAGCCAAACCAACCAGCCCACAGGAAGTAAGAATCAGAAACCTGATTGGAATCAGGATCTACTGAATTTCAGAGCACCCCTAATGCAATCCAGGGGTGAAGGGGCCATGACTCTCCCCACAGCTGCCTGTCAACACTCTCAGAGCTCGTGTTCACACCCCCAAGGTCTCCTATAGAAACCTAATGTGCCCACACCATGCTTCCCTACAGCACTAGTGACACCCTCAGGAAAATTGCCCTGGCTTCCAATATCACACAAGCATATTGAGTGGAAGAAATGAATTCTCAAACAGAACCATAGCTGCAAGAGAGTCTTAGAAAGGTAGGTTTTAGCTTTCTAAGACTCTGAAATTCCAAAAGGCATATTGCAAAGAGGATAGAAAACATGCCAAATGCTGATTGACCATTTCTAATACAGACAGCAAGCTCCTAATGTTATTTCTAGGTTTCTCTCCATTCTGGGTGTAAAATCACAGAAACCTAAGCATGCCCAAAGGAGCTCTCAGATGGCAGGAGTTGAAGATGGCCTCTTCACATGGGAGATGGCTAACAGGCAGGCAGGGAAGTGTCAGCAGTGAAGGCTTTTCAGACGAAATGAGCATTGTTAAACAAGAGTAAACCACATCCAACGTGGTTGGATAGAGATCCTTCCTCCATGCCTGGTTCACAAGACAGAGGCTCAATTTCACAAAGGAAGATGGTAGGGCTCCTAACCATGGAAGACCACAGCAGGGACTCTACCTTCTACCCCCATCCAGATGTATAAAATTAAGCAAGACTCTAAACATCCCTGGGCCCTAGTTGCCTCAACCCCAAAGCTCATGGGTTAGACCAAAGTTGCTCTGCAGCATCTCCCACCTATAAGGTCCATGAGTCCATGGCAACTTATTAGGCAACTTATTAGGCTTATATTAGTGGAATCACCAGTGAAGGGTGGGTGGGGGCTACTGATGCCTCTGCCATCTCCTTTGGAGGTGTGAAAAGGCCAGGGCCAGGACTCAGGCAAGATGAGTGAGGCATCCAAGGCACAGATTTAGGAAGAAATTCACTCTCAGGGTCCCACAAACACTGACCCTGCACTTTTCTTAAATTTCGCATGCTAGGTGCCCGACTCACCTCACCTTAGTCCCAGCCTATGAAGGCGTAATAGAAGACAGAGCTGCCACTGAGCAGTAGGACACAGTCATGGGCTTCTTAGGGAAGTTCTGTGGGATGAGAGAAATTCTGAAAAGGGAAGGTAATTGCAAAGATCAAAGATGATGACTTAGCAGTTGGAGCCAGCCTTCCGGGCCAGGTCAATGGCTACCTCTCCTCAGAGCAAGTTTCCCGAGGGAAATGCCCCTATCCAGGAAGAGAAAACAGAAGAATATCTCACAGTAACTGAGAGAACTCCTAGCCCCATAACACATGCCAAGGCCAGTGGCCTCTAGACAGTCATTTTCGGGGTTGAGTTCAACTTGCCACATTCAGTGGAAGTTAAGCTCTCTAGAGGTTAACTCATTCGCCTCTATCTGTGCTTTGTCTCCAGGGACTCACTCAGTCCTCTGCACTCAGAGCATGAGAGAACCCACTCCAGCATTCCTCCTACCCTGTCTATAAACACATCCACTGATGTATAATGTCAAGTTAAGATAGGAGAAGGGAGAAGGGGAGAAAAGTTAATTTAAGGGGAAAATTATCTCTGTTCTCTGCTAATAGAACCTGTAAATTAGGGCATTTAATTACCAAAGACAATTTGTTCATTTTGGATGCTAATATTTACATTAGCAACTGCTTTGAAAGCATGAAATCTGATGAATTGGCAAAACACTTTTACTCCTTTTCCCCAAATTAATCAAACGAGCTGTGATCAGGCTATTTATAAGTCTAGTTAAGTATATCTCCCTAGTGAGGGATTTTTTTTCTCCCACCTCCTTCACATTTTGTGAGCTCTCACAGATACTCAGCTTTTCACCTAGATACTTGGTACCAGAGGATCTCAGTGGGAAGGTGTTTGATCTATTTCTATATTTAATGACACATTTCATCACAGCAGAACAGAGCATTGTGCCATCTTTGTTGAAATTATATTTCAATGATAATCCCTTTCATCTGTACAACCCCTGGTGACTTCTGAGGGGCTCTTATGGAGATGAGCTCACCTCTAACACCCACTGGTGAAAGCCACAGCTTCAGACTCTGATGCTGACGGCTGATAGGTTTATATGCCCCTGCCCCCAAGAAAGCCTGGATGAGTAAAAAAGCATTAACTTGGGAGGGGAAGGGGCCAATAGATGGACCCAGGATGAACAACTGAGACCATCTTCAGAGCAAGACCTCTTCTGATGTTGGCCATTCTGGTTTCAGATGAGCCTCTTGCCCTGGCGGTTGACCTTGATGCTAACCTACCCCATTCTGGCTGCCAGTCTTATTCAGCCAATCCTCATGGGACCTCCTCTCCTCAGTCCAGTGGCATCAAAGGAGATGGCAGAGATATCAGACCCACTGTCCTCTCTCTTCGTTAGTTCCTCCACCACTATAAACAGCAAGCCTAGACTTAAAGTTCATAAAGCTGGAGAGATCATCTGGTCCAGCCCACTGACATTTAAGGATGAGGAAATGGGCCCAAGATGCTAACTAAGCCTGGGTGTAGAACTGGGTGGGGTGTCATGGAAAGACACTGACAGAACTTAAAGATGGGCTTGATTGTTGGACTCTGACTTTTATTTTATTTTTATTCTTATTTTTTCCCATAGGTTTCCTCTCACCAAGGCTGACTCTTTGACCTTTAACATCCTCTCCCCTAGCCCTGAGAAGACCCACTCTGAATGTTCCCAGGTCCCCAGCACACAGATGGCAACTTTAAGGGGACAATGGATGTTAAGAAGGGTGAGGAGAGATGGCAAGAATGTCACCAGAGTACCTGGTCTGGCCACACAGGGTCTCAGTAAAATATTATCTCGGATTAAAAATAAATACACTATATGCTAACTAAATTGAATTTAAATAAAAATTTAAAAACAGGGATGCCTGGGTGGCTCAGGGGTTGAGTGTCTGCCTTTGACTCAGGGTATGATCCTGGAGTCTCAGGATTAAGTCCCGCATCGGGCTTCCTGCATAGAGCCTGCTTCTCCCTCTGCCTAGGTCTCTGCCTCTCTCTGTGTGTGTCTGTCATGAATAAATAAATAAAATGTTTTTTAAAAAATTTTAAAAGCAAACAATAAAAAAAGATCTCAATACGTATTCCTGTGTTAAGAAACTACTACATGCCCAGACTGTTCTAGATACAAGTTGAGGGTGTAGGGGCCACAGACATGTGTAGGACACATGGCTTGCCCTCAAGGAGTTAACCATCCCATTAGGGAGAAAGAGAGAAGTGTGACAAGTTAGCTAACCAGTCCAGACAGGCTAGGAGGCACAGAGAGCAAGTGCTGGGTGAGGAGGCTGGAGGTAGGAACAGACTTCTTGGGGCTGCATCAAGAAGTATATCAGTCAGAATAGGCTGAGTTACAGGAGAGTAACAAATGCCCAGAACTATCCGTGGGTCACAACAGCAATGGTCTGCATCTAAGTTATGTCTAACTTGCTCCATGTGGACCAGCTGCATTCCACTACATGTTCTCTTCATTCTGGAACTGAGACTGACACAGCTGTCTCTCTCTAGGACATTTCTGTGTCATGGTAGCCAGAAAAGAGAGAACTGACTGGGAATGCTTCTGTTTGGATGTGCTACTTGTCACTTCTGCTCATGTTTCATTGAGTGAGTTCTACATTGAGTGTCATTCTGTGTTATGACCAAAACAAGCAACATGGCCAAGGCCACTGTCAATGGAATAGAGAGATAACAGAACTTATTTGTGAATTACAATTTTATCTCCTACAGCAAGGAAAGCTTCCTGGGGAAGATACCATGCGATGTAGGCCTTGAAAGACAAATGCAATTTAAAGAAGAAAGGGAAGACAACATTCATTCAGAGAGGCAGCATATTCTCGAAGTTCAAAGAGTCAGCTATGGAGGCAGGCTGCCCTGGATTGAGTTTTCTGTACCTCAGACTCCTCATCTGTGACATGGGAGCCTAATAAAACATGCTTGATACAATACTAATAATACTAATAAGACATACTTGAGACTTGTGAGACTAAAGGAATTCATACAAATAACAATTGTTTTTGGAACAGTGCCTGGAACATAGTAAATAGATACCAATAAAAATATACTAAATAAATATCAGCTCTTATTATTATTTCAGATTTCATGTAAGCCCAAAGGAATGAAGACTCAAGGTGTGTTTGGAGGAAAATGTAGTGGAAAACATTTGTATGGAAGTAAAGAAAAAGTAGATAAAACTAGCCTAAAAAACAGGTAGAATGAAGCCCGAATATTCGGGAGACCATGGATGCCCAGCTGGGAGGCTCAGACATGATTCTGACCCATGAATGTACATGGCCACTTGGAGGATATGTGATGGTTCCCATTAAGGCCAGACCAACTCTTCCAGTGCCACAGGGAAATGGCAGTCCCAAGTCACAGAGGCACAGTGTGGCGCTGTGTCCCAGCAATCTCTCAGCCTGGTCTGGTGACCCTGGTCGAGTTCCTTGACCTCTCTGTATCCTGATCTCTTAATCTGTGAGAGGAGAGGCGGCCTTGAGTGTCCATAGGGATCCTTGTGGCTCAGCCATCCTTATCAGGCTACCATTGCTATCCTCCACTCTCTCCCAATCTTCATGGGACCTAGAGTTTTCAAATGCTTTCTGACATCCCCACCACCAACAACAACCTTTACCCACTCCCTCCCATCCCCATTCCCAACAACTCAGGCTTCTTGTTTCCCAGGAAACCCTGTTTTGCCAACGGCGCCCAGAGCACAAAAAATGCAACCCAAGCAGTCCAAGTGAGCCGCAGCCCCCCTCTCCACCCAGCAGAGCACAGGGGAGCAGGCCAGTATTTAATTAGTTTGCAATATTACATATATTTTAAATCTTTTAATCCATTTAATAAAAAAAAAGTTAAAACGCATACACACAACTAACCAACTAACAATGGCCCCAATTTGTGTTTTGTCTGACGGGGAGTAATATTCATGTCTACATGAGGATGGCATGTAATTAACATGTCATAATCAAAATGACTAAGTTTGACACATTATAATCACTGCATGGAGATTATAGCATAGCCAGGGGCGATCCACACAGCCTATCTTAATATCATTTGCATAATGAAAGCATGGTGGCAGTAATAGCTTTTTTCTCTTGTTATCATAATTTCACCCAGGGCTGCAAGGGGCTCCCGCACTGTCAGATGTTGCCTGTTAAAAGTCATTGTGACTTGAAGAAGGCAGCAAAAGTGACCCAGAGCCTTCCCCTTGGAACAATAGCTCAATGGCTGGCCCCCCATGAGCATAGTGGGGCAATACAGGGGATACCCAAGAACACTCTTCTACAAACCCATGCCTAGCAGACATTTGGACAATCTGCTGTGCCTGGGACCCTTGCTTGCAGTGGGTGTGAGATTATCTTCTGATCAATGGCAAGTGCTGACATTCTCAGACCCCAGGCATACTTGGTCAGATATGCAAATCCCCCAAATCAAACTCTTTGTAGTTTAACAATTGCTTGAATGGGTTTCCTGACCATCTAGTGCCATAATGCTGATCATGAGGTCAGTTGTGGGTCTATGAACCACACAGGCCAAGCAGCCAGCCTCCTTTTCATGGCCACAGACTGTATCCCTAACCTGAACGAGTGCTTCATAGAACCAGTTGGGTGGGAGAAAGTATAGGAGAACACCATTCTCAGAGACATCCCCAAATTTACCATAGGTCCCCTTAAAACCTGCCATTCTTACAGCTTTCTGCTTAGCCTGCTCCTCCAGCCCAGCCGAGCACACTTGCTCTGTGTTGGTCACCCCTCTGCCTTCCCATTTCTTCTCCTCACCTCCTGCAGACCCAGCCCATTATGGCTTTCCTAAAACCTCAAGGGAGAGCCCACCTTTATCCAACCTGCTGACCCCTCCTTAGGCCCACCTGGACCTCCCAAAGTACCTTGTACAATAATTACCTTGACATCTGAGGGTATCGTATTCCTTAAAACAGGAGGAATTTTTTTTGGGGGGGGGGCGGGAACCTGGAGTTAGAAAGCATACCACAAACAAATTTAAAACATAAATACTCCTACTCACTTCTAAATGAAAGGGGAAAAATCATAATTTTACCATGAAGAACCCTGGCAGACGTCACCGTAACCAAGTGATCGAAGTTGACATCACCAGTGACAACTCATGTTGATGTGTACCCCTGATGATATGATGAAAAGGACACTTCATCTCTCCGGTACTCTCCTCCAAATTCAAAACTCCAATCTAATCATGAGAAAACATCAGACAAATCCAAACTGAAGGATGTTCTACAAAATACATGACCAGAACTACGCCAAAGTGTCAGGGTCATAGAGAAGAAGAAAAAAAAAAAGATAGAAATTGTCACAGATCACTAAGGGGACACTAGAAAGAAAGGATGAGCACATGTATCATGGAATCCTGGTTGGATCCTAGAAGCAGGAAAGATCATCTGTGGAAAAACTAGGAAAATCCAAAGAAAGCCTTGGTTTACTTAATAACATCATACAAATGTTAATTTCTCCCTTTTGATAAATGTGCCATAGTCATGGAAGATGTCAGCACCAGGTAAAATTGAGTGCAAGGTATGAGGGAATTCTTCCTGTATTCTCTCTACAACATTTTAGATTATTTAGACTTTATTAAAAGTTTTAAAAATTTTTTGGAAAATATCACCAAAATCTCCTGCAACTGCAGGAATCTCACAGGGTTTTAGCAAATTGTCAACAGAATCCAGGCTGAGTAGAAGTCTTTCTTCTCAATTGCAGTTGCTGGAGTTTTGCAATTCCACCCACATGGCTGAGAAGATGTGTGTGACTCCAAGCTCTGAGCCCATCTCAGATTGTGTGTGAGAAGGTAGGAAGGAGAGTCTGAAGCTCCACATTAAACAGTCCAGAATGTGGAGATTCCTCGTTCTCCACAGCCTGTCCACCAAATAGGCAAGGGTCTTTTTCCCCACCTCATCTGTGATGTCATAACAACACAGCTGAAGATGAGTAGAGCGGTTAAAATGCATAAGAAGAAAGAGCCCTCAAGACAGCACAACCAAGCTGCAAAGGATCTCAGAGTTCCTGGGGCTGACCCTCCATTTCCATAGGAGGAGACAGGCTTAGAGAACCCAGGTTGGCCTGGAGTCTCAAGGCCTGTCAGCGCAGCACTGGAACCCAGCCCCAGCTCTTCAAATTCCCAGTCCAAGGGTCAGAGTATAAAAATCCTAGGAGCTCATGTGCAGTGGGGACTGCCAGTTGGCATCCTGGCCATCCAGCTGCCTCCTGAGAGAGAGGGCACTGCCAATCCCCACGTAGAAGCCAGCCAGGACACCCGGCCAGTCTCTCTCTTCCTAGTGTCCCCCACCCTCCTGGGAGCCCCTCTGCACCACCCACTCCCACTGGCTCCACTGCCCCTCATACCCGCAAGCAGCCCGCGTGCGCTTGCCCACAGGTGCACTTTCTGGATGTGCCTAGATGCTCTTCACGTGGCCCTAGAACCAAGAGCTTTGTTGCCAAGCCAGGGCTGTTTCCTGCCCCCCTCCGCCAGACGCCCTCCCTTATTTTGGGGGCTTGTCATTCACAGCTGCCTGCCAGTCATCCGGGTCCTGGGAAGGAAATGAGGCCGAGGAACTCAGGCGCAGAGCCCCCCACTGCGAGGGAAATGTTGACTCACAGCCAATGCATTTTAACACAGGGAAACTCCCAGCAAAGCCAGAGGGCTGTGCCTGGGCTCCTGGGAGCACCGCTTTCTCTTCTTCTGCAGGCCTGGAATTAATGCTACCCATCCCTCCTGGGCCAGGAAGCTGTGAGAGCCTCTCCACCACCACGGGCAGCCCTCCTGCCAACCGGAGGGCTGCTGTTCCACTGCTCAGATTTCCCAAGCACCTCCTTCCTGAGCAAAGCAAACTTCCTGAAAGTTGGCAATATTATTTGGAAAAGCAGTGAAAGGGCTCCCTCCCCTCAACAACATCTACCATCCTCTTTCCCAGTGCCTAGAATTCCCCCATGTGATGTGGATTTCTTTGGATCCAAAAGAGTTTTTATTGCTTAATTTTCTCTGTAGGGTTGGCTGCAAGGAGCAGAATCCCCTCAAACTCGCCTAAGCAAAATGGGGGTGTGGCAGGAACTTCTGGAGCAGAGGATAGCAAGGGTGGCCTGGCCCCATCCGGACCCCACTTCCTCTGTAAGCATTGCCAAACCGCTAGACTAAGCCCGTGCCTCTGTCTCCTCTCCCAGCACCGTCTAACTTCCCTTCACAACCCTTAGCACAGCTAATGATTATATACTGATTCTTGGGACCACTTGCTTCTTTTCTCTCTTCCCTTCAGAATGTGGGTTCTGAAAGGTCAGGGGCTGCGTGTGCTTTGGCCCACCGTCGTGCCCTTGGCCCTAACCTGGTGACTGAAACAGAGTAGCAGCCCAAGGATAGTACGGAGAGAAGGAATAAGTGAACAAGAGGTCAGCCTGGCTTTCAGGGAGACAGTAGCCCAAGGAGGAGGAAGGGGACGTGGCGAGGACCTCTCCGTCTCCTCCAGGGACACAAACAGCCAACATTTCATGGGGCCATGTAGCCTAGTAAGGCCACCCGCCCCATTCTCCAGGAGCAGCTCCCCTAGGGTACTCTATTCCCAGCATTGCAAGATAAAAATCAATGTCCCTGAAAAGCAAACTGAATGCTTCCATATTAGAGTTCTGGTTTCCACTTTAATCATCCAGAGATCAATGTCCCCACCAAGCAATCGTTCCTCTGATTAACATCTGCCATGTGCAAAGGCTAAACAGATGGTAAGTACAGACAGCCATGTCTCAACCAGAGAGCCCTGAGCTGCTATGGGATGTGTCCAAAGGAAATCAGAGTTTTGATGGTGTGGAGTCACATAATGGGCTTTATTTTGGGACTGTTCCTCCCCAAGATCTGTGTAGTACCAGCCATGAAAGCAAGAAATGTGAATTTCTTGAGTTCACCTGCACATAATAGAATACCTATTTAAGGCGGCTTAAATATCCGTATATTTATCTTACAAGAAGTCATGAGCAGTTGCCTACCTAGCATATGTGACAACTGCCGTGAATCACTTTTTAAAACTTCTCTTTATGACAAAATTATTTTCAGCATACGTTTCAAACTAGCATATTTTATTACGTATTTTTTTAATGAACATTGTACTCGGCATGGAAGTTAATTCAGAGAACTCCCAACAACTTCATGGCAGTCTGGATCGTCTTGCTTTGCCTGAGTGCAATCTGTAACTCCAGATTACGGATTCGTAATAAGTTTCACAGTGACTGCGAAAGTAGAGAATCTGAACTTGAGTTACTTCGTTCTGCCATACTATAGGACCACACGGAGTGTCCAAATCTGTGTTTTAAATAAAATCAAATGAAACAGAATGGAGGGAGATACCACTGCACACTGGTGAGAATGGCTAAAATGAACAAGACAGGAAATATCAAATGTTGGAGAGGATGTGGAGAAAGGGCAACCCTCTTGCCCTGTTGGTGGGAATGTGAACTGGTGCAGCCACTCTGAAAACTGTGTGGAGGTTCCTCAAAGAGTTAAGAATAGAGCTACCCTATGACCCAGCAATTGCACTGCTGAGAATTTACCCCAAAGATACAGATGCAATGAAACGGCAGGACACCTGCACCCCAACGTTTATAGCAGCAATGTCCACAGTAGCCAAACTGTGGAAGGAGCCTCGGTGTCCTTGGACAGATGAATGGATAAAGAAGATGTGGTTCATATATACAATGGAATATCCCTCAGCCATCAGAAAGGACGAATATCCACCATTTACACCGACATGGATGGAACTGGAGGGTATTATGCTGAGTGAAGTAAGTCAAACAGAGAAGGACAATCATCATATGGTTTCACTCATATGGGGAATATAAGAAATAGTGAAAGGAATTATAAGGGAAAGGAGGGAAAATGAGTGGGAAAAATTAGAGAGGGAGACAAACCATGAGAGACTCCTAACTCAGGGAAACAAAGGGTTACAGAAGGGGGAGTCTGGGGGGGGGGATGGGGTAACTGGGTGACGGGCACGAGCAGGGCATGTGATGGGATGAGCGTTGGGTGTTAGACTATATGTTGGCAAATTGAATTTAAATAAAATTTTTAAAAATATTTTAAAAAGAAACAGACTGGGAGGGCAGTGATCATCATAAAAACCATGCCTGAATGAATCTGAATATAAGGGAAACCTCTCTAGTTTATTCTGGAAACAAATGCATGGAGATAAGTCCACGTGTGTCCTATAGGCGACCAACTGTAGCTGACAGACATTTTATTCGAACTCCCCTGTAATCACCAGAGCAATGGTTCAGCATTTGGACCAACAAAGGACTTACTTGGAGGAGGAGGAATACTTTCTCACTGGCACTGTTTGGGACTGCTGGCGCAAAAAGCAGTCTGACTTCCAGTTGAATCATTCCCATTTTTAGTTTTCTGCAGGGAAGGCAGCCCCTTACCCCCTGCCAGCGGTGTGGAAGCCTTCCACCCTCATGAGCTGCTAGCCTGCCATCCAGCAACACACTAAGGGGTCCCGGGCCTGTCCAGGCCTTCCCTGACCAGCTTGGACCTCTTGGCCTCTGGCCTCCACTTCTCCTCTCAGTCTCCAAACGCCAGCTGCACCTTCAACCATCATGTCTGCTTTCCAGCCAGGACAAGAAGGAAGGGCAAAGGGATGAAGGCAAAGGGTTGTAACAGCCACATTGGTCAAAAGACACTTTTATTGTGGTTGTGGTACAGTTCTGTGAGTTTTCAGGAATGCATTGTATTGGCAACCATAATCAGGATAGAGAGCAGTTCACGGGCTGCCCGCCCCCCCATCCCCTCAGGCTGCCCCTTAGGAGTCACACCTTCTTTCCAGCCCTAAGCACTGGCAACTGGGGATCTGTCTCCTTTTCTGTTGCTTGCCTTTTCTGGAATCAAACACTTTGAGTCTGGCTCCTTCCACTCACTGAATGGGCCTCTGAGACCCATTCAAGTTGTTGCACATATTACTAGTTCTTTCCCATTTATGGCATATACATCCCACTGTATGGGTGTGGCACAGTTTTATTTGTGCACCTGTTGAAGGACATGGGTTGTTTCTAGTTTAGGGCAATTCTGAGTAACTCTGCTGTCAACATGCACATACAGAGTTTTATATAAATGGAAGTTTTCATTTCTCTAGGATAAATACCGAGGAGTGGGATTGTGGGCCATACGATTAGAGTATGTTTAACTTAATATGGAACTATCAAACTGTTTTCTAGAGAGGTCATGCCATTTTGCATTCCCACCAGCAGTGCGTGAGAATTCCAAAAGTTCTGTATCCTCACTACCCCTGGGCATGGTCAGGGGTTGTTTTTATTCTTGTTTTTATACATTAGCCATTCTGGTAGGTGTGTAGGGTTGTCTCATTGTGGTTTTTATTTGTATGTCCTTAATGACAAATGATGTTTGGCATGTATTTGTGTGCTTATTTGCCATCCATTTAGCTTCTTTGATAAAGGGTCTGTTCAAAACTTTTGCTTCTTTTTAAGTGGGGTGTCTTCTAATTGTTGAATTTTGTGCGTACATCATCTATTCTGTCCGACAAGTTATTCGCAAATATTTTCTCTCAATCTGTAAATGTTCATCCTCTTAAGGGCACCTGGATGTTTCAGTCAGTTAAGTGGCCAACTCTTGACTTGGACTCAGGTCATGATCTCAGGTCCTGGGATTGAACCCTGAGTCAGGCTTCACACCCACAGGGGAATCTGCTGGAAGATTCTCTCTCCCTCTTCCTTTTCCCCTCTCCCTGCTCATGTGCACACTCTCTCTGTAACAAACAAGTACATCCTTAAAAAATAAAAATTAATAAATTTTCGTCCTCTTAACAGTGTCTTTTATGGTGCAAAACTTTGGTGGTGGTTTTTTTTTTTTAAGATTTTATTTATTCATGAGAGACACAGAGAGAGAGAGGCAGAGACACAGGCAGAGGGAGAAGCAGGCTCCATGCAGGAAGCCTGATGTGGGACTTGATCCCAGGACTCCAGGATCACGGCCCGGGGCCAAAGGCAGGCTCTAAACCACTGAGCCACCCAGACATCCCTGGTGGTGTTTAACCTAATTTAGTAACTTACACTTTTATGGATCATGCTGTTCGTGTTTAGCTGCCTAACCCAAAGTCACAAAGATTTTGTCCTATGTTTTCTTCTGAAAGTTTTATGGTTTGCATTTTATATTTAGGTCTATGATCTATTCTGAGGTGATTTTTATATAAGATATGAGGTATTGGTCAAGGTTCAATTTTTTGCATATGAATGTCAATTGTTCTACCATCACTTATTGAAAAGACTATTTTCAATTGAATTACTTGTGCACCTGTGTCAAAAATCAATTGGCCATATTTGTATAGATTTGTTCCTCTGTGCCCTGCTCTGTTCCATTGGTCTATGGTGACCATCATGATACCAGTACCATACTGTCATGATTATTATAACGTCATAGTACATCTTACATTCAGATACTGCAAATCCTTCACCTTTGCTCTTTTTTCAAGATTGTTTTGGCTACTGTGGTTCTATATGCATTTTATATGCAGCTAGAGAATATCTACAAAAAAAAAATCCCGCTTGTATTTTTATTGGAATTGTGTTAAATCTACATATGAACTTGGGAAACATTGATATCACAAATGATACTGAGGCTTCCAACCCATAAATTTATATATCTCCAATTATTTAGGTCATTGATTTCTTTTTATCAAAGTTCCATTATTTTGAGCATATTTTTAGAATGCCTCACATGAATTTTGTTAGATGGGCACCTTTTTTTTTGGAGGCTATTGTAAATTGTACCTAAAATATTATGTTGTTGTTCCCAATTATTGACTGTTATATATAAAAACATGCTTGGTTGGTTGCGTGTGTGTGTATTTGTGTGTTTTGTATACTGACCTTGCACTCTGTGACCCTGTTAATGCCACTAATTAATTCTAGAGACTTTTGTATATGCCTTGAGATTTTCTATGTAGAGAGCATGTCATCTGAAATAGTACCAGTTTTCTCTCTTCTTTTCCATTGTATATGCATTCTCTCTCTCTCTCTCTCTTTCTCTCTCTCTCTCTCTCTCTTTTTCTCCTTTATTGCCTTGCTAGAACTTCCAATACAATCTTGAAGAAGACTGGTAAGAGTGAACATCATTGCCTTCTTTTTGATGGAAGTGGAATACCATTCAATCTTTCATCATTAAGTACGATGTTATCTGTAGGCTTTTTGTAAATGCTCCTTTTGGAGTTAAAGAGGTTTCCTCTGTTACTAGTTTGCTTAGCATTTGTTTCATGAGAGAATGTTGAATTTCGTCAAATGCTTTTTCTGTATCTGTCAAAATGATCATGCAGTCTTTCCTCTTTAGTCTGCTGGTATTATGGATTACTTTGATATTCTAATGATAAACTAGCCTTGCTTTCACTGAATAAATACTATTCAGTGAAATAAATATAAATGCTATCTGGGAAGTAGTATTTTCTTACTATGCTGCTGAATGCAATTAGCTAATATGTTGTAAAAGATCTTTATGTCTTTGTTCATAGGGACAGTGGTCTCTTCTTTTCTTACACGATTCTTGAGTTTATCCTGCTCATGTTTCTTATTCATCATCTCCATTCTTCTACTAAACCCCTACAATGAATTTTTTTAAATTTCCAGTTCCAAAATTTCCCTTTGTTTATTTTAGAGGCTCTCTTTCTCCACTGACAACTTTTGATCTTTTCATCCATTTCAACAGCATTTGACCTAACTTCATGGAGCATGTTGTAATACTTGCTTTAAGTCTTTGTCTGATAATTCCACATCTGTGTCACATTAGGCTTGGTGCCTGTTGATTTTGATTTCTCTTGAGAGCTGCTAAGATTTTTTTCTTTCTTCTCTGTATATCAAGTAATTGTGTCCTGGGTATCTTGAATACTGTATTATGAGATTTGGAGTTCTAATAATATGGTTTGGAGAATGTTGTTCTAGTTGATAATTAGTTTTAATAGGCAATGAACCTGGTTAAGTGCAGAACACAGGTCCTGACCTGCCTTCCTAGGGTTGTGGTTCCAATGTTAGTGTTTTTTCCTAAGCCTTTGCAGTGCTTACCCCACCCAAGGACCACCTGGGTGGCGGTCTACACTGTAGTTCAGTTCTCAAAAGCTTTGCTTTGTTGTGTTGGGTGATTTTCATGCATGCACAGCCCAGAAATGACCCCAAGGCTTCACATGAAGATTTAAAAGACCCCATT